>NC_088602.1:20151600-20517433 GCF_036013475.1 Columba livia | reverse complement strand
TAGTATAAGCATATGAAAGTAAATAATACTTTTTGGATGAACTGTTTCCAAAGATATGTGTATTATGATCAGAAGTGAAACTCCTTTAAAAAAAAAAAATAAAAAGGTTAAATTCTGGACAACCTAAAGGAACATGCAGTGTGTTACTATCTTCTGTATTTGTGATTTGAAAACAACTGAACAAAATTCTAAATTTGCAAGTGCAGATACCAGCAGCAAAAGCAAAGTTGTGTAAGCAGCATCAACAGAGAGATAACATTTCTGGTTAAGCTATCTTTCTAATCCTCTTTCGAATGCGCCATTATTTAACGTTTCTATGATGGTGATGCCACAAAGACTTAGTTCAAGTAGGATTCTTGTTGTAACTTCGTGCTGCACAGCGATTGCAAGTTGCACTGTAGCTCAGCTGTGCTATGTAGTTGTTTTCTGCTGCATGTCAGAAGGGGTGCGTAAAGCTGTCTCAAAGTCTTCTTTCTGCTGTGTTGGGATGCTAACTGAGCTGGTTCTGCCTCTTCTGCTGTTACTGAGTAGCTCCATCCACCCCTCTTTTCCCTTTCTTCCCTATAAGGCACAGTTAATGAAATATCATACATGCATCCCTCCCTTCCCCCTCTCTTTTTTGGGTTGTGGTTTTGTGTTTGTTTTTTTTTTTGTTGTTTGTTTGGTTTTTTTTTTTCCCTCATCCTTCCAGTTCTGGGGATAATTCTTACCTTTAGGCTTTGCTAAGATATTCACGTGGAAAGGCCAAAAATCTTGTCTTGCTGTTATTCACTTTGTTATTGGAATACTAGCAGTTGCTATGGTTAGAGTCATCAATATTTCCATTATAAATCTTCTTCATAAACTTCTGAAACTGAGCTGAGCTAGTGTAAAACAAAATCTTTCATGAGCATACTCTTGCCTAATTATGAAATAGGATAGGCTTGTCCAGGATTTGGTTATGCAATTGAGCAGGAAACTTGCCACAGTAAGGTCCTGTAAAATTCTTAAAAATTGTAGGTTTTAAGAGTTTAATATATTTTGAAAATGAAACTTTAAAGAAAAATTAGTTATTACGTTGAGAAAGCCTTTTGGAATCCTATTTTTGAAAACAGATAAAGTGAAAATCATAAAAGGGAATCCAGCTGTGACAGCTTAATAGGTTAAACTGATTCACTCTCACGATTAATTGTCATGCCATCCCTTCAGAGGCATTTATAATATCAACTTAATTGCTTGTACTTTTTATTTTCTTTTGTTTCAGACACTGTCAGTCTGCAAAATGATGATTCCAAGGATTTTCATTTTCTGTAGGAAACATGAAGATCGTGAGCTGAAGTAAAACGCTGGCAGAAATTTATTGAGAATTTTGCCTTTTCTTTTTCTCTTCAAAGGATTATGTTTACAAGAATTTGATACCGTCAAGCAACACTCTTTTTGAAATAAAGTAATTAAAAAAAACTAAGAATAAAGCTGTATTTATGCTCAGAGAAAACTGGATTAACAATGAGGCCAAAGACTTTTCCTGCTACAACGTATTCTGGAAACAGCAGACAAAGGTTACAAGAGATTCGAGAAGGTTTAAAGCAACCATCCAAATCTTCAGGTCAGGGACTACCAATTGGACCAGGCAGTGAAACTTCTCTGGACCATAAGATTTTAATAGGGAAGGATGCTGCAAGGCAGCAGCAGATGAGACAAACGCCCAAGTTTGGACCGTATCAGAAAGCTCTGCGAGAAATTAGGTATTCTTTGCTGCCTTTTGCTAACGAGTCGAGCACTACAGCAGCTGTTGAAGTAAATAGGCAGATGCTCCAGGAGCTGGTGAATGCAGGCTGCGATCAGGTACGTATGAGTTTGGAGGGGGGATTGTCACTACCTTCAAAATTAGTTTATCCTCAGGACTGAGGAAAGGATTTTGATGGAAGTTATCAAGCTTGCCCATTGACAAAATGCACCAAATCTTCTGAGAGTTGTGTTGCTGTACGACTAGCAGAGTAGGTGGACTTGCTGTGGAGAGATGTGTCTAGTATGGGGTTAATTCATGTTAAAGATTATCATGGTGACCTCTAGGACTCTCTTATGATTTCTCCAGTTGATGTATAAGGCTGTAGCTTGTCTTCCCCCTTGCCCCACCCCCACTTTATTTCCTTTCTGTATTGGAACAAGCCTTAGCAATGAGTTGAATTTTATGTAGCACATCTAAACTTGGTTCACTATCAGAAGCAACTAGAAGAAATTACTGAGACTGTATATGCTCTTTGAAAAAGCTCACTTGCTGTTTGCCAGAAGCAAGTGGAACTGTGCACCTTTTCTTCCTCACCACCTCTGTTCTTTCAAGGGGTGGTAGCCCTGTCTCAGATAAAGTACTTGGCACAGAGATACTTTTGTCATTCCAGGATTGATGCTAGAATGTATTCTTAATTCAAAGACCATTCACCTGGTGCAGAACACGGTCTTTCTGTTGAGCTGCATTCATCTTGCATGTGATTCCAGTGCTGGTGTTGACTTTCACCTCTGTCCAGGAATAGTTCAAAATTTTGCTTTTTAGAGATGAAGTCCTCTTTTGGGTTCAGATTCTGATTGTTAAAGAAGCAACTTTTTTCCCCATGTGACTGAATGGCAGTTGTTGACAAAGTGAAACATTTCCATTTCTAGATCTTGATATAAATTAGAGCGATTTAAAACCAAAATGTTTTCAGAGGCATTTCCTTGATTTTAAAACTTAACCTCCCTTCGCTCATGGCAGAGTGTGAGTCTCTTGGCTCTCTTAGGCTATATTCTGAATCTGTGTAATGAAACTAACACCAGGCATTACTATAAACAGTCTGCATTTCTCTAGAGCTATATAGACATTAATTAGTGCTGTTTCTATTCCAAAGAGTTTCTGCTGTGTGAGATAATCAGAGAGTAGATTGCAGATCCAATGGGGAATGATACAGAACAACTGAACACTTCCTTGTCCAGTGAACCAAGATGCTGTGCTGAATTATTTTACTGGAGAAGCCAGGGATTTTTCCCTGATACTAAGCATCCCATGAAAACAGTTTTTTAGAACTCCACATTCTAAATTTCCCTAGCAATTTAGGATGAGAATGCTCCCTGTGCATATGAGCCAAGGTTAAATGAGCACAGCTGGATTCTGGATTGGAAGCATGCATTTGGTAGGTTACATGGACAAATCGTTCACACACAGAACAGGCTTGTTGGACTGAAAACTTGGAAAGTACTTTGAGCATGCTACAGCATAGAAATGTTAAGCCAATGTATAAAACAGAAACACCTGAGCACCTGTTAAAATGTCTTGGTATTAAAGGCAGTAAAATGCTTTATATATGTGAAGTTTTTAATATCTTTAGCTGTTTTGACTTCAGTGTTCATGCAGTGGTGTTGCTTCTCGTGGAACGGTGAGAATGAGCCCAGTTGTGGAGATTTCTGAGCCCAGATGTGGAGATGTCTGCTACCTCCTTAAATTTGGCTGCACAATTTTGGTTGATGTTTGGTGTGTTGGGAGGGGTGGTAGTGGGGTGGGTGTGTGTGTTGTTTTGGTTTGGTTTTCCCCCTCCACACTGGCCATGATCCTTCCATCCTCACATTTAGCTTTTCTCCCTAGCTGTGACTTGTTGCCTTGACATGGCATGAGCCTGTCCCTAAGCACAAGCAGGATCATATTTGGCTAGAATCCACACTGGGTTCCAAAACTGGAGTCTTATGGCTAAAAATGCTGGGTTTCCTGGCATTTGTGGGTCCAAGCCATAGGAAGGCTGATTGTCCTGGAGGATTGTGAATGAATAAAGCTTCTTGAGATGGTGTGAAGGGTATCTGGCCCCAGAGGTGGCATGGTGTAGTGTGACAGACTTGATTACTACCTCTAGATTTTTCTTTTCCTCATAGTACCTGAGCTGCTATGAATCAGACCATAACATGTAGTAAATTGACCATCGCAGGCTACCCTGTCCCTACTTGTCAATCAAAGCCTTTAAACGCCTACTGCAGGCATGCCTTCTGGAATCAGGTAACAGATCAATAGGACAAGGGGTAATGGTTTTAAACCAAAGGAGGGTAGATTCAGGCTAGATATAAGGAAGAATTTTTTTAAATTGAAGGTGATAAAACACTGGCCCAGGTTGCCCAGAGAGGTGGTAGATGTCCCATCCCTGGAAACATTCAAGACCAGGATGGATGTGCCTCTGAGCTACCTGATCTGGTTGAAGATATCCCTGCTCATTGCCTGGTGGTTGGACTAGATGACTTTTAAAGATCCCTTCCAACCCAAACTGTTCTATGATTTAAAAGAAAAATGAAGTCTGCTTCAGTTTCTTTAGAAATGGTTTTCTTTACCTCTGGACTGACTGCTAGTGTGAAGTTGGTAAATGGACATGGAATCCTCTTGCACCCCCCAAATGCCAGGAGCAAGTATTTAGAGGTTAAGGATTTCAGTCCATGAATACCTAATAGTCTACTTGACCTTTACAGCAATCCTGCAGAGTACAAGATCTTACACCTCCTCATCGTGCTTTGTGGTGCACTAATCAGCTGTTTCATGGCTGCAAGCATCGTGAAGTTGGCAATTTGTCATGAGAAGCTCTAATCATGTGTGTTATAGGAAGTTGTGAAGAATTCATAGATTATTCAGTTTGATTTTTATGTGAACTCCACTTTCAAGTTGGATTTGGGCTCATGATTTTTGGCATTCTAGATGGAGCACTGGAAGAATCAGGATTCTTCTTCAGTTGGCTTATTGGGCCACGAAAAGGATTTTTGGAAGGGTGAAGGGGAGCAGTGCCAATTAAGAAGGAAGGAGTATGAATTGTATAGGCTGGGGAAAGGATACTTCTATTTATTACTTTTATTAGCTCTGCTCATCTAACATTTGTAGCATGGTTAGTTTTTAACAACTACCATTTTACATACTACAAGGTAGTAACATAAATGTAGGGTTTATAGCTCTCTGTTCTGCCTTGAGTGACTCTAGGTTTTAAGATAAAATTGAAATTGGTTTAATTAAATAAAAGGGAAACATCATGACATTTTATTACTTTTTTTTCTAGCTCTGTGAAAGAGCCACACAGGCAGGAAGTTGGTTATAAGCTGGTTGGTAAATTTAGCAAGTATAGAAAATGCAGTGTAATTCATGAAGTAAATACAAAATTCTTGTGTCTTTCAGTTAGTCATCATAGGTGTTACATATGAAAACAGACTATTATTATGATTATTTTAAAATTGATTGGGAAGTTGTCAGTGCTCTTTTAAATGGCCAGTGTTTTTTCACAGAGATTTCTTTTCAGCCATTGTGTAGCTTATGACTTTGTAGTGAAATCTGGCCCCTAAAACTTCATGGAGACTTTGCAAATGACCTGAAAGAAGCCAGGAATACTTTTTTTTTTTTTTTAAAGAGATACAAACCAGAATTACACACATAATTAGTCATGCTTCTTCTTAAACAAGTGGAGTAACTTGTCTGTGTTTGCTTAAGTCATCTTTTCAACAGTAATTATTTAGCAAATTTCAATCAAAAATAATTAGTGCAGCATAAATTGTTTTGAAAGTTGTGGAACGTGACTGCGAAAGCCTGGACCTTTTTTGTTCTAAAAGCTTGAATCCAAAAGCAGTGCTGATGCTACTGTTACTTAGTAAATGAAACTCCTTGGGCTTGGAAGTGTAACTTGCAGTCACTGCAGAGGGACAAGAATGCAGAGCGTCTGTCCTGTAGGCTGGTAAACTGCTAGAATCACCTGGAGCAACTGGATGGGGTTTGGGGTGTGGTGGTAACTGCAGCTGCTGCTGTGGATTGAATTTTTCTAATGAATAGATGCAATTGAGCATATGATCAGGGACATTCCAGCAACCTGAATGGGCTGTACTGTACTTACTGTACTTCCTTAGAGCATAAACAGCCACTGACATTGTAATTTAGAGTGGGTTGCAGCAGTTCTAGATGAACTGTGGAACATTACACTCTTGTAACTTTTTTTTTCCCCCCTCAAGCAAACTTCTTTTCTTTGAGTAATGGTGCATTTTCTGGGTGAAAATTTCTAGACATGGTTTGTTTGGACAGCTATTTTTAAGAAAAAAATATGTTTTAAGATTTTTTACAGGATATCTACTTCCAGTAACATGCGTCATGTACTATACACTGTACAACTATGTGAATATGTGAAGTGGAAAAGTTCTTATGCTTTGTTTTTTCCAGAGGCTTTTATAAATACCTCCAATAAAACATGTACACCTCACCTGTGCCCATATGAGAACATTCCAAAGGGGAAGATCTTTGGACACTAATTATAGGGTCTTTCAAGGAACTGGAATGGTGCTTGTGGATACTGTAATGTGTCTAAGAATATCAGGCTGATCATCTTGTCCTCTGTGTTACATTGACTTCATGGAATTAACTTTGTAGAAGTGGGGTAGTCTTTGTTTTCATCCCTTCTTCTTGCAATCCAAGATTCTTTTGGTCTCTTCATCGTGGATTGCAGCCTTTTTATTCAACCCATTTGGCAAAGATTACACCTTGATTTGGGAACTACTGCTTGATTTGGGGAAAATTTGAGAATGAGGAATACAGTACTTATATCAATTTAAACAAATATTTGCACTTGTATTAAGTGAGGGAAATTCTGCTGTGCCAAATAGATCTTGGACAGAAAGTACTTTGCATGTTGAATTAATATTCTCTTTTTTCTTTTCTATATAGGGTTTTAGGTCATGCTTGTTCACATATAATCCATGTGTCATCTAGCAGTGCGTTACTGAGCAGTGTGACTTACTGCTCCAGTGATAGGATGAAGAGTGGAAGCAGATGCAATGCAAAGTTTTGGTTTGGTAACGGACAATGCATGGCTGGAGTTTTGCTTATAGTAAAGTATCTCTTGTGATGTATTTGTTAAGAGGACAAGCCTAAAAAGACAGCTTGCCTTCAAAGTGGAGGACAGCAAATTTGTAATAGCCCTGAGAAAATGAAGGAATTAATTTAATAACATTTAAAAAAATGGTCTTCTGCTTGGGTAAACTTTACCTATGTTAGAGTTCTGCTTGTCCAGCTATTTACCAAAACCTCCAAGATGAACATCTGAGTTGTCTTATGGGTGTCGTGGGTACAGGTTGTTTTGTTAATGAAAAATGACTGAAGAATGAGCTGTTAAAATTGCCTGGGTTGTTCTGTGGCAAGAGTCATTACAAGTACATTGCAGGTCAGGCGGAAATAAGTATTCTTGAGTTACAAGGAGAAAAAAAGGGGGCTTCAAATGAGGGCACTCACAGCTGAATGCAGGAGAAGGATTTTATTTTAGTAGTAGGTTTTGATAATTCAGGTCAACTGTCTCTTGTGTGTTCATTTGCCTCCCTCATTTGAAGGTAAGTTGTTCACTCTGTCATTTTTTTTTCTATGTGTTAAGAGCTTGTTGTGTAACCTTTTCCTACACTTCTTTCTTTCTAACTTCCCTTTTTGGGTTCAACCTTTTTCTCATTTCTGAGATATTTCCAGTATCATCGAGTGTTCTTCCATCGAGGCATGTGAGGGACTGATTTCTCACCAATATGCTTGACATTAGTCCATTAAGTCATTTCAGTTTTCAGCTGCTGCAGAAAAGTTAGTCATAGCTTTCCAGGTTCTGAAAGCCCGAGGCGAGGAGCACATCTGAGCTGATACCTGCTGACACCTCTGTCTTCTATCTCATTCTCTTGTCTTCAGTCTGCCTATGTTGCTGTCACTTCTTCATGACACTCTCTTAGTGAATCTACTTAAATCCTGTGTTATGATGCAGTTCCTGCGATGTATTTGGGAAGATGCTCTTGGCTTTGTGTAAGCGTAGGTTAGAGTATGCTCTTGTCCTGCAGAAGGCAGGAAGATAATTTCCTTTACATTTTCACGGTGGTGGGAAGTATTCCTTGGCAGCTGGAGGTGATTTCATGTGCTCCTTCACATGACAAGATGTGGCTTCTTGGCAGCTGGGCAGTAATATGGCATTGAATAAGACTGCAGTATGTTTTAGTCTCTGCCCTTTATTATCATTAGTCTCTTCAAACTATTGAATAACTTGTAACTTGGTAGTAGGATGATTGAAATGACAGAACAGTAATCAGATGCCAGACTTCAGCTGTAAATAAATGTGAATCTTATTTTAAACTAATGCTTTCCTATTCCTCATGTCCCAAAATCATTCTAGAAGCTTGGGAGTTAATATAAAAGTCTATACTGCTGTAACAGAGTGTAAGATTAACTTGCATTGGATACTTGAATTGTATTTATTAAAATCTGATCTTCAGGAGAAGGTTGAGCTATGGATTTTTTTCTTTTTTATTAAAAGGAAACAGTTTCATTGCAGTCACTGAATATTCTGCATAAGCATTAACTTCAGTCTCTGAATAAAAAAGCCCTTGTGACCAAAAGTAAAGATTGCCATTATCATAACAGGAAGTTGATATCACAATAGTAGTGGGGTGTAGCTGTTCCTTTTGCATTTTTTGGTTTTTGTTGTTCTCAGCCAAAATATCTACTGTTCTTTTCAGCTTCTATCTGAGAGGAACCAATGTGATTTTATGCTGAGACTGAAAATTAGCATTTCCGTTTGGGGGTGGGTTGTTTTTTTTTTTGGTTGAGTTTGTGTGGTTTTTTCTTTCTCAAAAAATGGAATGGTGCTTTTAAATTTAGATTTCAGTAGAGTACTGGATGCAAGGCTTTTGCATGCTGCAGTCTTTAGAGATAAACCAAGATGTGCATTTAGAACTCATTTAATTCAGTCTAGGAATGCTTTTCTGATAGTTGCCAAACTAAATAAGAGCTTACGTTAAAGCTACTGATTGAGTATCAATAGAATGCAAATAAAAGCCTGTGACTACTTCTCATGTGATGTATAGGTATGTGCCATATTGTGTGGAGTGCCTTTTTTTTTCTTTTTCCCCCCTAAAGCATGACTGAATATACATAGGGTAACTTACAGTGTAGTCCTTTTTCCTCACTTTTTTTTTTTCTTGCTGTACCCACAGGAAAAAATATTTTACAGACATTTTAAAGTTACTTGATCAGCAGAACTGAAACTAAGTTAATGGAAACTAAAAAAAAAAAAGGGGTGGGGGTGGAATTTCATATGTATCCTGTGCAGAAATAATAATACTGCCACCAGATAAATGAGTTTATAGTAATTTAAATTACAAGAATGTAGCCAGGCATTCAGTTGCATAATATAATCTGCTAAACCAAAGGGAACTAAACTACCTTTTCTTCCATTTTATAAGTAAAATATAATTGCCAGATATTGTCGTATTTGCCCAAGGGCAGAACGAAGTTACTGTGACTGCATTTTCTGAAAGCATGGTGGTATTACAACTGTGTGTCTGTTTTCTGGAAATGCTCAAGATGCTGGCTGGATCCTTACCAGACTGCTGTTGGAAGGAGAAACAGTGACCAGCATAGTCATGCCCAGGAGGCAGGGACAGAGGATCACATCAGTGTTGCTCTGAAGGTGAATGGTTATGTGCTACAAAGTGCAGCAGAAGTGGTTTTTGGTTGTGAGGTTGATTATGCCACTCTTGAGCAGGTCACAGCTTGTTGATGCTCCCTTGGTCACAGCATTCAAACCTTGCTCAGCCCGTGTCTCGTGTGTGTTGTCTGCGTGTCTCCACATTCTACTATAAATCAGGCTCCAGTACATATATTCTTTGTTCCTTGGGTACCAG
This sequence comes from Columba livia, assembly GCF_036013475.1. Lineage (NCBI taxonomy): Eukaryota > Metazoa > Chordata > Aves > Columbiformes > Columbidae > Columba > Columba livia. Next base: position 20,507,779 of record NC_088602.1, on the reverse strand, counting down.
CTGTTTCTGTGACTTGCAAATGCACGTATGCAACACTATCTAAAATTGGTGAGGAGAGGCATGAAAGAGACCTTCAAGTCCAGTTTTCATCGTGATGGCAGCTGCTGTTTTTCTCATCTGTTGGGTATGCTCATTAATTCCTCACTATTGCCTTTTTTGTTTGTTTTCTAAAAAAGTCTGTCTTAACAAACAGCTGGGCAGGCCCAGGTTTTCCTTTATTTGACTTAGGAAAGAATTCTGGCTGGATTGCAGGCTGCCTCACTATGGATATAGCTACTCTAAATGTTTTACAACCAAGTACTGCTGGAACACCCACAGTTCGAACTAGTACAGTCTAGGAAGGACAGACACTCTGTCTGTTTGCTTAAAGCTACAGATGTTTGTGTTAATTTGGGCCTTATTCTTACCTAAGTCATGTGTACAGTGTGTAAAATACATTCTGCTTTTTTCACTCTTTCTGCTCATGTTCATAACACAAGTGTGAGTATAGCTTAGATCTGACATTTTTATGTTGCTTGGAGCTGAAGCCTTGAGTGGAAAATGCTGATCCTTATTTTTAGGTTTTCATAATTTCCTAGCTTTTCAGAAAAAGAAGTAACATTAAATATTAAAATGCCTCTGATTACCAAAATAGAGGCTGAAGTTTCTGTGGCATTGTGGTCTTTGGCTTTATCCTACCATAGCAGCAGCAGGCTTGTGTTGTCCAGACTTGAGAGGGATCCCAATTTCCCATCTTCAGAAGATGCATAAATAAAGCCTGGTGCAAGTCTACTGATCAAACTCTTGCTGTCCGTTTGCTCTGCACATCTGTTGGCCACCCAAAACATCGTTGCTGCCAGAGTATTTTCAACTTCATGTTACTTGGCAGCTGATGTGGTTTCTGCTGAGGTGGTCCTGTCAGCTCTGATCTTGATGGGGTCTCCCAGCTATGGTTGCAGCACAGCAAAACTGGTTTTGTTCCGATGGTCCTGTTCTGCCATCTGGAATGTCACTGACAGTCCACAAGAAACTTCTTGTATACAAATGGACACATAGCAATTAGGTTTCGCCCCAGAGATGCACATGTGCACATATGTATTATGATGACTGAAGTGCTTGCATGGTACCAGTTGCTTGTGAAGAACTTAATCTGTAGGATTTGGTACTGCACTGAAGATTTCTTTCTTGGTCTAAGTAACTGAGAGTCTAATATTTGAGGCCGTGTTCTACTTATCTGCAGTGTAAGAGATGGATTTTTTCCCTGATGAGAAACTTGTACTCTTCATTTTAACTGCATCCAAGCAATTAAAAATATTTGCCCAGGGAAGCAAGGGATGAAGAGAACAGGAGAGGATATGAAAATACTTTAAAAATTTCTAGGTCAGTTAATTTGGCTGAAGCCAAATAAAGCTCTGTACCTGTAACTTTGTCAGGTAGGTAATGGCTATGGCAGGGACAGCCTATGAAAATAACTATGCTCTGTGCGGCTTTAATTGTTATCAGTGTATGTGTGCGTGTGTGAAAATTCCTGACACACATTTTCTTGTACACATTTAAAGAAATATAAATGCAATGTAAATAGTAAAATGTTGAGATTTAAGTTTAGATTGCCTGAATGACCAAGCATTTTGCAACTGTTTTCTGTGTCCATCATTATGCTAATGCATGATTTGTAAATTATTTCAGCCGAAGTATGCAAAGATACAGTGTGTTACTCTTCACACATACAAAATTCTAGAAAGAAGACTGCTGATCTAGGTGATAATAGCTGTTCTTGGGCTTCAAAGAGATTGACTTCATAGCTAGCAGTGTAAAATTACTCCTGTGTCTTTATAAGGTTAGGTTTGGATTTTATCCACCATTTATGAATCTGTTGGATATAGGTTGTTTCAAAACAGAAGAAAATGTCAGCACAGACTTAAAGATCATAGTTGCTGCTCTGCAGCTTCCTTCTCTCCCTGTTCATTTTGTTCTTCCACTGTACCAACTCTGAACTATCTTCAAGGCTCTTTAAATCTATACCTTACTTTACCTGTTGTCTTGTTGCCTTGTTTTCTCTGCTCCATTGGTTTGAATGACAACACTTCCTATGTGCTTTTCTCCATGTGCTTCTGAATACCGTAAAATAATTATTTTTTTTTTAATAATTGCAAACTATAAAGAACTCTTTCATAGATTTCAACCTTATTTTTTAGATTTGATGTGACATCCTAAAGAATTATAGATGCAACTGTAATGTGACATTCACAGCACACTCCGTATATTTTAATTTCTTCATCTTCCATTCAGAATCAGGACTCCATAGCCTGTGCTTAAACTAGCCACCTGTCCTACTTGTGCTTTCCTTCTGGCTTTGCTGCAGTCACTCGGTTCATTCCACCTTCCTGCCAGATGTCAGCTGGATAAAAGTGCATAAAATAAAATTTAATCAATGTAACTGGAACCTTGGAAATATTAATATGTGCAGGGTATCCTGGCCTGCAAAACAAAACAAATCTCTGACTGTCCTAATTTAAAATATAAAAAGTTGTGGCCATATGATGGAGACATAGAGACAAGACAAATTCACTCCATATTGGGCTGGTTTTGCCCTGGCTCCAAGAAGTGCCGAATAATTGTCTCCAGAGATGCGTGTTGCACCTTGCTGGGGCCTGTTTCTTCTGATTGTCCTGCATGGTTTCTTGATTGTACTTTTAATTGATCCCCTGATTGCCTGTGTAATGTGTGCTGCCCAGACATGGGAATGACCACCTGGCTGTGTGCTGGAGCAGGGTGGAACTCCTCTTTTTCAAGTGCTCCAGCATTTGCTGTGCTGGAAACTCACTTCCAGTTCTTTCCTGTGATCATTTCTTGCACCTTGGCCACCCCTCCCATTCTGAAAATGTTTTTTATTATGTTCTCTAATGCTATCATTAAGTTAATTGAGTGCTTTCTTGAAGGTATGTTATGAAGAACCTGTGAAACACGTGTGTGATGTTGCGGTCATGCAAATGATGGAGTGAAGATGTTGGTGCAGTGCTCAACAATGCAAATCAAAGACCTAGAGCCTAGAGGGACTTTACAAGTGGGTAAAAGTCATCAGTTTCTGTCAGGGCATGTGGCGAGCCAGCTCCCCATACTACAGAAGCAGGACCTCACTGGGAAGTGCCAGCAAATTCAAAAGCAAACCACAAAAATTCTCATTTGCGTTGGTGTGCGTACCCCCACCCCCTCTTTCTCTGTTTACTGACAAAAGTGAACCTTCAGAGATTTTAGCCACATGAAAGTAACCTACAAAAGGTATTTTTCAGTACTGCGTTGGTGCTATAAAACCTTCTGTAACAAATCAGTTCCACTTTTCCAGGAACTTCCCTGTGGTTTGTAAGCGTTAGAAACTTCTGGAGGTTGAGAACTTGCTGTTGCAGGCCCTACTCTGCACTTAGACAGAAATGGGTGCTCAGATTTACTGCCAGGGAGAAGCTGTTGCCTCCTGAGCCTGGAACGCCTCTGCTCGGGAGGCAAGGGAGAGTCTGAGCTGCAGCATGGTCTGAGGCAGAGCTGCCTTCTCCCAGATTCCAGGGAAGGTCAGAACGTCCTGCTATGTGTTCAGCATCTCCAGGAACGCTGTTTTGGGCAAATAGCAGCACTGTCTTTAACAGGAGTTCTTGTTTTTTCTGCAAAGAGCCATTTTCTTCCTCTTGCCTTGCGCAGGAGGGTTTGTGCTCCCAAGATTACTACTGTCTGCTGGAGTATTAACTCAGTCATTACCCTGCCCTAAATTGGCCAAACAACAGCCGCCATAGCATTAGGACAGCATCTAGCAGAGACCAGTTATTTTACTTTCATCTATGCCTAAAGCTTCCTTCTGTTCCTCTCTCCCATTACCTTGAAATACACCATTGGCCAACACCAGACAAAACACTGAGTCAAACTAGCAGGGCACCGTCAACCCTCCTTGCACACAAACCTTTGAGCTCATGGATTTGGGGAAAATCCTGCCACTAGACCACAGATCTGGTTTGTTTTGCCACACTCACATAGTAGTTTTGTGGTTTCCCAGTCTGGGAAGAGGCTCAAGGGAAGTAATTTTTACTTCCCTCCTCTTTTTTTTTTTTTTTTTTTTTTTTTTTTTTTTTTTTTTTTATGACGACTTAGCTTATGGCAGCTAATGGTTAGAGGAGGTTTAAACTCTGACAGGAAAGTGGTAGCTGACAATAGTGAGGGTAATGGGAGGCATAAGAAGGGTTAAGCCCCTGCTAAAAAGCAGGAACTGGATGTGTGAGCAGAGAGGATGATGTTTGGCATTTACTTGGGGAGAAGGGCGGTTGGGTCACAGAGCTGGTAATGCTCAGTTCAGCCATTAGAAGCAAACTGGTTGTTTTAACTGGAGGCACGTTAGTGCTAATGAAATATCTGCCTTGAAAACTGGATGTGGTTTTTGAAGACGAAAACGCTAGTGATGCACACTGAAGTGCTGTTTTGGTCTCTCGGCCTGAAGCTGCCTGCATGACCAAAGCCAGCACGTGTTCAGTGAGGGCTTGGGCATTAGCGAAGTCCTGTTCTTCAACCCTGCAGCGTGGAAGAAACAGGAGCCAGAGCCAGAACTGTTCCCTACACACCAGGGAAAGCAGCATGGGCTGCCCAGCAGTGTCCCCCAACAGTGGGTGCCTGCTGTTTGTTCTAGTTGGCAGGCACTGCAGAGAAGAGGCATCTTCCCTGACTTTCCAGCCTATTGAATTTAAAAGCTCCAGGTTGCCTTGCTTTCCTCCTCCCCACTTCCTTCTTTTCAGAGTTTTTTGTGTGCTTCCTGTCTAAAGTCATGCTTAACCCTTCATCCTGCCCAAATGCTCTCCTCACAAGGCTTAATTGCTTGTTGTAGGTAGCATGCTCCTCTGTTCTAAATGCCTGCCTTCTATGCGTGTTGCAATGGTTGTTCTTGCTTTTGGGAAAATAAAGGATTTTCTTTCAATGTAAAAATAACTTTATTTCCATGTGCGAGTAGCAATTGGGGCAGGCGTATTTCCATGTCAGCCTGGAGATGGGGGTGGATAGTGAAACCTTCTGTTCCAAAAATGGGCTGGAACCTGCAACATTTCTTGATGTGCTGAGCAAAGCTAACTGGCTTGGGGAGACGTGGGATCCCTTTTTTGGGTGCACATGCAACATGCTAGTATTCTTTTGCTATGGAGGGGAGCCAAGCATTGACATAATGAGTGCTTTACTCTGTTAAATACTTACATTAGTTCTACAGTTTTCTCATAATCATGTTCTTTTGGTAATTGCAGGCATGGGTTTTGAATAAAAAATTACAAAGGCAAGTTTCTTAGGATATAGTCTTTAACTACAAGTGCTTAGGGTATGTGAGTACTGTAGAAGGGATGCTTCCAGGAGCAGTCTGTATTGTTCCACAGGATTGTGCTCAGTTGGGTACTGAGTGAATTAACAGTAAATGTGCAAATCTTGGATAGTATTGCCCTATACTTGTTTAGATAGTCCAGCTGTACTTTGGATTTTGTTCTCTGTCTTGTGAATCTTCGGGCTCATTTCCATGTATTTCTAGATTTATATGAACATGATGTGGATCTTTTTCATCTTTGCATTTTGCTAGTTAATATTTTTACTTCCTTCAGACATATTTTGGAGGTCTCTTTAGGGCTTTAAAAACTATTCAGCTTGAATTTTCCCTTTATATTGACTAAAGTCACTACAGAAGTAAGAAAAAAAGCACAGAAGGGGAATTACAGGCAGCATTAAAAATGTTCCTTCAGAACAGAAAAGCAGATTTAATGTGAATTAAAAACTCAGCTCTGTTTCAGAGTTGAAAAAGCTCTTTTATTCACCAGAGGACTGTTAAAGCTAGTCATTTTTGGCATAGTATTGGTCAGGGAAGCGTGACAAAGTGCAGTGGAATGCACTGAGCTGCAATCCAGCTTGTAGTGGTATATGACTTCAGTATATGGAGCATTGCAGGAAGTGCTGGGGGGGGTTGGGAGGCATTTTCATTTCATCAGCTACTGAGTAACAGTGTTCTCCTTCCTCAGACCCCACCTGTGACAACAGAGGGTCCCTTGGATGCTTGGGTCTGAAGACAAAATGTGAAGAGCCTGCACAATCTGAGTTTCTGGTAGAACTTGGCTCTGTTCTCTGAGTGCTGCTGGGCAGAGTGCAGTGAGATGAAAAAACTGGGAAGAGTAGTGTGTTTGGGATCACAAATCAGCTATGCGTATCTGGATACCTAGACTGGGACCATATCTTCAGCCCCACCATGCTGGAAGATGAAGATTGTTGGGCTGAAATTCTGTCCTCACTGAAACCAACAGTAAAATACCTGTTGATTTAATCAGGCCAGAACTTTGCTGCTTATTTCGGGCAGCAAGAGAGTCCTCCTCAGTACGCACACATGCTAAGTCCATTTACTTAAACTTAAGTTTTGGCACAGATTTTGGCTTTAAATGGAAATATTTTCAAATCCATTTAATATCAGTAGCTTGGATTTCAGATTACATGGATGGTTAAATGCAGCTATATGTGACAATAACTAGTTAAGATATTCCTGTAATTTAAAGCATACCGGGTATTTTCCTTCTTCCTTTTCTAAAGCATGTTTGTTTCTACAGAGTTTTTCAAACGTTTGTAATGACATTATAAGAAAACATGATGGAAAAAAGTTGGTGTTGTATGGATCGTGTTGCAGGTGAAAATTGCTAACAAGACTTTTACTGTTCACCTTGTGTTTCACATTTGCATTGTTCCATTATGGTTATCGAATACAAAGCCACTGTTACGTTGGCATTGCAGTAAAGCTGTGTGTTGCAACATCATTGCAAAAAATGAGGTCTCTACCCAGAAAACATTACAACCTGAATTGATGCTTCTAGGGTGGGATAATGATATTTAGTGTTTTTATTGTTCTCATAGATATGTCTGTCATTCTTACTGTCTGCTTACTTGATGCTTTTCAAGAGGAGAGTTTGAGGTTATGTTGAAAATGTGGGTAAATGATCAGAGCAGGAGTAAATAAGTAGTCACCTGGTGGGATGTCCCAACCTGTACGTTTCAGGTTAGAAAGAATGCAGAAGTTGCTTGGCAGATTGCTTAGATGGGAACTTTATAATACTTACTGAAAGCTCATTTGGCACTTAGCCTACATTCTAAATAAAATCTATATCCTATCGGATATTACATTGGTGCTTCTACTCTAGATTCTTAGCTCTCTCCTTTTACAGAGAGGAGCTGAATGTTGAAAACTATTAAAATTGATATACAAGAAGCATTATAGTCATTCAAATAACGATGTGCATATGGAACTACTATGACTGTTTTCTTCACATGGCAGTATTTCAGATAGTTCCAGCATCTCAGATATCGCATGTTCTGGAACATAAACCCTAGAAGTTTCAGTTCGAAAAAAAAAAAGCTCAATTAAGGTTTTTGTACATATTTCTATACATTTCTATATATATACACACAAACATACTTTTTAGCTTGTTTATCATTGGCCTCTGTGGTTAGTCTCTGAAGGTAGTGGCAGATACTGAAAAGTTTGATGAAAAATAATTAATCATAATGTTGACACTTTTAAGATCTGATGGATGCCTTACAGAAAAGGAATAGGGAGTTGCAATGCCTGTTACAGGCGGTCGATGTTGACCTTGGAAGCAGCGTGCCTGCTTGAACACTGCTGTTCAGGAATCATTGTATCTGTAATTCTGCATTTCACAGCATTATCCAGGGCGCTGTGCACACAGACAGGAGCCCAAGTAAGATGCACATGCAGTAGAAGCGAGGAAAGAGCATTTCTCTGGATATACATATATATATATATATGTGTATGTATATATATATATGTATAGATATATATAGATATATATAGATATATATAGATATAGTTGCTCAGAGTTTGCTGGGGTACCGTGAACTTGATTATCAAAAACCAGACTGTTTCTGTGTATCATTACCATGGAGGCTTAGCTTTGTTTTGGGCTTGGCATGCTCAAGGAGTACGAACACAGATGTTCCCGTGAACCTGCGGTGCAGTGTGATGCAATGGCATCTGTTCAACAGGACTTGGCAATGTGCACACAGGTTAGAAACCAGTAGGAGTACTGTCTCCACCCAGTTCTCATGGGGGGAATTTAGGAATTTGCAACTTGATTGCCTAACCAAACATATATCCTTACCTTTGGCAGTTTTGTCGAACAGGTGCGTAGAAACTATATTTTTAAAAATTCATCCAGAAACTGAGATGTTCACCAGTGTGCTACTGCACGTTGTTGAGTCTTAAGTTTCTGGCATGCTGTATCATGAAGCCTCTCAGGCCATGTAGCATTGTGCTCATTATTGCTAATGTTATCCTGTCAAAGCACTGGCCAGGTTTTGTTCTGCATCTGAAATATTCAAGAAGGATTTTGCCCAGCATGATTTTGCTGTAGACCTCACTTTTAAGAATATCTTTTCTCAAGGAAGAAAAATGATTACTTGTCTCTTATTAGTTTCTTAATATTTTGTACCGTTAAAGGTCTTGGAAGAAATGTGCTGTCTCTGAATAGTATTCATGCAACTGAGCATGTGGTGTAGTAATAATAATAATAATAATAATAATAATAATAATGAAGCCTGAAAAACAATTTCCATTTGTCCTTCTGTCAAGTGTTAGGGCTTGAGAGCATTGGAAGACAACAATCTCCTAAAAGTTTGAGTAAAGGCTTGAAGGAGGCAGTTGAGGAATGTTGATCCACTGCCAGCATTACTGGGAACTATTAAGCAAATGTGTCAACACTGAGTGACTTGCTCAGGAGAACAGTTTCTTTATCTACTTGAGCCTTCTCAAGCTTCTTGAGGCTTCAACGGTGGAGGAAATATGAGGGGAATCATGTCCTCTGCTCTGCTTTCCTCTCTCTCCTTTGTTTCAGTCTAATCACGTTCAGAATTCTTTAGAGTTCAAAATACAGTATTTTCCTAAGAAATATGGTTGTTATGGAATAAGTCCAATATTTTCTGGAGTCAGTGTTACTGGGTTTTTATTGGCTTGATACAGTGAGATTTTTTTTTTTCTTCCTCCCGTGGTTTAAAATTACTTGTCTAACATGTTGATTTATAGCCTGTCATGTAAGACTGTTTCCCCTTGGCTGTATCTTTTTAAGATGATCAGATGTATTTCTGAAAAATGTCCTGTTGTTGCCGTGAAATATTAGGTGATAACTGGACAAGTAAGAGAGGGATTAGCTTGTTAAACCTAATACAGCACCAACACACAAAATAATGCAATTAAGAACTTTTTTAAGGCAGCAAAGAGGAAAAATAAAAAGTAAAAACTTATGGTCTTGAGATATGAGATATTCCATTCACCTGGGAAGTTTGTAGCTTGATGTGAAGGAAAGAGAGGAGCTTCCTGGGCTGGGGCTCCAGGAGAGCAGGTTTTGGTGGTGCTGCCAGAGCTGCCCATCTTCCTGCTGCTTCCTCCCAGGTTCGTTCCCGCAAGCTGTGCCAGCACAGCACTTGTGGAGCTGAGCAGTGACTGATCAGGGAACTGATCCAGGTTAAAAATAACTCTTTGGGGTTGGTGGGAGGGACCCAAGCACAATTGCAGGGTACAGCAGGGGGCATAGAATGGAGCGGAGAAGTTGAGAGTGGCGGCAGCTGCCTTGGCTATCAACCACCATCAGAGGAAATACCGAAAGCTCAGCCTGTGCTCATGTGGTCTCCTCCTTCCAGCTGTGCTCCAGACACAGCCATCTGCTCAGTGCTGTCTCTTCTTGCTTCTCCTCTCACCCAGGTCTTACTGCCCCAGCTGAGCTGCTGCTGGAGTTAACCCTAGTTCACTTGGGTCAAAATGAGCCGAGTTAGCTTCAATAGCTAAATCATAGATCTGTACTAATCCACCTGTCTCTGTCAGAGAGCAAAACCACAGTGTGGTCAGGCAAGAAGGAAGCACATGATACCTTGGGCACAGGCAGCCAGGAACAAGGTTGGAGTAGTTTTCTGCTGACGCACTCGCAGCTGGAAGATAATATGTGAATACTAAGTTATGAATGCTGAATGTAGTGATATGGTCAGTTTTTGTGTTGCTGCAGCTGATTTCATTGATGACTAATGGCAGGTTCGTAAGGAGATATTAATGATAAGGGGATGGCATTGAGGAGGATCTTACAAGAGGATTTATTTTCTTACAACAACCTAAAGTACCTTTAGGTGCCTTTGCACCTAAATGGAGCAGAGCAAGATAGATGATTCTTCAGTACTGTGTGTCTTGACTATTAAAGTGTACCGCTTGGCCAGTAGCCCACAGAAGTAACGTTGAAGTGAACTGAGTAAAGATACTGCCAAGGAAATACCAGATTAAAAAAAGGACCATTTAAGAGAGATATTGTGGAAACCTAGAAAGCAATGTTTTTATACATTCAAAAGATAGTTCTGAAAAGAATTATGCAATAAATCAAAGCTGGATGACTGTATTCCTTTCAGGTGTTCTGTTCAATATTATCTAATTTTTTCCCCCTGTTCTTCCATGTTTAACTCGACTTGGGAGTCTGCTTAGGACATCAATCAAAGTGTGTGTTACCAACTGGCTTTATTTATTTATCTATGTATTACACTTCTCTATTCTCACTGAGCACGGAAAAAGCAGTTGCATGAAGCATTACTGTGGAGCAGCAACAGTCTTTCATTTTCTTCCTGCTCTTGGTCAGTTTTGGGGACCCCAGTGGGCATTTCTCTCTGCCCCAGTAGCTCCTGAGCTGAGGAAGATGCAGCTGCTCTCTTGGGGGAATTGTTTGCCTCTCCGTGGAATCTTGTCCCGGTCAGCTATGTGCTAAGAATGTGAATAATTTTGCTGCGGCTGCTTTACATGTAAAAAGCCTGACCTTAAGATATCTTATCCAGCTGGGTTTTTTTCTTTCTCTTTTTCTTTTGGCCTTTAGCGCTGGTGTAGTTCAGAGTTTTTATCTTGCAACTTCAGAAAGCTGCAGTGACTAGGAAATGTATAAAGCATTTGGTACAAAGGGATATTTTTGTAGTCTTAGAAACCATTAAGCATCAATCGGTGGTGTTTAGCAATTCTTACTTTTGGACCTGTAGTTATACACATGTATTTGATTGAATTAATGAAACTAAGCGCTGCATGGATACTTCTGGAAAATGTCTGAGATCCCTAGTGCTGCAGAGTTTGAGTGTATTTTATTACAAGGTTGAACATGCTGATTTTTAAAATGATAAGCGCTGAATGCCTTTTTCATGTTTTAGAATGAGAATTTTTTTAAGAGGTAGCATCACAATTAATAAACGAAATTCAAAAATTGCCAGCAAATTAAAAAAAAAAGTTATATGTAAAAGTTCTACATCTTCCTTTTCTTTGAAGAATAAATATACCAAGTTGTCTTGCCCAGCACACTTGCATTCTGGGGATGTGTGTATATGTATCTGTACTGAAAAATAGTAGGACTCTCAAGAGAAAACCCAGATGTTTCTTCAGTCATGTGAGGCATCCTGTGTTGGACTGTGAGGCTGAGAGAGAAGTAGCCTTCATTTGTTTCACAATACTGTATTTCTTGGTTTTGTGGGTTTGTTTTGTTTGTTTTTTCTTTTTGGCTGTGCATTACTGCTTGATGTCAGTTGGGGTCCCATTGTGGTATAAAGCCTCAAAGGAGACAACGGTTCAGTGGTAATGCATTCTAACCAGATATCTTGGAGGTTTCATAGTTCTATTAAAGTATTCCCCAAAGAAAAAATGAGGGGAACAAATCTTTCCTAAAGTTCTAGAAGGCCGTATCAGGAATATGCTTGAACCTTGTTTGGAAAATTATGTTAGTATTTGACCTTGAATATGAATGGGTGACTTAATTTTACTCTCTTTACTTGAATTTTTCTTGCCATGGAGGAGAGGTTTTAAAACAACACTTGATAGTTCTAGTGGTCTAAAACTGGAAAAAAACCCCCACATATTAACTTAAAAGTAAAGGGAGAGGAGTATCACTCTTTAAATGTTAAAATCTTGTGAAATATAAGACAACTTATAATGCCTGAAGTAGGAAGCACTCATATAAATGACAGAGGTGCTGTTAACAGAGATAGATGAAAAATTCAATTTGCAGAGTTAATATGGAGAAATGCAGAAAACATTACTAAAGCATTGCAGATTTGCAGGGCTGTGTGACTTTGTGGGGAACAGCTGACTTTGCCAGCGCATAAAGCTCTTCCAGTCTTTGACACAGTTCTTTTCTGTGCTTTGGGGCTTTATTCCTGGACAAGAAACCTCATAACTCATCTTGCTGAATCGGAACACCCAGTTTGCAAGTCCCTTTTATCCAGTTTGGCTAAGAAATAATTTGCAAGCTCTGTGAATATTTGTAATAATCCTCTTTTATATGTAACATAATATGTATGTATCTTTATTGTAGAAGGAAGAGTAATGGAAAGTACTCATCTTAGTGTATGTGGCCACTGAAAAGAAATGCTTTGATACACAAATAGCATTATTGTAAATGTAATGTCAGCCAAATGCATTTTTGGCTAATGTGTAAGCAATAAAATTAGCAAACACATCACTTGCTGCTAATGAAGGGGAATAAGCTCATCATGAAACCTTCACTGAACTGCTGTTCTATCCAGCTTGATTTACTTGCCCAGATAGAGTAAGAAACTACTGTCTCAAAAAATTAAAGGGGGGGGGGGGGGGAGGGTGTATGGAATGTGGGTTCTATTAGGAAGCAGTCACGCTATCATTCTGACAGCTCAGTATGTCAAAAGTGGGTCCGGAAGAGAGCAAGGGTGGCCTGCTGCTCTTGCAGCAAATGTGCCCTGGCTACTAATAAGTGTAAAATACTAAGACCACAAAACATCCCAGCTGAGAGAAAGAACCTGAAAGAACCTGATTCCAAGAGATTACTTAAAAGAGTTCATATAGTGCTTTTTAAATGGCAGCTGGCCTTTGCACAGCAAGGTATGGTTCTGCTGGAACCACCATCTTAATGTGTTCAGTCATTAAGATGCATTATGTCAGGAGTAGGTTGTGTTTTGGTTTTGTTTTTTTAAGTTTGCAGGCCTTGAGTGTAGGGCCACTCAACTGGACTCCCAGAATACAGAGTAGGGAATACCATTTTTTTTTATTCATGACTGGATTTAATGCATGAGGGTCCCAGTACATGACTGGAAATGAAGCTATACTGCAATGTCTTTCTTGAAACAACAGTGTTCTTCTGCAGCGTGGTGCACCCTTCCCTCAAGGTTGGATCCAATTCTACCTCAACTTGAAGATGCCTTCTGTGCAAGATTTTTACTGTGTTCCATGTGTACGAGTTTGGGAGATTTTAGTGGAATCAATAAATTCGTGAAGGCAGCTTGCTACAAATTTTTTGCCCAGGAACTTGTATTGGTTCTTTGCTGGCTGCTGCAGTGTTTATTAATATTCTCAAATTGGCCTTCAATACTTAGATTGATATTAATGTCAGTGCTGTTGGCCACATTTGCATGTTTCATGAGGCTGAGTCAGACAAGTGCAGAAGTGGAGTGAGGAGGAATGAATTCAGCTGAACTCTGCCCATTCTGTTGAGTGGGAAAACTTTCTGATTGTGTTGGTGAAACACACAGCACTTCTCCTGCATTCCTGAATGGTTTCCGTACACCTTCTGAAGAAGTGGCGGGAAAACACATCCTCTTTTTCTTGTCTTTTGAAACTGAATTCTGATTTTAAATGGAGTTTCTGGACTCATTACTCCTTTCTGGATGTGCATCATACCAATCCAGAGGAAGGTTTCAAACCAAATCGTGACTATTTGAAGGTTCTTGTCCCATGCGTGTCTTCCTCTTAGTTATAAGGGCTGTGACATCTGATAGTGTCTCCTAAGAGCTTTTGGCAGACCCTGTGACTCAGTGCTGCTGCTGAAATGCTCTTTGCATCAACTCAACTGCTTTACTGTTCAGATAAAGAAAGTAGAAGACAGGGAGGTGGGAGGTGTTGCATTCAAGACTTCAGCAACTGGAATCAAAACACAGAGGGTTAGTTACAAGCTCTTCACTGGTCTCAACTTCTCTGCCTTGCACAAAGGATTTGGAGTACCAGATGGGCATCTCTTGTTCTTTGAGATAGAGTTGTAAGCCTCAGAGCTCACCCAGTGTTGGGCTTGGTATGAAAAGGGGATGGCATGTTTGGTAACATGCCTAGTTCTACCAAAAAAATATAAACAGGAATGGGAAAGGGGTTTTCAGTGAACATTACAGTGAGATGATGCTACTCCTTGGTTTGGGATAACTCATTTGCTTATACTTGAGTTTGTTTTCTAGTTGCTGTCCGTTTCCTTTTCTTCAGAGTTCAAAAGCTATTGTAGGATGTTATGTTGCCTTTGTAATATTAAAAATATTGATGAATAGTGCCACGGCATGGCTTGGCTTGGCTTGACTTGTGGCAACAGGAGAAACTCTTAAGCCTTGTTGGTTAATGCAAGACATCTGGCTGTGACAGAGTACAGGTCACCACAGTGCCTGCCGGTCGGAAGGGACAGGAGGGAACTGGAGCTGAGGCTGAACCTGCTGCAGGCCATGTCCAGAGAGCGTGGGAAGTTCCCTCTTCCCGTAACGAGGGAAGTAAAATAGCACCTTTGGAAAGGAGCTGCTTACACAGTTCCCTGTGCATGCGTGTGCGTTCACACGTGTGTGAAGTAAGCAAAGCTCTTCTATACTGCTCTGTAACGTAAAACTGCTGATGCAGTAATTCATAAATGCTGTTTATATAACATGATTTGGCCTCAGTGTAAGATTTCTGAATTAGCACATAATACTGCTTCTGGTTTGAGTTCCCCTGCTCCAGTGCTGAGGAAATTTCAGGAGAGATTTGTACAACTTTCTGTCTGTTGGTACACCCACCATGGGTCATTTTGTTAGACTGAACTCTAAATAGTTGAAATAGCTCTCCAATGAGCAGACTTAGAGAGTAATGAGGAACAGTTATGGATGTACATAGAGTTGTTCGTTCTGTTTTGAATTAGAAATCCTTTTAGAATAGGATTCTTCCTTCGTGTTTGTGTAGCACTCAGTGTGATGTGGAAGGCTTCGGGTGCCATCACGGTAGAAGGGACTTTGGACAAGTAGGAGATACCTTGAGCAGTGAAGACATAAAAATGCATACTTTATTTTACCGTTAATGCAAACCTGGCCTGTGAATTTGGGTATATAGATAATCTGGAGTACTAGATGTGTTCAAAACTGAATACTCTGTGTGTTCACTCCTTACATGTCTCTTCTCATGTGGGATCTGAAGGTGTCTTTTCCAGAATGGGGACTTTCTCTACTTGGGGAGATACTACTTTTCCTTATTACTGTTTACCAAGTTTTATTGCTAAATCAGGAGCCTGTGCTCCTTCAAAAGTTGAGAGAAATAAGGGGTGTCCTCAGAAAGGAGTGTTAGAGGCTCTGAGGTAGGCAGCAAGTCACCATGTATCTTTGGTGCTAACAGTGTCACTTCACCAAATATCTAGGGAAGCTAGGCTTCTACCACCAGCTCTTCAGCCACAGATGTGCTTTTTCCAGGGACAAGGGTGATAGGGAGGAGAACAGGCTCTTTGTCACTGTCCCTCAGATCTGTCCATTAAGCTGCCTCCCTGATGGGGCTCTGCACTCTCCTGCCCCTGTCCTGGTTGGGACAGAGCAGCTCAGCTCTGTTCTTGCTTTCCAGCCAGACTTGGAAGCAAGGGGAAGAAAAAGAAAAAGTGGTATTCATGGCCAGTTCTGATTATTCTCAATCCTTTTTCATTGTTGTTGTTAATGCCACGGCCACTGTTTCCTTGCCTGATTGCAATTGTTCTTTCATGACACTTGAGTTTCATGCAGCATGGAGTTTTGCTCCCCAGGGCAGGACCTCTTTAAGCTTCCTGCAGGCCTTCCCCTTTCCATATCCTTTCCAGAGTGCCTGATATGCTTCCAGAAATACTATAATAAATGTTATATATAACATGTAATCAAGTTACTTGTCTGGTCTGACTGATGACACAAATAAAAGCCTTATTTCTTCATGAAAGAAGGTGTCATGTCTTTTTTAATACATTGCTTTCAAAGGGCTTGCAGGCTTACTCAAAATAAGATTAATTTCAACAGAATTACATACAAAGATATGTACACATTGTACAGTATATCCACATGTGTCTGTACATACACTCTCTGGGAAATTACAAGAGTCGTCTGATTAAATATTCTGGCTGAATTTGGCAGTTGACATTTGCAGCACATATATGTTTTTTCTTTAAACAGATTGCATCTCCTGAATAGTTCAGCAGAGCTTCTTGAAGTGTTTACATATGCACTCTTTGTCTGGAGATGCCTTGTTATAAATATTCCCTTCATTTTACAAGCATTTGCTTGGAAATATGTTGAGCAGCCATGCTTGGTTTATTTCCAAATGTCTTAACTTTGGGACCTTGGACTGGCTTATAGCCTGAAGTTGGTGTCTCTGCTTTTCATGCAAAGCACCATGGTTTAAACAACACGTGGAATGCAAGGACTGGAGTGTAAAATGGCAGTTGTCCTCTGTGAAACACCCACGGCCAAACGGTGTGTCTGACAAGGAGCTGCCGTGCGGCACTGTACTGTATAAGTTCAGTTAAAAGAAAAAGAACAAATCACCAACTAAAACCACCACAAAACACAAACAAACAGACTTTATATGCTGCTACTTTGTACAAATTGCATAGTGTTTGAAAAAGTATTTTGATGTAACTGAAGCCATTTGAGACACCTGCTAAGAAGCTATGTCGTATTTCCAGTTACTGTTCTCAGTTCTTGTTTGTTTGTTTTTCTGTCTGCCCTTTCCAGGTTGGTGAAGGTGTTATGGTGGTTGTTCTTTATAAGTACCATGCTGCTAAGTCTATAGAGTATTTTTTTTCTCTTGGAAAAACTGAAATAGTGTTGATTAGTCATGATGATGAAAAGCAGCTGGGGGAAAGCAGTGGAGAAGCGTTGTGATGGCTCTTTGATTTTGATTTTTTTTGTGATACTTGTAAAAGAACTTTGTATTAGTTCTAGGGGTAGTAAAAACCAAAAAACTAAGGTGATAAATTTCAGATGTTGGTTTCATTTGTCTGGTTCATTGTTTGCTTTTTGATTGTCCAGAGCTGTTTTAAATAAAAAAAGATACTGGAAACATTTTGAACAGCTGTAATCTTGATCATCAAAAGATGCTTCTCAATCTCTACTTTTTAAAATTTTGCCTTCTTCCTTCTATAGCTACAGGAAACGTGCCATGTCCCATGGCTTAGAGGATTATGGTAACTTTATTTTAGTGTTGGTTTGTTGTGGTAGCAATACAAGGGTTTCTATCCTGAGACCCAGGAGAGTTGACACTTTAGCCCTCTAACATCTTTTTGCCTGCTACTCCAAGCTGAGTATTTTGGGCTGGACTTAATTACTTTAATAGCAAGTTGTCATACTGCCATAAACATAACAATAGGAGAACCCCACTATACTGGATGCAGCACAAAAATAGAATAGTAAATACACCTACCTTCTGTAGGTGACTGTCTAAATCCAGACTAAAAGAGTTTGAAAGCAAGCAGAATGGTGGCATAGCAGCAAATGTCATGTTAGTTTGTTTTTTCTTCTGTCGGGACATTTGCCAGAGCATTGCATCGTTTCCAAAACCCTCCTTCTATCTTTTTGGCAATACTCCCTTTGTTAGTTCTTCAAATATCCATTGAAAATATTATATGAAAACCTCTGGTTTTAGTCATTCCCTATCTGTAATTCCTGATTCTTATCTTACAGTTCGGTTATGTTTTTTCTTATATTGATGTGATTTAACTTAGTCTTACATTTCATCATGTATCCGTATTCTTTTTCTGTCTGTCCTGACTTTATGTACTACAGGGTGTCTCTTGTGCATACTTTTTCCATTATTAAGTCTAGTATTTAAAAAAAAAAAAGGGCACTCTGACAATGTGAAGTGGGATTTCAAATTCAGTGCTGGGGCTGGAGTCCTACCAGAACTGAAAAGAAATTCAGGGGCACAAAGGGTAGAAATGTTGCAAGCAAGGACTAAAACCTGGAATTAAAGCCCTCACCTCAGACTTTCTCAGCTGAATTCAACAAAGAAAGGGAATTACTTGGCCACAAGGATAACTTTTCTACCACCATTCATGGAGAATGTCATTGAGAACGGTGTGTGTAGCTGTTATCAAAGCCACGTCCCAGTCTGATCTTTCTTGATACAGAGGTGGGCCACTACAGCGATCAAGAAAAGAAGAGCCTGTTTTACAAGAGAAAACTAAAAGAATGTGATTTGTTTAGCCCAGGAGGCCAAGCTGCAAGCATCCCTTAGGATGAAGGGGCCTCGCTCTTGGTAGATAACAGCAGAGCTTCTGAACTTAAAAGACAATTGAAACTAAAGGCAGAGGGGAATAAACTGACCCTGTGGAATTTAGACTGAAAGTAAGAGGGGGAGGTTTATCACCTCCAAAGCTCTAATGCTTTGGAGAGGCTTTGTAACAGGAGCACTAGGGACAGAAAACTCTTAACAAGCCACAGGGTAGATCTCTTGGTTTCTGAATAGGTTATGTGGTTTATGAATGGACTAAGTGATCCTGTGGCAAACAATTGGGCACTCAGTAGGTCTGCCAGTGCTGATTTCCTCCTACTTTTTTTATATGCTAAAACTGAAGAGCATTGATGGTCCTCAGAATAGCGTCTTAATTATGTGGCTAGAATATTTTAATCAGGGTGATAGTTAGGCATGGCAATTTGCAGGCAAAATTTAGCCCTTGGCGTTAGCAACCTGAAGACCGGCAAAATAAAAGTGAAGTACAGAACTGCATGAAGTGTGCAACTAGAGAATAATTACAGATAGATAATATTACAAAATCAGGTTCTCTGTTCTGTGGGGCTGCAGCAATCCTAACAGAGCATATTGTGCACATTGTTTCCTGAATTTCTTAAGTTTTGTACGTTTAAAATAATGAATGAAAATTCCTACAATGGTGGGCTGTTGCAGAAAGGTCCATAATCAATTCTGGATCATCTCTTCTGGCATGAGCTTTATTTTTTTCCCTTCCGCAGGGAACCTGTATCTGTTTCCTGCATCTGTCGCCCATCCTTCTTTGTGAATGGAAAGCAAGTAATTATTTTTTGTTGTTGTTAGCAATTAATTACTCTTGCCAAATCTTGGAGGACCTATTGTTTCCTTCAGACACAATGTTCTTGGGAAAAAGTCTTACTTATTGTAACCTCTTGTGCAATCTTCGCTTGGATGATAAATACATCTTGGCAACTGGGAGCTTTCTGAATGAAAAATGTTGCTGGACAACCCCGTAGTACAGCAAGAACGCAAGGCTCCGCCAGCGCTGGTGGAGCGCAGCCAGGCGGGAGGGTAACATGGGGAAAGCCTTTCACGTTGCCTGCAGAGCATAGAGTGAGGTAAAGGCAGTATATGCACACATCCAAATATCTGTTTACTATCAAACAAGGATTTTCCCTGTTGAGCATCTGAGTTCAAAGGTGTCTTTACTTCTAGCAAAATCTTGACATCTTCTGGAAAGTTGCCTTCTACCAGCACGAGGCTGGGGAAATAACAGAGAACGTGTTGACCATGCATGTGTCTGGTTTGGGTAGCCCACTGTAGGAACTGGCTGGGAAACACCCCCCTCCTAATTTTTCTCTATGAACTGACTGCTCTGGGATCCTGCAGAGTTGCTTCAATCTTCTTTGTGGTTCATGGTCTTACTTTGGTTTTCCATTAGATCTCTCCAGAACTACAGCTGACCACTGAAACCTCATTTTAATATCGCAGCTGAAACATTAATTACAAAATTATTAGAGTTAATTGTAAAAGCTCATTTTTCCTTTGTAGCTTCTCACCTTTACTTTTTCTGGTTTACTTTTTCACCAACAGCTGGTGATGTCTGGAAGCAAAAAGGTGCACAAAAGCCCTGCAAAGGGAGATGTTTGAATCCTCCAAAGGGAACACACGGAATGCAAAGAATGAGCTGGAGCCGGGAGCGCTCTGTTCCCGGGTGGTTTCCGCACACTGCCAGTGGCTTGTGTTCCTCCTTGCAGGCTGATAGCTGGCTGTGGGCTCAGCAGAACGCAGCTAGGTTTCTCCAGCCCTCCTGTGGCTGACAGCACTTGGCCTGGGGAAAAGAGGACAGTCCGCAGCAGAGGGCCTGATGTAGCGTTCCTTGCAGTTAATGGAAATCTCTTTTGACATCAGTGGGAACTGGATTTGATCCTGTGCCTGCTTGAATGTTTTGATGTTGGATATGGCTCCAAGTAGATGATGTTTGTTTGTTTGTTTTTTTGTCATGTCTCATTTCTCGTGTTTTTTTCTTACTCTCTAAAATTTTTTACCTTAGAGTGGCATAAAATCAAGGTATCTCTGTCTCTTTTGGTGCAGCTGTGCGCTTTTATCCTTGTCTTCCTCTTGTTTCCTCAGCCATTCTACTGTCTACAGTATCAGTTTGCAAGATTTTGGTATTGATTTCTCTCCTTGAGCCATTCTGCTGCTTCTCACAAACACCTTCCATCTCACTTAAGCTTCTGCTCTCCAATTGCAACTCCTGACACTGCTTAATCCATCTTCTGCCATTCTTCCCATCCTTCAAAACAGTTCTTATATTGATTTCCAGCCCACGCAGCCCAGGCTCTGGCCATTGCTGCCAGCAGGGAACCAGCTTCCCCTCCAGCAGGCTTCTGGAGAACAGCCCTTCGCTGCCTTGTCCTAGCTGCGCTCCCTCGCTCAGCACAGCTCATCTCTGCATTGTATGGAGGAAGGAGGAGGCCACCAAGCTCCATTAGCCAGTGACCACCTCGAGCACAGAGCGTATCCTCTGTGAGCCTCAGCCGCGCATAATTTTTTCCCCCATCCCCAACAAAAAGGTGCTGGAATGAGCAGAGCCCCGTTCGTGTGGCTGCCAGAGAGGAGAGAGCTGTGGACATGGAGGGTGGCAAAGGGGAAAACAACACAGAGGGGACCGAAGGCCAGCTTAACAGTGCTGGAGCTTCTTGGTGCTCTCCACTCACCTGGAGTATTGCGTGGCCCCAGAGTGATTTCACTCCTGGGTAGAGACTAATGATTATATGTGATCTGGCTCTGAGAAAAGCCCTTTCCTTTTGTATGTGAAATGTTTATTTTTGGTCAGCCATTCTCCATTTGCTTGGAGATGATGCGAAGCTTTCGTGAACGAGCATCAGAAACTGCGTCTATTTGTGTCTCGTGATACCTACGGGGAAAGGGCCAGAGCTACGGGATGGTTGATCTACAGGGGAATCACAGGTGTTCCTTTGAACCACAGAAAAGACCTTACTTCATTTTTTCCAGCAGTAATGTAAGTGCTAAGCAAACAAGGTGTGTAATGAGGAAACCCTTTGGAGGGTGAAAGATGAGGAGCAGTGAGCTGGAGCTCAGAGCTGCTGCTGCACTGGGTGCTTGTGGGGATGAGATTCCAGCAACACATCTGCTGGTCCTAAGCTCTTGCTGACCCTCTTAGGTTATCGTGCAGTCCACGGTTAGATGTATTGGGCTTTTCCCCTCCCATTGTTGCCACTGAATTTTGAATGTGAGTCCCCTAACATACTTGCTGAAGCTAGAACATTCAGCTTTAAATAGACCATGGTCTTTTTTACTCTGCTTTTCTGATATAGGCAATGACAAAAGAGGAGAAGGTAGTGCCACAGTATAGGGGGGGTAAAGGATTGGTTTTGGATATTATATCACTGTGCTGGTGGAAAAAATAGATAACCTATTTTAACCTCTGAATTGTATTCAGCCAACACAGCTAAGAGAGGAAGAAATGGATTATATGGGCTGGTTTAGTAATCATTAAGATAATTGTCTACCAAGCATTTATTCTCTTGGTACTACATTACAGACAAAACTGAAGAATAAACCCCGGTGTCCAAGCCAGCCCAAATGAGCGTATGGAGCACAAAAGAAACTTTAAGACTTGTGATCTGAGGCTAGATCCAACTGGTGTAAATGGGCAGAGAGTGTTACCAGCCCTGTGGAACTGGGCTGTAAAGCCCAGAGTCCCTGGGTGATGAGGATGCTGAGTGTTAGGATGCAAATTTGCTCACACTTTATTTTTTCTTCTTTGGATATATTCCTAAAGAGGGGAAAAACATTGTGGGAAATTCTTTCCTTCATGCATAATAGTTTTCTGTTGATTTTAAAATTGCCCTTAGTAATATATTGATGCCAGTGAAATATTTCAGCTGTAGGAAATGTGAAACCATCTACTGCCTTTCTATGAATTATGAGTCATAAATTGTATGAAAAATATTCAAACTTGCTATAGCTATTCCCCAAGCAGAACCTCTGAGTAACGGAGAAAATGCTGCCATTCTGGGGGGAGTAGGAGGGGACTGAGCTAAGTGAAGCAAAATGCCAAGTGCCAGCATGTGGCTCTGTGCAAAATGTGAATTAGTGTCATCTGAGATGATCCTCTCTTGCAAAATAAACAGCTGGTGAGAATGTTACTTGTACTTGCAGTTCAGATGAGCAAAGTTGCTCTTTGCTCCCAGTGAAATGGGAAAGGAACATATGTGTGGAGGTTACCTGAGTGCTGTCTGGTACACAGAACTGCCCCGTGGAAAGTGGCGCATGTGCCAACCGGCCACCACAGCTGCAGTCAGTAAGCCAAGGCAAGAAGGCGCAAACTGCATCTGATTCGGTATGCGGTTGTGATGACAGAATTCCCCTAAAAATGGCACTACAGTGGTAAGATAATAGGATACTGATGTTTGCAGGCAAGTCCTTGATGGGGACACCAACTTGAGCCACGTTAAGAGCTAGGAGTCCAGTTCAAATTAGTGCTCTAGTCTTTTTGTCACCAAAGATCAGTCTATCTTCTGTTGTATCTACTTTTCTATAATCACTTCTTGGAGGTGATTATAGAAAACTTCTCAGCACCTACTTTCAACTAAGTGTCTAACTTTTTGATGGCTGAAGTTCAGCAATGTGAATTTTACGTTAAAGCTCTGGATTTCAGTCCCTCCATTTCAGGAAAGACCACACAGCCTTGCAAGGATTTGTGAATTTTACTTTGCAACCAGAGGCTAGAGTAATTGTTGAAAGGTATTCTGTATACCTGAGCTATAGGTAAATGTCTAAACAAATATAAGAAGAATCTGACTGCCGATGTGGCACTGATCTCTTCTTTTTGGTGACCGGTGACAGAATCTGAGGGAATGGCAGGAAGATGTTCCTGGGGCGGGGGGTGTTTTTAGGTTGGACATTAGGAAAAGGTTCTTCCCCCAGAGGGTGCTGGAGCACTGGAACAGGCTCCCCAGGGAGGTGTCACAGCCCCAAGCCTGACAGTGTTCAAGAAGAGACTGGACAACACCCTCAGACACATGGTGTGAGCTGTGGGGTTGTCCTGTGCAGGGACAGGAGTTGGACTCCATGATCCTTGTGGTCCCTTCCAACTCAGAATATTCTATGATTCTGCAGCTTGTTGGCTGTAGAGCAAGGGACACTATCCGTGGTTGTGTTGGCATAGTTTAACTACAGTATTGGTATTTACTCCAGTGTTAATTTTCACGTTGTGTGTAGCACCCATTTTAACTTCTCAGTGATGAATGTGTGCCAAATAAAACACAGCTAAAAAGAGTAACATGTGAAGTGCAGTTTGGTGTGCTGGTCGTTTTCTGAACAGATAGTGATTGATGTCCCAGCTGCACTGAAAACAGCAATCTTTCTTCCCCATTGACTCTAGTGAGGCCAGGATTTGCTCAGCAGAAAGCAGTCCCTGCGTAATTAGCTTCTTGTGGCATCTGTGAGACCGTAAAGCTTTTATTGTGTTCAGGTGTGACTAAAAGACGTGCTCTCAATTACCAAAGCTAAATATTTCATTTCGTTTCATCCTGTGTCAAACTATGCTGCTTTTCCAGATTTAACTCAAAGTTTATTTTAAGGAATCTTAAAGTACACATTTCAATTTGATGCTTCTTTAATTGCCAGAGTTTGGGTAGGCTGTGTTTTCTTTTATTTTCTTCTTTTAATATCTGAGTTGTATAAGGCATGGAAATATTTTCAAAATATGAGTCCATTTGGCTTCAGGCATCTGTGATCTGGTGTGAATTATAAAATGTTTCCATAAATGTAAGAACACTTACTGCTATCTAGCCTGCAATACGGTGCTTGTGTTTTATCTCATCCTGATTCAAGTCTTGTTTCCTTTATACAGGAGATGGCTGTTCGGGCCCTGAAGCAGACAGGTAGCAGAAGTATTGAAGCAGCTCTGGAGTATATCAGTAAGATGAGCTACTTGGATCCTAGAAATGAACAGATAGTACGTGTAATTAAGCAGACCTCACCAGGTAAGCAACAACTTTTAAAAAGATTGTGTTGTTCTTCCTTACAACAAGCTGTTTTTTAAAGCAGAGTAATTGCTGGTGAGAAGTAGTGGACTGGCAGGATTCAGTTGTGCTCTTGTAGGAGACAGTGACATGAACATGGCTCCACAAGGTGAGCTGGGCTGGAAGCTGAACGCAACTCACCTTCTTTGCAAGAGCACATGCGTCGTCAACCTTCTTAAACACAAAGCTATTTATCCTGCAGTGCAAATCACCTCAAATCATCACAAGTTTACTGCAAAGTAAAAGCTTGCACATAGGTAATTGCTATGGAGTTGTGAGAGAGCTCACCTTCCAGGAATTAATTAATTTTAACATCCTTGAAAGTACACTGCAGAAATAACTTGGGCCAACATAAAAGAAGCTTTTTCCACTCCTTCCTGCTAGTCTGCTTCAGTTCCATTTCATGTAAATTAGCAAATGGGGAGGATTTGGCTCCTGCATATTCCTCGTCAGCAAACATCAGACCACAGCCGACAAAAGGCCTTGCAAGAGTTGTTTCCATTCAGGTATTCACAGTTAACAGCCCTGCAGAATGCTTTTGGCTTGTGATCGGGATACACTTGGGTTTGGATAGAGTTTGTTACTTTTATCTTCTTTCAGTGTCAAAAATGGCCAAGCAGACAAATAACCATTCTCTGACTGGCTGAACCTGTGTGATGATGCAGTGTGGCACCCTGCAGAGGGATCAGTGGGCAAGGGGTTGAGCTGGTTGGAGAGCTGTTGTCAGGGTCCTGTTTTGCTGGACAAGAAACTTCTCTTGTGTCAGTGGTGACATTAAGACTTAAAACGTCTTGTCCGTGTTGGACTAGCTGAAGCTAACAAATCCATTCAGTCAATCTCATTACCATAGTACAGACTTCTAAGTGTGGTCATAAGTTTACTGGGTGCAAGTGATTTCCACGTGATAAATTTCTCTTCTGGGCCACTGCAGCACCACCTTCCTCCTCCTTGTCTCTTGGTGTGTTTGCAGGTGAGGAGTCAACAGCTATGTGCAAGTGTGTGCATCTGGCCCAGCTGGGACATGGTGTAACACAAATAACCAGAATAGCTTGCAGTCCAGTGTTCAAGCTTGTTAGCACAATATGACTGTTCTTGTAGACCTTATGAAGTCAAGATTTTAAAAGGAGGTTGTTCGGGCATATGTGAGCCATGTTCTGTGATTTGTGAAAGCTAAAGAATCAGAGGAGGAACAAAGAAATAGTGACAGCACAGTCTCCCCTTATCTTTTTGACATAGCCAGTGCTTTATACACCTGCAATTTGTCCTCAGATCAGAGATCTGATGAAAAGTGCCATTGACACTTCCAGTGTAGAAACACTGCTGTCTTGTCTCTGCACATTCTTCAAGCTAAGATTAGCATGTTGCCACCCTGAAAGATTTGACTTCCAGACAGATGGAAGATGAGTAACATAAGGGGATGCTCTATGTCTGACACATTAGAAAGAATACAGGACAAACTGTACAATGCCTTTGTTGCAAATGAAGGAGAGGGAAACAAGAATTTTTGAGGAGAATGTTGGATCAGAGAGATGTAAACAGATCCCCAGTGAGAGCAGTGTTCTCACTGTGCAGAAGATGTGGATTATGTGATGACCCAGTAGCTTATAGTGATGTTAACTAAGATGTATTTACAGTCCTTCCAGGAGCTGGAAGTACACTGGTCCTGTACTTAACCCCCTGCTCTGTAGCTTTCTCCTGTCTGTGAGTAATGATTGGAAATAATGGTCCAGCTTTAAAAAAAACAGGCTGTAGTGTAATCTGATGATTTCATAGTTAAGGAATTTGTGCTTCTATTTTCATTATTTGATAGGATTCTCTGATGATTCCTGGCATGAGCCGTGTTGTGGGCCAGTAGCTCGTTATCAGTAGTACTTGGCACCTATAACTTTAAATGTTCAGAGTGCTTAATTTAGATTTTGGAAGGTGTTTTTATAACACATCCTTCCCTACGCAGTGTATATGCATGTGTGTGTACATCTGTATGTATAGATGGATGAGTAATGCAAAGTCATTTGTTCACCTGAGTTGTTTCCTAACATTCTTCTATGTTCTTTTTATAAAGGAAAAGGTATTGTGCCAAATAACGTAACCCGCAGGCCAAGCTTCGAAGGATCAAATGAATCTTTCCCGTCCTACCATCAGATTGGTAACTCAGCATATGAAGGGACAGGCTTTGGAGCAGAAGGTGCAAATATGCTTACTGAAGTTCCGAGGCCATACATGGACTATTTAATCTCTACTTCGCAGTCTACAGCTATGAATGCTCCTGTGCAGCGGCCCTCTGGAGTAGGCACTCACAGCACACCAACAAGCCATCAGCAGAAAACATACCCTGCAAATATTGAGTCTTCTGTGATTAATTATCCGGTGGCTAATCACAGCAGTCAAGCTTTGCAGCTGCAGGCATCCCACGGATCCAACAGCCAACATTACAGTAGGCAGCACATGATGGTGCAGGGGGAACCTATGGGGTATGGTGTTCAGCGGAGTCCATCCTTCCAAAACAAGATGCAGCAGGAGGGAGGATACACCAATCTCCCAAATAAAGGGGCAGTTGTTCAGAATAATTCCAGTCATGCATTTCAGCAGGCACCGGCAAGCCTGTATATATCACATTCTCATCACAAACAGACAAGTCCTTCTTCTCATCAAATACATGTGATATCCAGAGGTCCAGCCTTTACTAATGATTTTTCAGACAGTCCACCGCAAAATATGTTAACTCCGTCTAGAAATAGCCTAAACATGGACCTCTATGACATGAATAATCCTCAAGTGCAGCAGTGGCAGGCAGCAACACCGTCACGCCGAGATTCTTTACAAAATCCAGGAATAGAAACATCTCCACGGCAACACGTATCCTTCAGACCCGATGCCACAGTGCCAAGCAGAACAAACTCATTTAACAACCACCAGCAACAGCCACAAGTGTCAGTGTCTATAAGACAGGTCCCTCCTGGAAAACCTGATCCTTCCATTACGTCTCCAAATACGATCACAGCAGTCACGTCTGCTCATATTCTCCAGCCAGTGAAGAGCATGCGAGTGATGAGACCTGAGCCCCAGACTGCAGTGGGCCCTTCCCACCCTGGTTGGTTACCTGCGCAGACACCGGCTGTGGATGGCTTGGAGATCCTTGAGCAGCACATGCCACCCGTTGGAGCAGCTAATGCCTATCAACTAGATGTGGATTATGGTAACCAGGAACTGCGGTGTCCACCACCACCGTATCCCAAGCATTTGTTGCTTCCCGGGAGCTCTGAGCAGTTTGATATCAACTGCTTATGCATGGGTGTGGAGCAGACCCTCCGTGTGGTCCCCAATTCAACGTGCAATAAGGCTGAGGAGAACAGCGAGCGAAACGATAAAAGCAGCAAGAACACTAAAGCTGAAAAAGCAAGCAAAGATAAAAAGCAGATTCAGACCTCTCCAGTACCTGTGCGAAAAAATGGCAAAGATGAGGAAAAGCGAGAATCCCGAATAAAGAGCTATTCGCCTTTTGCCTTCAAGTTCTACATGGAGCAACATGTTGAAAATGTCATAAAGACCTACCAGCAGAAAATTAACAGAAGGTTACAATTGGAGCAAGAAATGGCTAAAGTAATTCTCCTTGTTTTGTTATAATAAAAGCTAATGGGGTCAAATTGATTATTGCTATTTTTAATCAGTCAAAAAATTGGTAAAAGCAGACTCCACTGGAAGTAGCAGGTATCTAACACCTCTCTGTACCAGACTATTTTCACTCAGAAGCATGGATTAAGGTCTGGGAGGCTGTTTGAAAAACCTGAGTTGTGAAATAATCTATTATCTTCATACCAGAAAAGTAAAATGAAGCAAACAGCCCCGTAGTAGGAAAGCATTAGGTTTGCTTAGGCAAGAATTCAGAAGCCAGGTTTGAGGCTGAAATAACCCTGAATCAACTCCTCGGCAGCTCTTGCAAAACCCTGAGAAGGTTTTCTCTTTGCTCCAGTTCTTCCTCCTTGTTCAATGACAGCCACTTATTCACCAGAGCCATGGTCCTACTTGGCAGTGTATTCACTGTGCCATGTTTTCAGATGAATATGTAATACTTGACTGGAAGTTGTCTGTGGAACACATGTAAGTAGTAGTACCATGCAAGTAACCATATCTTGGCCAGCTTGAACTGATTGTGGAACCCTTGCTGGAGTCTGTTCTAGAAGCAAGTCTCAGGGAGCTTCACTTTTTGAGTGAGTGGAAGTGTTACTTTCATGCCTGATTGTAGCTCTCAAACCTAAGCTGATTGCACTGATAGGGCTGCTTAAAACAAAGTTGCCAAGTTCTGATGGTTGCTCTGGCAGTTCTGGTTTTGATTTTTGAATGTGGAAGAGGTTTTTTTCCCAGGCATGACTAGAATATGACTAGTCTACATTTGTATTTAGGGATAAGCTGTTATTAATGCATAATGGGTAATAATTAATTATCCGATCTTCCCTGGCGCAGTCAGTTTCCAGAGTCAATTAATTTGATGCTCACATTCCTCTGGAAAACTCAGCTGTTTGTTTGTTGAGATTAAAGTTAAATGAATATGCTTCTAAACTCTCTTGAAAGGTCAGTCCATTTTAGTGACAGTTCATAGTTTGTCCTCACTGCAAGTACAGATTGTGTTGCATCGCTTGGATTTAGTGAATATTTTCCTGAGATTGAGATAGGGAATGATCTCTGGAGAAGAAAGACAGCAGCTAATTGAGTTAGTTCTTCGCTTTGGACTCTTCAGCTTTCCCTCACTTCATAACTCAGAGATAATTCAAATATAAACAAACACAACTCCTTCCCCTAGCAACCTCATTGCTGGCTGGAATAATACACTATGAACTCAGGAGATTTTGGCTGAGTATTGCATTATTCTCAAATTAACCAAGAACACAACACACTAATTATTTTATCTTAAAGCAATAAACACTACTATGGATTGATGCACTTGCCTTACATTTTAAAAACAGTATTACCTGTTTTGATTTGGCTCTTGCCTTCAGTTGGGAAATTCATCCTCCCTGTTCTGCAGACCTCCTCCATCCTTTGTTCAAGCAGATTTCATTTTTATAGTGTGGGATCTCACTGAATAGTCTGTCTGCCCACATTCATCTTTAAAGACCTAGAGTAGAGATTTGAAATGAAATCAATCTAAGCAGCAGCCCTGTGGGTGTATGCTTGGGTGTCTGGCCTGCTAATCAGTCAGCTTCAACTCACTCCACCCTCCTCCCATTGCCCCTTCCCACCAGGCACTAATCTTCCTCTCAAAGTGATGCCAGTTAATTCAGGATTCTGGAAATCAGGTGTGCAGAAAGAAAGGATCATGCTGCAGAGGATGAGCTGTCAGAGGATTCTGGGGATCAGCCCACGAGGTTTTGCTGGTGGCCACCGGTGACTCAGGGGAGAGACAGGAACCAAAGTTGGCAGAGCTCTGTCTTGAAGGGTAGGGAAAGTCTGGCTAGATACTGCAGCTTCTCCCTTTTTCAGGAGATCTAAACCCACAGCCATGTGAAACGTTACTTGGAGGTTCTCTGGGGACAGGAGGTGGCTGGAAAAGCCTTAGCTTTTTCACAGCTTAGTTGCAGAGGGGAAGCAATACATTTGGGGAGAAATAGCACCAGGGTCTGGGCTGCAGTGGCTGGGGAGAGGCCAGAGTTGAGGGTTATATGCATGTGTTTTGGGAGGGAGAAGGGAGGAGTTTATAGAACAGATGATTGGGAGATGTATAAACCTTGAGAGTGGAGGCTGTATATGGCAGAGCAAGAAAAACAGTTTCTAAAGAAGAGAGTTCCCAAGGTGCTTGGGAATGTGCGTGTCCAAACCAGCTTCTTAATTACTACACAAAAACAAGTCAATCAGCACTTGAGGTAGGAAGTGTTCATGTGAGTGAGTGACCCTGGAGAACCATTCATGAACAAAGTAGCCTGCTGCATCTAGGTTTACATTTCAGTTTAAATTAAGCTGTGCTGCAGCGTGTTTACATACAGTGGAGTGCAGTGGTGAAGCATACATTTGAAAGGTGTAAACCAAATCTCACGATCAGGTTTGTTGTGTTATATTCCCCTCTCTGACAGTATTGCCCCATGCCTTTTTGGTCAAATGAGAAACGCAGACAAATCTCAGATACGGTAAAGTCAGGTAACAAGTTAGGGCACAGTGAATTTGCAGGTATTTCAGAAATACCTCGACAGATAAGAGATAATATCTCTTGTGAATATCTATTTTTCTGGTTCTTGGTTAATGTTTCTGAGAAATGCGTTTTTGGAATGCTAGTTTATTGTTTTCTTGCTATGAATGTAACAGTACTAGCTCTTACAGTTTGCTTTCCTTTGTAAAGGCTGGCCTTTGTGAAGCAGAACAGGAACAAATGAGGAAAATTCTCTACCAGAAGGAGTCCAACTATAACAGACTGAAGAGGGCCAAAATGGACAAATCCATGTTTGTGAAAATCAAGACTCTGGGGATCGGTGCATTTGGAGAAGTATGCCTGGCCTGCAAAGTGGATACCCATGCCCTGTATGCCATGAAGACGCTGCGAAAGAAAGATGTGCTAAACCGGAACCAGGTGGCTCATGTCAAAGCGGAGAGGGACATACTTGCTGAGGCAGACAACGAGTGGGTGGTTAAGCTCTATTATTCTTTCCAAGATAAAGAGAACTTGTACTTTGTGATGGACTACATCCCTGGTGGGGATATGATGAGCCTACTGATTCGAATGGAGGTCTTTCCAGAGCGTCTGGCTAGATTTTATATTGCAGAGCTCACTTTGGCTATAGAGAGCGTGCACAAAATGGGATTTATTCATCGAGACATCAAGCCTGACAACATTCTGATAGACCTTGATGGGCATATCAAATTGACTGACTTTGGACTGTGTACTGGATTCAGGTGGACTCACAACTCAAAATACTATCAGAAAGGTAGTGTTCTTTGGCTTTATTTGTGATGATATTGCATTATTTATTTTGAAACAAGCAGGTGCCTCTTGGCAAAAAGGCCAGCTCAGAAAACAGAGGTGCCTGTGTTGACAAAGGGTCAATGTCAGTGTGATGTGTCTGTCTCTCACTAACTCATTCAATTAGTTTGTTTCCAGTTTATTTCTGATACTTTTCAAATCCCTGTCAGTCACCTGGCTGACCACTGCACTAGCAGCAATTTTTCAGTTTATACTTGTTTGGAAGGTCTCTTTTGATGGTGAGATAATTTAATCACAAATTGGAAGTAGTCCACACACTTCCTGTGTGTGCCATTGAGGAGTATTGATGTCTGTTGGCAAAAAGGTCATAAACAATTGGTATAGCTAATGTAAATATACTCCATTGTTGTTGTCTCCCATAAGGGAGCATGCTTCCTTGCACTGAGACAGACGTTTTGCTGGTTATGGAAAACAAATTGTGAAGGGGAGGACAGAGGGAAATGCCTTGGGTTTAAAGCTTAAATGCTGTTCTTCAGTGAGAGCAGAAGATGGCACAACTAGATCTAGAGAAATACTTTTCTCTTTGTTTGTTGTGTTTTATGACTGTGAATGTAAACTTCCTCTCCCATTTGTAAGGGAGCCATATCAGACAAGACAGCATGGAGCCAAGTGATCTTTGGGATGATGTGTCCAATTGTAGATGTGGAGATAGGCTGAAGACATTGGAACAAAGAGCTAAGAAGCAGCATCAGAGATGCCTAGCCCACTCATTAGTTGGAACCCCTAATTATATTGCTCCTGAAGTCCTGCTTCGTAAAGGTAGATAACCTGTATTTTTCTCTTATGTGAAAATGGATGCTTTGAAATGCTTTTATTTATTTCTTTTTTGTTTGGTTGGTTGGTTGGTTGGTTTTTTCTTCCGTTAAATAAATTTGCTGCTTTGGACGATTGTCATCCTGAAGGCCACAAACACTTAGCTCAGATTAAGGAGCTAAGGATTTATCTGCATGCTTTACTGTTTAGCATCACATTGCTGACACTGGTCATGGTCATACTTTGTGTGCCTGTGGATAGTCTGTATCTACACTCTGAGGCCTTGAATGAGACTGCTAATAAATGTGTCAGATCATGTTGGCAGTGATATTTTGCAAGTATAAAGCAGATTATCTGTGCTCATGGAGTACAGCTATGACCTCTAGCTAGTTTATATAGACCAGTGAGTAGCCAGCCAATGGTTCTGAATTACTGATTCAGATTGGCCACTTATCATATGGATGATGGAAACTTGTAGAAACATGTCCTTCAGGTTCCCATCTACAATCTTGGGGAAAACCAACAGAAAGTCTTCCACAATTTATGCTGGACATCCTGCATTCAGAATCTCGGCCTGAGGAATTTAGACAGTTCTTGATGGCTATCCATGTAGAACAGATATGGTCAATATAGTAAGAAAGTTAGATGTTCAAAGTTGTCTACAAACCAGATCCTAAGACTGATCATTCTCAAATTGAGAGATTTCACATTGGACCCTGCATCATCCAGTGACACAAATTTCCGTTGAAATCAGTGTTTAAATCCTCCATTCCTTTTCAGACGTCTCAAACATATGTGTTGTCTTGTCACAGTAATTAAGTGTTTGAAATTGTTCCTCTGCTTAGAACTTGCTCAAAAAGTCATCTGTGGCTTACCTCTGTCTCTAGAGCCAGATTGTCTTTCCACAGCTTTTCAAACTCATGGTGTCACCTCCACTGAACCTACAGGGGACATCAGTCACTGAACGTTTTTGTTATTGTTTGAGGTCCAGTTTGTGCTGTGTAGTGATGCAGTTGTGAGACAAGGCACAAAAAAAACTAATTATTTCTAATTATATTATTTCACCACTCACTTTTGTTGATAATTAAATTTATTGATAAAGATTCCCAGACAACAGGATTAGATCTTTACTGACAGCAGTAGAGTTTAGGTCAGCAAGCAGAAGTGACTTTATGATAAAGGTGGATTTGGAGTCTTTTATTTTTAGGTCACAAATCGCTTCTCTGAGAGAAGACAGAAATGTGTGCTGTGTGGTTTGATATTTGGTTGCAAGTAGCTCTGTGGGTGGTGCAGGACAACATTTTGCCTTTCAGGTTACACTCAGCTCTGTGACTGGTGGAGTGTTGGTGTGATCCTCTTTGAGATGTTAGTGGGACAGCCCCCTTTTCTGGCTCCTACACCCACAGAGACCCAACTGAAGGTAAGTTGAAGTGAAATTCCGATCTGGGTTAGCAACATTTTAACCTTTTCTCTTTCCTTCTGCTCCATGCACAGACCTATCCGCTCTTGTTTTACTAGAGAAAGCAGCAGTGATTACAGAAGGCTGATTTTAAATAGTTCTATGCAGGGACAAATCCTTTCCCAATCAGTGAAGATACTGAATATCAGACTAGAACTGATTTGTCCAACCACATAGATAGTTATTAGTTTTATGAGTCTTCTGAGCACAATTCTGATTCCTTAAGCATAAGTTAAATTCCTTGGAGTGCTTATCAGAATTAAGTTGATATGCCAGTGACAATTACAGTTTGCAATGTAAGTGTTTCAGAGCTTATGTCATGACCACCTTTGCTATTTTACATTTGGAGATGAAATGAAATAATTCCTTGAAGTCATTCCATGAAGTCATGTGTAAACTGAACACGTTCTCAAACCTGACTGTGGGAGCATTCAGGAAGGAATTTGCCTTGTTTATAAATGGAATTGCTCCTTTTATCTGCTATCTGATGATGCCTCTTGATTAATTAAAATAATTAATAGTAGGCAATTCAGTCTAATCATTGGGTTCTTGAACCTTTACAATAACAATGCAGACTGTGAGTTGACTAGTTATGTGTGCATGTCTGTCCAGTTAATGTTGACCGTTGGAAGGGTTTTGTTTCCACGTGTAGGAGTTTAATACCTTTCTTTCCTCCAGGTGATAAATTGGGAAAGCACATTGCACATTCCCTCACAGATCAAGCTAAGCCCTGAGGCAACTGATCTCATCACAAAACTCTGCTGTGCTGCTGAGGACAGGCTTGGAAGAAACGGAGCGGATGATATTAAGGCCCATTCTTTCTTTCACTCTATGGACTTCTCCACTGATATCCGCAGGCAGCCAGCTCCCTACGTTCCAAAGATCAGCCATCCAATGGACACTTCAAATTTTGATCCAGTCGAAGAAGAAAGTCCTTGGAATGATGCTAGTGGTGACAGCACCAGGACATGGGATCCACTAGCCTCTTCCAATAGCAAACACACAGAACATGCGTTTTACGAGTTTACTTTCCGAAGGTTCTTCGATGACAACGGGTATCCGTTCAGGTATCCCAAACCTTCTGGAATGGAAGTTGGTCAGTCTGAGAAATCTGATGTAGAAGACAAAGGCGTGGTGGATCAGACTGGAGCTTGTCAGCCTGTATATGTGTAAATTATTGTATAGAGTATTCCAGATAAGACTAATCTCAAATCCAGTAGGGCCTTTAACTGATCCTTTAGGAGCTGATCCTGCAGCGCTTGTTCAGATGTAACTTCAACTGAGGCTGGAGTTGTCCTGGGGAGGCAGAAGCTTGCAGGGTCAGGTCCTAAAAATGGCACTCTTGAAAGTTCAGGTCAGTTTTACTGTAAATAACTTTGTTGATAATTACACTTGAAATCCTGGTCTTCACCAAAATCTGCAAGGCCAGCAGTCTATCGTTCCTAGGCCTATTTTTATTTGAGGTCAGCGTCCCCCTACTCAGATTAACATTTACAGACTTCTGCAACTGTCAGCATTATTTTTTAAATGAATAAAGAGCACTTATATTTTGTTTATAGCAGGGGTTTTTTTCCTACTAAATTATAGGGATTAACTTTGACAAATCATGCTGCTGTTCTTCTTTTCTACGTTTTTATTTTATCCATAGCACTTATTTCACATTTAGGAAGATGTTTAAAGCTGAAGAACATGTGATGAAAGGTCTCTGTGCAATAATGTAAGAAAGAAAAATGAAAAAAAAATACCCGCTCTCTAATTTTCTAGATTTACTGATGCCATTTTATTCACGCCGTGATTTTTGTTTATTTTATGTATTTTCCACATTTCAAAATGGTGACATAACCTTAAAGCTGCTTTATTTCCTTCTGCTTATTGGAGTGTAATAGAAAGTGTGAGCAAGTGACAATTTGGGTGTGATTTCATTGTCTAGTGTGTGAAGAATGTTGCATGAGCAGTGTTTTTCTATTTGAAATGGCCTTTTCTTGCCATTCACAGGCAGGTCCTGTGGATCCTTTTTTACTAAGGGTCTAAAATTAGACCATTTTAAACCGTGTGTTGATAATATATTGTGTGGGTGGTTTCCTCTTATGATTGTATCCAATATTAATTTTGTAAAACAGATTGCAAAGGTTATAACTAAATAGTGATTTTGTGGTCTGATGTAATAGATCATTTTAGCAAACACGTATCATCAGCACACACGTTTCCCCACGAAGGATCAATAGCAAGACTGTTCTTAGGAAGCTGATTTGTGGCAACAGCCTAAATCAAGCTTGTTCACGTAGCAGGCAGCACAATGTCCGCTGTTTAATGCTGGCAGCGATGCAGAGCACCAATACTAACGTATGTGGCACAACGTCTTCAGAACAGAATGTCCAGCGCTGTGCTTCTGTAACACGCCTGGATCCTGAGAGCGATGAGGCTGATGTCAAGTGCGTGCAGCTCCATGGACGTCTACAGAACCTGGAGGTACGTGGCTTTTCCAGACATCAGGTCCTTACACGTGGCTGGTTGTGTGTCCGCTTAGGATCCTGGTGTTTTAGGCACTGACATCTGAGAGTGCTGGCATCGTTCATAGGTCATTCTGTCCTGTTGTCTACAGATAAAAGTGTTGCTGTGATGGAGCACAATAGTCCTGCATTTCTGTCGAATTATAGGCATACTTTGAAATATCAATTCTTAACTATGTTAAAATATGCGTTTTTCTTATATGTATAAGTGAGAATTATTCAAGGTGATATCAGATTGCTAAAGATAATTAAGCCATACATATTTGCATATATATTATATATAACTAAATAAGTAAACACACACAAAATTCTTAATTCAGATTAGTGTAACAGTCCTATTTAAAGTGATTGACGTAATAACATTTGAGGAAAACACTCCTTTAATGTGTTTTTGCTTTATTTTATTTTTAAATCTGGAGCTTCATTATTTTTTCCGTATGTTATTCCACATATTAATCCTTAATGTTTTAGCATATCCTATTCTATCCATTGTTTAGATATCTAAGCAACAACATATAAATACATCAGCCTAAACTAAACAAAAATGATTGTGTATTTGTTTACATTTGTATGAAAGGAATGTTCTGAGGTATGCAGTGCTTGTGTTGTGACAGTTCATGTAAGATTCAGTATTACTGCTTTTTTATATAGTAATGCCATTTTTGTTATTTACATCTATCTGACATTCTTTCATGTGGTAGGTTCTTTCTCAGGAACTCAATTTAACTGTTATTTATTGATATATCATTGCCTTTGAAAGCTTCTACTGGCACAATTTATTAAAAATCTGAATCAAAATCCAAAATGAGTTATGTGTTCTTGAAAAGGATAATTTCTGCCTGTTTTAAGATGGAATTTTAATGGGTTTGGTTTTGCAATGTTAGTGATGGGTTTGAGTTACTGCCCTGCAGCATTTGATGTGGGATCTCTGGGTATGTTAAGACAATTTATTCTGTCCTCATGGCGCTTGAGACTAAGGGCTGGGATTCCCAGCTGGAACTTGCTTTGATGTGACCAGGTCCGTAGGTGGCATAAAATTCAACACAGCCACTTTTTCTGCAGTGGTGGCTCTGCCAGGACAAGCACCACCAGTGCGTTTGCCCCCTCTGGCTGTTGCCTCCGGCGTGTTTCTGCAACGTAAATAATTCATTGCAAATACAGAATCTTTGCAACTAAGCAAAACAAGAGAAACTAGCCCAGAAGGAAACAGGTGCTTCCACAATGGATATATTACTCATTTAAAATCTATGCTGCAGGGAACAGAAGCCAACTCCCATTTCACCTAAAGAAGAACTGATTTGGAAAACAGATCTTTTCCGGCTTATCAGGTGCTGTTTCTAGAAGGCTCACGTTACTCAGTTCAGGCGTAAACGGAAACTTGAAGTAAATTTTCAGAAATTTGGACAAGTAACCAAAATGCCAGATATTGGGACTGGCTCTGAGCATTCTCAGTTCTGCTGAACTTCCAAAAGCATCTAATATCAATTCAGTGTTTGTTAACAAAGATAAAAAAACAGCAACCACCTTTTCCTTTAAAAAAAAAAAAACAATAGAAGAACAACAAAAAGCCCTTAGTTGTAGCTATTCCTGACTGAAAGTAAAGAGTTCGTTAATTCTGAAAGTAAAGAGTTCGTTAATTCGTTCTTGGTTAACGCCACAGGTGACAAGTCAAGGTTGAACCTGCTGCTGATCTTGGCGAGACAGGAATTTCATTCCCGGGTTTCAGCAGAGACACATATGCACAGTAACACCCTTTATTGTGTGTGTGAAAGGCTAAACAATTGCCTCTGAAAATGCAAGTAATTGCTGTTTCCAGAATGGAAACTTCATAATGCAACCGTGTCGGTGACACAGGAACAGAAGGAGCCTCTGCAGCCTTTCCTATCTCTGTTCTTCAGTATGGCTAGATTTGCCAAGCAGCAGCAACAATTCTTGATAAGCAAATTATTCCTAGTGTGATGCAAAAGTGATAACCAGGTACCTAACTTGAATAGCATGAAAGCTACATGAGGGAGAGAAGCATTTGACTTTTAAGTGTGACTGCAGGAATTAGGTTGGCTGCAGGAAGCAGGTGATAGCCCAGAACTTAATGGAAAATAATTCTCACAAACATTAGAAAGTTCTGTTCTTTTCCCTGTCATTTTTAAGGTATGACATAACTGCCTTAAAGCTTTCCTAGAGAAGCTGTAATGAGAAGAAGAATTTAGAACACAGAATTTGGTTTTATCTCAAAATGCAGAAACATTGGCAGAAAATGGCAACTGTTACTAACATTATTGGAATTAAAATTATTAAATCTTTCCCACAGGAAGTAATCTCAGGAATAGATAGTGTGGAAATAGCAACCATTAAAACACACACACACACAAAAAAAAGTGTACAAATATTTTTCCTGGCAAAGAAATCTGCTGCAGCGAGAACGTGGAAGTTGTGCCTTCCTTTGGTTTCTGTTCTGAGCAGTGAGTGACATTTGTTAAAAACAGAGTCCTAGGCTCATTCTTATCAAAATAAGCTGAGGATTTGATGTGTAAAGCTGTGGTCACCTTCTGCAAGTGGAGAAGGAACTGGAGCCTGGTGACATGGACTACTTAAATTCAAATGGACTGATAGATGCATTGACTTTGCCAGCTCTTGCGGTTTGGAAAGTGCCTTTATATCACTTCCAAAAGATGAAAAATACCTGTGCCTGTGTGTATTGATGTTCAGATGGGTGAAGGAAATGGAGCTTTGTGAAGCAGGCCTTGTGAGATCTGAAGCGTTTCTTCAGCTTCAGTGGGGTGCAAAAAATAGCAAGGTGTAAGGCGCACCTTTTGTGCTTGTCTTGGTCCTGGGATCCCTGTGACCCAGGAAAGCACTGGGCACTTGGCCCCTTGGCTGCTGTGAGAAAAGGGGAAATTGAATGCATAGGTGAGGGGAATAGCTGTTCGTGTTACATCGCGAGTGGCAGCCAGGAAAAAGACTGCAGAGATGATCTGGCCGTGCTGCAGCAGTTACCCCATGGGGGTGCCTGTGTTCAGGAGAACATTTCTGTCGGCACCTCCTGTTTGTCTGACGCTTTTTGGGAGCACACAACACCCTCCTCAGAGAGCCCTGCTGGGCAGGAGGGAGGTGGCGCAGCTGGTCACGCGGTGAGCCAGACCCCAGCTCTGGGTCACGCTGTGCAGGGAAGGAAGAAGCTCCCACACCGGCTCCATCTGGACTGTGTCAAGGGACCACAGAGCAAGAGCTCGCTGTGGTTCCGCTGGTTCGCCCAGCCACGGGCCACCCAGGAGCTCGCTGTGTGCTCTGAAGGGCTCTCCACACCTGAGATTTTCCCCTAAGCTCCTGACTCTGCTTCTGAACGCTGCATCGACGGTCCCATAAATAGGCTTGTCATAACTTACAGCTTTTGTTTTGTTTTGTTTTTTTCTTTTTTCCCTAC
The DNA here is from genome assembly GCF_036013475.1 of Columba livia. Lineage (NCBI taxonomy): Eukaryota > Metazoa > Chordata > Aves > Columbiformes > Columbidae > Columba > Columba livia. The sequence continues at coordinate 20,468,384 of NC_088602.1, read as the reverse complement.
TTTTGTGCTGTTGAGCAGCTATGGGTATTTGTTGTTTCTTTTTCTTTTTTTCAGGGCTGCACAACTCTGCTCCTTTCCAAATGGAGCACCGATAACTTTCTTTTCTAGAAAGGAGAAGGATCTGCAGGTCACTCAGTAACGTGGCAAGTCTGATGGGGGTCTCTTTAGTAATGCAAAGTCTAAACATGAAATCACCAGTTCTGAGAGCACCAGCTCAGCCTCTCATGTCACTAGCCTCATAGTCTGATGAGTTATTGTGTCATCTTGATAATGGCTTTCCACAGCATTGGTCATTTTTGGCCTTAATAGCAACAGCTTAAGAACCGCCTGTGGCTTTTGTTGGTCTGATGAGTTTTAGGGTAGCTGACTTCACTAAAAACATACCCGATTGTGCTGAATAATACAGCCAGCAAAAAAGAAGAGGAACACATGTTTCATTTTAGGTGTCTAACTTTGCTACTGGGTCCTCATCACAAGGGCAAACATTCATTACCACATTCTTATGGAAGGCTCAGTGGTCCAACGAATAGATACGTACCTTACAGGTGTGTTCATCAGCTATTTGTAGTGTCTGGCTCTAGCTCAACATTGGGGGATTGGGAAGAGGGGTTTTGGCTTTGGTTTGGTTTTCTAGACATGAAATCTAACAGATGAGAAAGGTCAAAATTCAGGGTTGATGTACAGGATAAGAGTTTCAAAAGCATCTGACTAGAGTGTGTTCTAACCTGATGTTATGACGAAATTCCAACAGAAATTTTTTTAAAAGAGGAACTCACTTGAGTGGAAACCGAGGAGACCACAGATACCCAAGCCGAACAGGGATTGACAGAGCAGTGGATATCAAGGCTGGCTTTACAGCTGCATTTGCTTTGGATGGGGCCAGGGGTCAGTAAACAATAAGACCATAGAAATGCGTGTTGGAAGGGTCCTCTGGAGATCCGCAGTCCGACCTCCCGCTCAGCGTGGGCCCAAGGCCAGCGCTGGGTCTCGCCAGCCAGGCTTTGTCCCAAGAAAGCCTCTGGGGACAGCACGTCCTCCCCCAGCACGAGGGACTGAGGCTGAGTGGGGCAGGAGGTGGCTGTCACCAGCCAGATCTGCTGCTCTCCAAGCCCTTCAGAGAAGCCTGGCAGTGGGTTGGCACAGTTGTCGTTCTTGGCATCGTGGCACTGCACAAAAGCCTCATTGCCATCGGGCATTGTACCATAGCTGTAGGAATGCACAGAGAGATGGTGTCCAGCCAAAATACCTTGAAAATACATACAGCTAAATGGCTGCACGAAGGATTATGAAGCTGTTGAGGTGTTGGTGCACATACCATTTTGGCTATGTCCCCAGCCTTTGCCCACCACTGAATGGAGCCGTGCAAAGCCAGAACACAAGTCACACCCAAAAGGGATCCGCTTCAGAAAATGTGCACCCACATAGCCCGAGGTAGATGGGGTGGCTGCCAGAGACCAGATGCCGTTTCACAGGTGGAAGTGCCAGACAAATGGCAGAGCCCTGGGAGGGAGGACAACGGTCTGCTGCAAGCCTGGCGGGACACCTGTGGCATGTCAGCGTGTCCCAGCTGTGCAGTAGGGCTGTGACACTGACAAGTCAGTGCTCTGCCCCCCAGATGCTTAATAGTGGTGGAATTATCTAAATAAAAGCGTCTCCCAGAAGAAAGTAATCTTTCCATTCCCAGGGATTGGGTGAGGACAGGCCACTGCCCTCAGGGAATTCTGTCTGTGTTGCTGCTCAACAAGTCACGGGGCACAAAGAGTAAAATTCAAATCCATAGTGTTGGGTTTTTTTCTTTTTCTTTTTTTTTTTCCCAAAGAAAATGCTTCTCATAGGAAAATACTGGTTTAACAACACGGAAATATTTTGGGGGAGCTTACTGGCGCATTTAAAATCATACTTCAAAAAAATGATAAAAATATTTTGTTTCCAAAAAAATCAGAGCACAAAATGTAATAAAAAGGCCAAGGGCTTTTACTATATATAACACATTTTATTCAAAATTATAAAAACAAAGATGGACAGCTGTGACTAGGTCATTTTCATATTTCCAGAAGAGTTTTTGGAAATACAATTTCTTGGAAATTTCCAACTGTGCGTTCCAATTCAGGCCTAAAAGATTTGGTTTTAACTTTCCATTTCCCATATAACAGGACCTGCCAATTTAAACTAGCTCTAAAAATAACAAAAGAGGTCAAACAAATCCAAGTAATACCTGGAAATAAAATGAACTTAATTTGCAGCCTCACCTCACATTTAGCTCTGATGCCGTCAGTCCTTCTTGCCTTCTTTTGAAAGGGCTGGGGATGGAGGTGGCGGCAGAAGCGGCTCTGGGGTTGTGACGCGCTGGGCCGGTATCTGCAGTGTCCTTTGGCAGAGGTGTCACACGCGGGGGGACAGCCCCCACACACACAGCGGTGCAGCCGCGGCACCCAGAGTGACGGGGGTTTAATCCGAGCTGCTGGACCCGCACCACAGCAGCCCACACCTGTGGTGCAGCCGATCGCTGGGAAGCACCACTTTGTAAAGTCAACACGAGACAAGCAAAAGCTTATTTACCCAGGCTCGTAGCCAAGGGATTGACACTGCTGGGCATGCATTTTGCTTTAGTTTACTGAAGTGCTGTGGTTTGCTGATTTCTAAGTTGTTGTTTTGGTTTTTTTTTCTTATTATTCAGTTCAGAGTAATGGTTGTCACTGGAATTGATGTCTTGAGTGGCTGTGTGTTTGCAGCAATGCAAGAACATTTTGTTATTGTTGTTTTCAAAATGAACTGTACCCCACATCTGCTTTGCAGCTTTCCCAATGGAAGGTTAAAAAGTAATATAGATGACAAGACATAGTGATGTGAAAGCATTTCAGGGTTGGCAAGTTGAAGGCACACTGACGTAAGTCCGTGAGCAGACTGGGAGGATTGAGCATGTCGCAAGGGCATGACTTGTGTGTGGGACAGAAGTGGGCCAGGGACCAACCACCACTCCTGAAGCCAAGTGGTACCACCAGGCTTGTGTCCACACTGACTGGGACTGGTGTCCCATCCCCCAGGGATGTTTTACTGTCCCCACTAGCTGGGACAGTGTGACATAGGGCCCGTGAACAGCTGAGCAGTGCAGATGGTCCCAGCCCGGGAGATCTGTCATCTCTCTGTTACAGAAGGTCAGAGTATGTGGGACATGCAGGCCATCCATGGGTGACAGCCAAGCCTCCATCTCCACTGTCACAGATGAGCAGACGTCAGGCTGAGCACAGCACATGATGCCCACAGGAGGCAGCATCCTGGGGCACCTCTGTCTTTCCTGTCCCCACAGAGTGGCCTCCCGGCGTTGCTTGGCTGGAAATAAAGCCCACATAGCCATGGCAATCAAGAAAAATCCTTGCCCCATGTAGCTCTCCAGCCAAAGCTAATTCCATGTTCCTAACGGTCTTGCACTTGGCCCTGGTAACTAATACAGTCACGACCTCGAAGCCTAATTCCTCAAAGTCACGGTAAAATGAAGACACCCAAGAGAAGTCTGCTGAGCAGCCGTGACCGCGGTGCTGCTGTGGCCACACTGCCTCGCTCTTGTGTTTGCTCTCTATTAAATTGAACCTACTTCAAAATCTCCTATGTAGGGTGAGCAACTTGGTGGCAAGCTGCAAAATTATAATTGCTCGGTGTGGAGATAGCTTGGAGGGATTTTTAACAGCTGGTTCGGGAATCAGCTGATTTAATAAGAGGTTTTGCCAAAGCACAGTAGATTGCTTCCAGCACATTCCTGCTTCGGTTACTGTTCCACCTCAGCTGGAAGACACCTTGAGGTGACCTTACACTGCCCTAAGCAGCCCGGTCTGAATTCAGCACAGGAGGTTGGACTGAGACTTGGGGGCCCCTGCCAGCCCTGAGGAGTCTGTGACTCTGGGCCAAGGATGGCCAGGATCTACCAGAGCCTCCCTGGCCCAGAGGATGGACGTCTCAGCAGCAGCAAAAAGGCTCGCTAAATACGATGGAAAACAGCTTATCTGGAAGAAAAAATCCTCTTTTCTAGCAGCTGAGAACCAGCAAGGAAAATGAAGCATGGCTGTACCCAGCAAGAAGAAGAAAACAGGGATGACTAGTGAGCTTAGGAGTAACTTTGTGGTTCCCTGCTCAGGAACAGACAGGACAACTCAGTGACAGCAGCTGCAGTTCAAGGGACGGGGAGGAAACTTTCCAAAACAGATCACAGATCCCAGTTCTTCCCTCTTTTTTCTAATACATTTAAATTAACTTTGCACCTAACTGGCTGACTTAAATTAAATTATTAAGAGCCCCACTCTTACATAAAGCCGTCTCATCCCTTTATTATGAATTTAAATGTTACTTTGCATTTTCCGAGTGTCAACATATCTAATCAGGCTTGACTTCCTTTTGAGAAACATCAATAAAATAACAGCTTCTACTGTCAGGCTTTGGCGTGGTTCCCAGTTATTGAGCTACTTGAAACAGCATTTGTCACGGCTAAACCCCATTTTTTAATATAACATGAGAAGAAGTTGAACTGCTGCCCTCTTTTGGGGAGGACAGCTACTGCTCATCTCTGCCACCAACAGATAATGAATTATCTCAGCATTGGGAGCACAGTGACAAAATTGTTTTGTACACAGCATATTATCCTTTAATACCCCAAATTCCACATGGTGTTTGCACCTTCCTTCACAATTAACAGTGGCTTGCCTGGGAAAGGTTTCTGCAGTCAGTGATGGTTTCCGTGTCTCCCTGTTCTTCTTCTACAGCTCCTGTGGGCACAGAACAACTCCGTGCTGCACGACACTGGGATCAAAAACTCACATCGTCGGCATGAGTTTTAATTGCTTACACTATGCCAGGGAGAATCGCAAAGGTTTATCTGGTCTCCGTAGCCTGATTTTCAGATGGCTTTCTCTTGCACTGGGAAGCCCAGAGTTAATATGTACTTATATTGACATGAACATATTGTGCTTCTATTAAGATTCTTTCCCCTAGTGTCTGTATTTATTTTTAAAGTGAATAACAGCCGTTAAGTGGTCACAAGGGGGATACCAGAATCTGCCAGAGCAGATACTGGTACATGTCCCAAGACAAAACCACTAGAAATGTAGAGGCAGAGAAGGATGTTTAAAGCCCAGGGAAAAGACATTCAGGAACACCTGTGCCTTTGTAATTCAGCTTCTAGTTTATTTTTAAATCCTGGGATATGAGTCAAAGGTGAAACATTTCCTATGAGTCCCTGCACGAGGCAGCTATAGCTGATCAGCGCCCATGAGAAGTAACAAGAGCTGGTTGGTACGGAATCAGCAGAGATTTTTGGGGAAAACGCCTGTCCCTGGGTGGCACGCTTCATTGCCTCCTTCACACTTGCTGTCAAAAAGTGAAATGAGGGGAGATGCAGGTTCAGGAAACCTGTAGTCCTGTGTTCCCTCTCATCTGCTTTGCCTTTGGCTTCACCTTTATCACTGAGGTTAGGCAGAACAGATGTGAAGGCTTGTCACTAGGATTACATTCCTTTCTCCATCATGGCTCTTCCTAATAGACTCTTGAGCAGTGGCTTGAAAGATGGATGTCTCGTGTCACATCTTCGAAAGGGGCTGAAACTCAGTTCCTAAAAGGTGCTCATAAGCATCTGATTTCTTAGTTGCCTCTTGTAATCATTTAGGCAGCTCTTGCAACTCTCAGGTCACTGCATAGATAGCACAAAAGCCCCTCCTAAGTCCAAATCCCATAGGTCCCCAAATTCAGACATCAAATCTTGCCCCACTCCTTACAAGCTGCTGAGGGTTCTTCTTCAAGCTGATTTCAGGTCAGCACAAAATGAGAATCTCAACCTAGAGAGGGGAGTGCTCACCTGACCATCAGAGCCCATTTTGTTAGACATGTTCTGGCTAATTAGCAATTAGAGTGGCTAATGGTGTCTTGTTCATCAGGGTACAGGACTGGGGTGTAAGGTGAAGTTTCTGCTTCAGAGCAAGATTTTTCAGTTTCTTTCTTCCATATCTGAAGGTAGATGCTACTATATAATCTGTACAAATTTATATGGGTCTTTTGCAAGAGAATTTTGGGTAAGTCTGTGTATTAATCTTTTAACCAAGTGTCTTACTAACTGGAAGTAGAGTCGGTCCCGCTCTAGCTTAATATTGCTCTTTATACAAAATAAAACATCTTTAGCATGTGAAATGAAGAGAGCGTCCATGATATGACAGCCAGTGGCCTGATGAGATGGACTGTCACAAGAGGGGTGAGAGAAACTTCTGGCACCAGGAGAGGTCCAACATGAGCCCCTCTCCCAGCTCCAGCCATGAGGCCACTGTCAACAGCCAAGCAAAAGCAGCTCTCTGTTTGTTCACAGGTGAGAAAGCTGGGCTTTGGGTGGCTGCTGCCCAGGAACAGATGCTGATCTCTGCCCAGAAGTACCAGACGGGTGACAAAAGTGTTGTTCTTTTTTTCTGTATTAGACTCAGCTGCCTCAGGTGGCTCCCTCAACAAAGGACTGTGTTATAAGCTTCTAATAGGACACACACCTCACCCTAAGAATTATTTATGGGACCTGGCTACACAATTTAAGGCTATAGAAAATAAGTGACACCACAAGTTCAGGCACTGATGTCCCTTTTGTTGATCTACTCTTGACGATCTTTAAGGCTGAGCTCTGGATGTCATCAGCAACTGCTGATGCTAATGAGAGCGGAGAGCACCCCATGATCTCAGTAGATTAAGTGCTAACTTTAATAACTGTTGATCTAAGTGTTCCAACTGCAGCAGGCAAGGAGAGGAAAAATGCTCTGGAAATTTAATTTAATCTCTCAGGATGAGTGTCCTGTGTGCAGCCTCATCCCTGCTGCTGGACCGTCTCCTCACAGAACGCCTCAGCTACTGCTTTGGAGGGACCTGCTGATACATCTCATCCCGTATCCCATCCTGTATATATTTTGTTTTGGATGCTGTCCGGTCTTCACTTAACTACAACCAAGTTAACTGCGTAAAGAATTTATGCTTATGGTGTTTATCACCTCATGAACTGGGCAGAGAGGCCTCGGCATTTAGTCACTGTGGAGCCCAAGAGTAGTCATATCCCACAGGCTTTACATGTTGGAAGAGTGCTCTGTAGAGTAAAACGTAATGATAATAATTGCTGGACCCTGTAAGAAACAGAAGCCAAGGGTCGGCGTTTCCTCAGGGCCAGACGCACGAGCTGCGGTCGGTAGGGGCCATCTTGTGGTAAGATCTCGTACAATCATTTTCAAAAGGTCCAAGAGGAGATGCCACTAGGTTAAAAAGACGAACTGAGCTTCCCCCGACCTTTTTGTGTTACTGATAGTATTTTAGTAAGCCAAAAATGAAGATGACTGTGTGATAACCATTTGTATTAAATGCAGACAGGCCAAGGGCCTGCAAACAGTCGGGCCCCAGCGACAGGCTAAGCCGGACGGCAAAGAAAAATTGATTTTCTATTTTTCAGGTAGATTTTAGAAACTTCTCAGCTTTTAACCTTAATTTCCTGCAAGTTTTTAAAATTATGTCAAATAATACTTTTTAAAATAAATACCATAGTTATGATAACTCCACAGAAATGCTAAAACGAGACTATAACAAATTTGTGACAGACAGGCTACTGCGGTTGGGGCCATGGTCTTCACACCAGAGCAGAGCATCACAGACCAATCGAGGGAGTGAAAATAGTGGTGTCAGACCTGAATAACCTTTGAAACTGTGATGGAGATGCTCTGCTGCTGTGTATTCTGACCAAAGCCTGAGTACATGTGCAGCTTGGCTCCTCTGAAGCAGAACCAGAACAACTGTCAACTCGGTAGGTGCTTAAAACAAAGCTACACTGTTTTGTAAACAGCAGTTAACTGGTTGTCTTCTGGAATTTCCAAATATTGATAAACAGTAGGCAAAAAAGGTTTTTTTCTTTCATTTATTGTAGTTTGCTAATAAGGTTTTGAAATTGACTTACTTTATGTATTCCTCTAATTGTTCTCACTCTTGCCTGGGCTGGATCACTGCTTACAGCTGAATTAATATTGATGTCTAACAAGTGGCACTTACATATCTGGTTTTTAATACTTGCTTTTCAGAAAAGCATTCATTAGCAGAGTTGACTGCAAGATAATCCTCTGCTTCAACTAACTGGCATGTCGCGATTGAGACAGACAAACGACATGGACCAAGTTCTTCCAGGATGAAAGTAGTAGCTGCCATTTATTGCTACAAGTGTATTTTTATACAATTCTACCAGTTCATGTGTCTTTTCACTATTGGTTACAAGTTACAGCACTAACATCTCATTGGTTAATTTTTCTATCATCCATGTTATTCTTCTATCCCCTTCTCTCTCACGGGTACATCTCTCCTCTCTCCGGATACTCCTTTACTCCCATCCTTCTCAACGGTAAATTTTAATATCTCAAGGCTGATCTCTACTCTCGTATTTTCTGTCAAGGATTCCACAGACCTGCTGCAGTCTCCCACACTGGCAACAGAAAGATGCTTGAAGAATAGTTCCAGTACAATAAAATAAGGGAAAAGGCACCTGGAAAAGGTACCTTCAAGCCAGAAAAACTGGATTGATCACTGCATTACTGTGGGGACTATTGCTTGATGGGTCAGCCCTAACCTGCTCTTTCCCAGTTTGGACCTCAGTTTAGGGGTGACTGTACCCGGCTAACTCCCTTTCCCTCCATGGTCATGTAATAGTTAGGACAGACTGATGTTGCGGAGCAGCTCACCTGCATCACGTGAGGAAGAGTGTGCACAGGAGCATCACTCAGCTCAGACAGGAGGAGACAATTTTCCATTTGCCTTTAGTTGGGCTCAAGCCACTATTCTGCTTCCATCCACTGTTGCAAACACAGCACCCCTGGGATAAGTACAGCAATGCCTTACATGGAAAGACAAGACAGCATGAGGAAAGGAAGGTTGAGATTCAAACATAGGTGGCTGGTGTTCTCTCAGGCAGCTTTAGGTAGTCCATGGACAAGGCCACCAGCAGTGTCCGGATACAGTCCTGAGTTAAACAGGTCGTGAAGGCTGGACCATCCTGTGGTTTCCAGTAGAGATTCCTTCAGTTGAGGATGCCATTGGTCAGCTGGGAAGGTGGCATGGCTGCTGCAATCACAGGAGAGAACATTTGGCTAAATCTGCTTCATTAATAAAGAGAAGGTAGATCCCAGGGTGGGATCCCAACCTGCCCCTGGGATCCCACCTCTTTCTGGACAGTGTCATAGCGTTTCATGAGAAGCTGCCTCCAGCAATGACAGCTGGTGAAGGGATCCCTCCGTGCTCCTCGTGCTCCATCCTACCTCTCCCTGCTCACTGTCATTTGCCACAGCATCAGACAGGGCAGCTGCCACCTCTCTGAACACCCTGTGTCACAGCGGCTGCCAGTCCTATTTCATGAGCACTATTTTCACCAAAATATTTGGAGTAGAGAAACTAGATGCACTCCCTCTAAATAAAGCTGGATGTTGTTGTGGGATTGGATGGGAAAAAAAAAAGTCTGTTCTCAAACAAAAATTAATGCAGCTGCCATTGTTATTCCAAGGTTTCAACAAGACTAAGAAAAGATGACTGATATGTATGGCTATGTTGGAGCTGGTACATCAGCCTGCAATGCATTTCCTGACAACCTGGTAATAACCACTTCCTGGCTAATAAACACAGTCTCAGAGTTTATTTGCCTTAATCACCTTGTCCTTCCGCTTCAGAGTTCATCCAGCCCTAAACAATGATATTGCATCTCTCCTTTTTTTTCCCAGACACATGTTGATGTCAGGACTACAGCTAGCACCGGAAGAGGATGGAGGACATTGCACTGCTGGATCTCAGCAAAGGGAGCTACTGTTTAGTGGCCTTGCCTGAAATGTTGAAATGTTCCTGTGTTGGATCCTACAGACCTGCTATTGCCCGTTGTGATGTGTTTCTTCCCATTTATCAGCATTTTAGCACCGATACTCATTTTACTTTGATAACTCTGGTTGGACTATTCCTAAATGCAGCTGCACAGTTGTACCTATGGGAACAAATAAAAGAAGTTCTGTAATAGCAGCTTTGAAGAATGGAGTCAAAACAGCAGCAAAAGAACAAAGCAAACACGGTCATAACTTGACTCCTGTCACACTTACTGTCCCAACATCCCGACAGAAAACCTTCTTCAGCATTTAGTTCAGTGTGTAGGCCCTTTGAATGCTCAATTGAAACCAACCAAATCCAACTCAGTGTAACAACTTCTTGCTACACATGTGGCATTGCTCCCTCCTTTATCCATACCAAAAGTCGGGTTTGGATTATAACATTTTTTCTAAGACAAGGTAAAGGACAAATTTTAGTCAGTATTTCTGCACACAAAATGGCATTTCCAAGCTTCAGAAACACATGACCCTGCATTTTTCTGTGCCACCCCGAAAATTTGACCCCTCCAGCCTCTTGAGCAATTGGACTGGAAGAGGCTGCCCAGGGGGGTTGTGGAGTCTCCTTCTCTGGAGACATTCAAAACCCACCTGGACATGTTCCTGTGCAACCTCATCTGGGTGTTCCTGCTCCAACAGGGGGATTGGACTGGATGATTCTGTGATCTTTCAAGGTCCCTTCCAATCCCTGACATTCTGTGATTCTGTGACTCTGAGGGAAACCATCCTCTGAGTAAATCATCAGTAATGCTATGTTTGAGGCTAAAATGAATCTGTTCATCTGAATAGTTCTAGTCATTTAGACAGACTGTTTACTGTGATGCTCACTTTCAACTGACACATTATTAGCTAGAATTACTGAAAAATGTGCTGGCAGATGCTACAGCTAAGAATAACGTGAAGTAGTCAGGTGATTTGCACAGGGAAAACTTCTGCTTATGAAGATGAGTAATCCAAGAGATAATCTTTGTTTTCTTAAATTAAAATCCTAATCAGGATTATTTTCCTGATGGTAAATTATCAATAAATTATCAACTTGCTTTTTAAATTAAAAGTTTTAAAATAAGGTGTCAGAGAATTTACAAATTATATGTAGAGACTGATTATAAATTAGGATTGTTGCCTTCATTTTTCCAAAGCAGGATCCTTATAAACTATTTTAGATCACGTAGGACAATTACTCTCATTATTTAAATTTGACATTGGTTGTTCGCTCAGCAAAATTTTTTAATAAGGGTTACAATTATATTAACTTGGTAATTTTTCGTATAGTAAATAATCAAGCATGTTTCTAAGGGTAATGCCCCCAAAATCCTCAAACCAAACCCAACCATCCTCTGAGGTGTAAGAGTGACTCTGTTAATCCCATGGTATTTGGAAAGCAAACTTTAAAATCATGTGTAACATACAAAGCATACTCCATTATAACTTTGGTACAGTTCTTTCCTTGATTAGTATCATTTGGGGGGGCAGACTAGGCTACTTAATTAGGCTGCTTGGCTACTTAAGCTGCAATCTGATAGTCATTATCTGTAACACCTGAATACATTGCACCGACTCCTCAGCCCCATGTCATCCACTTCCCAGGACAGATGCTTGTGTGACCATGGGACTTCCCAAACTGGGAATTAATCTTGCTGAAAAATAAGGCAACAGAAATGGCAGATTACTTTTTCCAGTTAGGAAAGTTTCCCAGTGTGGGCCACTGCACAGCCTCACAAATGCTTGTGCCAGAAAAGTGCAGGAGGCAGCAGAGAAGGATTGACAGGATCAAAACATTGCCCGTTGGCTTTGTGTAGGTGCGGATTGCGCAGCTAATGGCAAGCCTACCAAAGCTGAGCTCGACAGTGCTGCTGTTCCCCGCTGCCCCTGCGATGTCCCCTTGGTTGTGCTGGCATCATTGTGCAACTGGTCAGCAACCTCGAGCAGAGAGCTCAGGTCAAAAAATTACTCAATAGAAGAGTGGCTGATAATGTTGGCTGGATTCGTTTTCTGAAACACTTCGGTCAAATGGACGGTCGTGCTGGCACGTGAAGGAGCAGAGTGAACTGACGGGGCTGGGAGAATGGGGTCAGGACAGGCAGGGTGGGGACTGCCTGAGGTGTCCCTCTTGCTGAAGAGAGCGTCCATGGAGCCATAATGAGCCTGGCTCCGTCACCGCAGGAAAATTCATGAGTACAGTCTGGACTGTCATGAATCATCATTCTCTGTGTTACTGTGTTTCTTTTGGAACAGATCACACACTGATTTCAGGTCATCAGCTTTCACCTCTGAGCCCACCCTGTGCACAGGTTTCCGTGGGAATTGCACCTGGAAGAGCTCTGGGGTTTCACACATGAGACGGTGGCTTATATACAAAACAACAACAACAACAAAATTGCTTCACCAATTTAACATCATGACTTTATTTATTTCACAAAATATCCGCAAGGAAACCACAATTTTAACAGACCCAGTTTGGGAAGCTGTGTTTGCAGCACGTTTCAGCTGTTTACTACAAATATTCCTTTGAGAAGTTAATACTCAAGGCTGCTTATCTAAGAGACATGATGCCCTATATCATAATGTAATATTTCAATTTCTGACTGGCTAACCAAATTACTACGTGTTTGCTTTCCTGGTCAATACAAATAAAATAAAACCATCCTGTGATTAAAGAAATCAAAGCCTTTATCTGAAGAAACAAATGCAACTTCATTTGAATTTATCTGAATAATCATGTGAATGTAACTTCACTAACAACATTATACATGGACAACCAGTAACAAAATCATTGCTGAAGCACTTTTTAATATGCATTCCTCTAATACTCTGCTAACTGGGAAAGAAGACAGGGAAGTCATGACACGAGAAATCTGTGATGGCCTCTGGGAGGTAAAGCACATTCTGACAGTGTGTTGTCTCATAAAAGCTTCACAACCACACTGCTATGTCTTTAACCCCGGCCACTATGTGCACACATCTCCTACATCAGCTGCAGTGCTCAAGGGGCTGGACATGATTGTACCCGCTTTGTAAAATAACTCTTGGTTGGACCCTGAAAAGCAGAGATCAGTAAACCTTTCATGTGTATCTGACAAAATTGTTGAAATGATACTTGAAGAACGAAGGCAAAAATGCCTAGAAAATCATCAGATGCTATGTTAATGTTTAACTAGCGTGCTTTCTGTATAAGACAATCACGTTCCAGTGATTTCACAGCATTACTTAAAAATTGTGACAAAAAGATGGAAAGGGAGAGGTAATTTTTTTTTAAATTTAGTCTTTCAGGAGACTGTTTATGAAGATAAGTGGCCCTGAAATGAGAGTACAAATAATGCAATGAAAAGGAACTGGTTAAAAAGACAAAAATCTAAAAGAGATTTATGCTATAACTGATAAAAATTAGGAAGAGGTGCTTCAAGGTTGTGTATTGATTACATTATTGTTTAAGATGTTACCAAATATTAGATAAACAATCTGTGGATTGTACATTAATTATTTTGAAAAAAACAGGTGCAGGTCATGGTACTTCAGAGACATTTAGTAAGAATATAGGAATGGACAACATCATAGTAAATGAAAATTAATTAGCAACAGACACAATATAATAAACACTGGAGACAAAAATTTAAACTATCCATACATCCTCAAAGGGTCTAAATTAATCTGATCAGCTAAAGGAAAGTACGTGTGCATGAACAGAGCCAGCTTCTTCAGTACCTCTGGTAAACATGCAGCACAGCCATGAAAGCATGTAAAATGTTACAACGGTCAAGGAATATATAATAATAGTAAAACAAATCTATGGAATATCTCCACATGGCACCTTTCACCCAGTTCCATAACCTGTTCGTTTTCGATGGAGGTCAAAGGAGCAAAGTGAGCGAGGGCACTTTTGAGGGAGAGCAAAGGGGTCTCCATGCTGCACTGATAACAGGAAACGTATTCATGCACAGAGTACAATGTGGCATGACTCTGAGCAAGTTTCTGAGGGCAAAAAATTAACAAACACTGAAAGATGAGCTATGTGTAAGAATAGTAAAAGTTCACAAGAGCTGTTGCATATTTCTCTAACCCAAAGTTAATACTAAAATGCTTTCTGTCTTTGTAAAGGATCTTCAGCTATTAAAGATACACTGAGGACAGATGAGTCCATATCAGCCAGCTGTTCACCTACTTCCACCTTCTTCTTCATTCTTGTTACCTCTAAAGATAAGGTATAGCATTAGATCTGTAGAAGGTCGAATCCAGAATGGGAATGCTTATATACCTATGCATTTATTTTGTAGAACAAAAAAACTACAAAGTCAAACCACGATTTTATTCCAGATTAAATTTTCTGGAGTTCAAAAACAGCTGTTCCATTGTCACAAAGGTAATTATTAGTTAAACTAAAGATGCTTAAGGCTACTAGAATGGAAATTATTGAAGAGAAAACTAGAGTAGATTGTATCGGAAAACAAATGGGAGGAAAGGATCTTGACTGGAAGATTCTAGAGCTATAAAGATCAATCTGTTAATAAATTTCCTTCTATTTTCTTGCCAGTGGCAGCTTACAGCAGCCATGAAGTAGGTCTAGTGTCTCAGCAGTGGAATAGCTGTACCTTGGCTGGACTGGTCAGAAGGGCAGACAGCACCTGAAATACATAAATGACAAGCACACAGCAGCAGTCACCTTCCAGAGGAAAACCCCTGAGTAAAGAGGGATATCTATGGGAAGAACTGTGATCTTTCAATTACCCCCCTGGAAAACTAGAGAGCAGCTGAGAGATTTGTCCATCGACCTCCCAGAACTACAGCACCAGGTCTGGGGGGCCAACACAAAACCTGAGATAGGAAAATCAGCTCGAAAGGTTTATCCCCTAGTTCCCATGTGCTGACATATCGGTGGGAGAGTGGCAGTGGAAGGACTTGCTGGCCAGTTTCTTCAGCTAAAGTCACAGAGTTGGCCACCAAGGTACCACATGCTACCCTGCCAGACCTCAAACCAGAGAAAGCAAAGCAAGATCAGGTCTCCCATCTGCTGATGGAGGAGTCAGCTGGGGGTCTCAGAGAGCTGCCACTAGGAAGGGCCGGGTAAGGAAACAGGAGTTGGGTACATAAATGGGATGGTGGTATAACTTTGGAAAGGGTGATTGATCTAAAATTGCCTTCAGCTGCTTGAGGCTTCCAAGGCCTTCCTGCAAGACAGAGAAAAATGGAATTCCTGTTCTGAATTTATTAGAAGGATTAAGAATTCCTTTATGGTTGTTTATACGAAATGTCCTACATGGAGCTGGTTCTAGCACTAGGACAATCTGCAGTGAAGTCCCCAAGGGGCTGCTGATGAAAAATAGAGATGGTATTTTTGCCACATAGACTGCACTGCAAAGGGGCATGTTGGAGGGTGGGAAGCCTATAAATAGACCCCATTTTAATACTTTTACAAATGGCTTGAGAACAAAAAAGTAGAGCACGTTAATGAAATCTGCAAATGGTATTCAGGCACATTCAGTAAAATACTATTTAAAACACTGTAAAATGAAAAACTAAATTAATTTGAATGCACGGAATAGCAGAAACGGCATGAAGACTTTTACTGTAAGGCTTCTGGGGTTAACACCTTAAAATTCCTGCTGTAATGCATGTATGCGTATCAGGTGATTCGGGGATGACTAAGCCATGAAAATGATGCATATGTGAAACTAGTAGGGGCAATTTTACAGGCTTGGTCTATGCATTTCCAGCAGAGCTATGGAAAAAGCAATGCCCTTGTAAAACATGGTCTGGAGTATCACCATTCTGGTGGTCATTTTTTGAGACAGATCAACTCATGTTGGAACAGGAGAAGCACGATTTATGGGAAGGAATTTATTTATGGCAAGAAAATTATTCTAATTCTAGATGAACTCACAAAATGAAGAACTGGGGCAACATAACTTTCTAAATATACCTAGAATAAACATGAGGAAGGAAGAAAATCAAATTTGGTTAAAGAACAATATCTATTTCTGTGCCAGCAAGCTGGCAGTAAACAGAAATAAAGTAAATAAGCTGGAAGTCAGAAGGATTTACAATTCTGAAAAGTCAAAATCTGGAATAGCTGTTCAAGAAGAGGTATGAGGACAAGAAACCTAACTCACCTTAGACACTATTAGCTTATGCATGGCTGCACATGGCTCTGCAAAGTGAGGGGCTTAAACTTAGAAATGTAGTGCACTTCTAATTTATCATGTTCCTCTCACAGATGATATTTTTTCCTGGTTGACTTCATTAGGCTGTCACAGATCTGGTCATACCAGCTATCCAGATGGACAACTGATCTCTGACAAGGCTAGCAAATGTTTTCATTATGTGGTATAACCAGAGCTGCTAAAGGATCTTTCTAGTATCTCAACACACCAGGAGAAGCAATGCTAATTTTTTCAATAAACCAGTCAAATCCATTTCGGATTAATAAGAAGAGTTAATTTTTAACAGCACAGTGTTGCAGTGTGATGTAGGAGCCAGCAGAGAGATGCAAAATCAAGGCAAGACTTTAACTGATTCAAAACCACAGTGATGGGGTTATCCCCCCTGGAAACACGGCAGGTAAGAGTGGTGCCCGCAGCTCATGCTAAGCCATCATCTGTGAATCTCCAAGTCATACTGTTATGTCCCTTCCGTACAACTCAAGGAAGAGGAGCAAGAAATCCTTTGAAAATCCTAGTTTATTCCAGAACTGCTAAAGCTGAGAAATCTCCTCTTCTCCAGGATAAGCTCAGATAAGCACTGTACTCTCTCATTTGGTTTTCAGGGAGCTTGTGCAAGCTACAGACCCAAGCTGGAGCAGCACATTGGTGATATATAATAACCATTTGCCTGTGTTCCTCCCAGCTATTAAAGACTCTGTAACTAGCAGGGCAGTTGCTTTCTACTACTCACCTCTTCTGTATACAGAACAGAATTAGAGAAACTAAGTTATGAGTCCTGTTGCATATTTGTGCTGTGACTTCAGAAGTTGACCACATTTAGATAGCCAATGTCCAAGTAACTACTGGACCTTTCTTTATCGCAATTGACTTATTTACGTGTCACATGTCTATAGCGGTAGCAGAGAGGACAGGTCAGTGGAGTCACTGGCTTGCTTTCCCCTGACTGCCTTCACAAGAGGAAATGGATAGATGAGGAACCAGCTTTGCAAGTACACCACAGTATTTTTGCAGCCAGGAGGAAAAGTTTCAGGCAAAAGTTCTCAGCTTGTGTCAGAGCTGCTTAAGTGAAAACCTCCAAAGTAGCACAGCAGTGTTTCAAAATTCTACAAATAAAACAAGTGCATGCATGCCTGCGCAAGTTTTAAGCTGCAAAGGCTTCCTTGGCACCTTCTTCTGTGAGAGAGCACAGATGTTTCAGCTGTTAGCTTTTCCAAATCCTGTGCTTTTGTACCTAACATCCAGGGAGAGTCAGACAACCAGTTTAGGCCCCAGCACTAAGATGGGCGGCCTTACCTAAGGGTCTTGCTGAGGACTTCTAATTAGGTCCTTGCTTTTTATGCAGGACCAGTGAGAACTTGGCTGTGACTTGCAAGATACTGAGAGGAAGGAAAAACCACCTCCTAAGCAAATGGCCTTAGGAATAAAGTCTTAGGAGTAAGAAACCCTTTGCAAGCATCTTTAGAGCACGACCAGCAGAGAATGATCTCAGGGGAGAGATGAAAGCATTGGTACTGTAGCCTATGCTAATCTAAAGAATGACTTATTCTTGAGTGAATGACCCTTATATGAAATAAGTAAGTGTTTAGAGACAGTAGCCTAAAATACACTAGTGTTGCATTGATCCCTTTTGGGTTGGCAAGTTTGCCTCCCCAACAGTCTCGAGATGTAAGAGGCAGTAAGCTGGCAATCTGAGCTGGCATTTTGTGTGCTTGAACACAGATATCTGCTGCATAAAGATTTTGAAGTGTTTGTTACAGACAAGATGAAACAGGCTAGCTTAAGCTATCATCCCACCATGTAGTGTACCAGTAAAGTGTTCCCGAATACCAGAGAAGACCATAATAGAGGCAGCACGGAAACTGTGTGAAGGAAAGCATGCGTGTTTTCCAAATACTTAGTATAAGCTACTGCTGATAAACTTCCAAGTGTGAATCATAAGCAACATGTTCTGGTCAACCAGTTATAAATCCTAAAGATAACTTTGAAGGTCAAAATAGCTAAACTTAGTGACTGTTATGTTCAGCTCCCCCTTTCTCGGTACAATGAAGTGCTAACCGACAGCGTGGTTGCTAGACAAGCAGAGCCAGGAAGAAACAGAATGTAAGCAGTTACAAAACCAAATACAGCAGGTTTCCTGTAAAACAATTAATGCACTCACTTGTTTTAAGCAATGCTTAAACTCTTAATATTACAGCTTCAAATACAGGAATAAGTGTCACAAGATACCAAAAGCCTAGATCTAGTAAAACTGTCCAACTAGCCTACATGCTGACAGTTTGGCTCCCAGTGTCAGTCATATCTACCCCAATATAATGCCTTGCTTGCGAAAAGCCAGATAAAGTGAGAGGTATGTGCCTCAATTCTTGGGTGGAATATAGTTTAAGAAATACTGAGTGTGACTCAGTCATCTGCATGTCTGGCATCCTCCCAAATTCCCCTTCTGCAGGTGGCTGTTGTGGCAACCCAGCCACTGCTCTGGGTGTGCTGTGACTGCTCATGGCCACTGTCACTCCTCGCTGCTCCGACAGAGTCACAGGTACTGCACACACACAGATACACAATGCACCAGTTCCCTGTAACCTCATTCTTATCCCATGTATCTTTATGTGTCTAACCCTGGTTAATATAGTTTATACTTTCCAGTAAGACCCAGTCTTACAATGTGGAGGTTGTTCACTTAAATAAAAACCTAATATTTTACCTCTTCACAGTTAACCTCACTTATGACACATCCCATTCCTAGTCAAACTCCATTCTTAACAAAACTGAGACCTTGAAATAAGTTACTTGAATGATTAATCTAGCTTTGCAGCGTTGCGTACTGCTGCCTTGTAAGAAATAAACAGAAGAGCCAATGTCTAATTTGGAGTGTGAACAACCAAAAAGAACACTTCTTCAGATGTCAAATAAGTTTAATTACTCCAATAGAGCTCTCACTGTCTTTAATTGCAGCTGTAGACCTTTGGTGCTACTATACATAGACCCCAGAAATCAAGTCAAGCCCCATAATATATAACACATCAAAATATGAAACCTGGTTTAAGCCCCTCACCAGAGCAATGCAAGAAAGGGCAGGCAAAGACAGGTGTTCTGGTAGAATTCCTGGAATCTGCTTAATCACTTTCATTCATCCTGCACTTCCTCAGCAAGAAAGATAAGGTAGCTACTACAGACAATCTGCTTCTCTCACAGAACTCAGCTTTAGAGTTGGATCTTAATTCACTCACAAAAAAGACTTTGGGGGATAACAGGAAGAGGACCCTTCTCTGCACACTGAAGGGAAGCAGGAGTAAGGGAGAAGTGGATGATGATGGCAGAGACTTCAGCCAGAAGCAGAAGTTGTGAGAGGCTGTGGCATGTTCTGGAGGATGAGACATGCAGTCCAGCCATGGGTGAGAGCTGTGAGGGAAGGCATTGTTCTGAAACCCTCTGTGAACATGAAGATGCATTGTCATTGAGAATGGAAATCTGCAGGCTACATTTACTTTATCAAATCAAGTATGTGTAAGCCTTTTCAGGTTATTAGTTCTAACATGGCCAAACATAGGTTTATTAATGGCTATGGGAAGAGTCACTTTCACAGAATCACAGAATGTTTGAGATTGGAAGGGACCTCAAAAGATCATCTAGTCCAATCCCCCTGCTGGAGCAGGAACACCCAGATGAGGTTACACAGGAAGGTGTCCAGGCAGGTTTTGAATGTTTCCAGAGAAGGAGACTCCACAACACCCCTGGGCAGCCTGTTCCAGTGTCTGTCACCCTCACTGAGAAGAAGTTTCTTCTCAAATTTAAGTGGAACCTCTTGTGTTCCAGTTTGAACCCATTACCCCTTGTCCTATCATTGGTTGTCACCAAGAAGAGCCTGGCTCCATCCTCGTGACACTCACCCTTTATATATTTGTAAACATTAATAAGGTCACCCCTCAGTCTCCTCCAAGCTAAAGAGACCCAGCTCCCTCAGCCTTTCCTCTTAAGGGAGGTGCTCCACTCCCTTAATCATCTTTGTTGCCCTGCACTGGACTCTCCCCAGCAGTTTCCTGTCCTTCTTGAACTGAGGGGCCCAGAACTGGACACTCACACTGGGTGAGCAACTCTGCGGAGAGGGATCTGGGGGTTCTGGTCAACGGCAAGTTGAGCATGAGCCAACAGTGTCCCTGGCAGCCAAGAGGCCACCCGTGTCCTGGGCGCATCCAGCACAGCATTGCCAGCCAGGCAGGAAGGTGATTGTCCCGCTCTGCTCTGCACTGGTGCGGCCTCACCTGGAGCACTGTGTGCAGTGCTGGGTGACACAGGATGAAAAGGATATAAAGCTACTGAAGAGTGTCCAGAAGAGGGACATGAAGTTGGTGAAGGTTTTGGAGAGGAAGCTTTATGTGGAGCGGCTGAAGTGACTTGGTTTGTTCAGCCTGTAGAAGAGGAGACTAAAGGCAGACCTCATGGTGGCTACAGCTTCCTCACAAGTGGAGGAGGAGAGGCAAGTGTTGAACTCTTCTCTTTAGTGACCAATGACAGAACCCGAGGGAATGGCAGGAAGATGTGCCAGGGTGTGGGGGAGGGGGGTTGGGACGGTGTTACATTGGACATTAGGAGAAGGTTCTTCACCCAGAGGGTGCTGGAGCACTGGAACAGGCTCCCCAGGGAGGTGTCACAGCCCCAAGCCTGACAGTGTTCAAGAAGAGACTGGACAACACCCTCAGACACATGGTGTGAACTGTGGGGTTGTCATGTGCAGGGACAGGAGTTGGACTCCATGATCCTTCTGGGTCCCTTTCAACTCAGGACATTCTATGATTCTATGATTTCCTTATCTCATCTTACTTAGTACTTGATCACTTCTATTTCCTTACTTTAGACTTTGTTGGATACTCCTGACTCCAACTGCTCTTTCCTAGCGTTATTGTGTGTGTGCATGCACAGGACTCTGATCAACACATATCTAAAGAAAACAAAAACCAAACAAACCTAATTTGTGACTGTTTTACTACAAACTGCTGCCTCATTTTCCTTAACATTTTAATCTTCAGCCAAAACTAGCAGTATTTGGATGTTTTCAGCTGTGGAAGAAAGTGAGCCAGAGAAGGACTGCTAGAGCAGGAAGGACAGACTCCATTACCAACAACACTTTTTCTGGCAGTGAGTCCAAAAGCTTTGAACTATTTTAAGAGTATTAACACCACAAAAGAGGGAAGCATTAAGGAAGAATGTGATGCATCTTTTTTAGCCAACAGCAGAAATAGCTTCAGCATTCAGTCTGACAAGATAAATGAACAATCAGCTTTTCTAAGACTAGGAAAGAGAACATTGAGATTGTAATAGAGCTGAGAGAAAATGTGACTACTTGAACATGTTCATTTTTACTGCAGATTACTCCACTCAGTCCTTCCACTGGAAATTAGGGCAAGATGCAGGGCAAGTGACGGGTCTTCTGTAGAGTCCAAGACAAGGTGAGATAATGAGTCAGATCCAGGGACCAGCCAGGAAGTCCAGCCAGGAAAAGCAGAAGACAGAGTCAGAGACAAGGTCCATGCAGGAGAAAGGGTTGGAGACAAGGCTGCATGTTACACAGGTACATCCAGGAAGGCGAACTGATAAAACAACAGAAGACAGGATTTGGCACAGGTAAATCTACAGTGCTGCACATGCTGATGACCCAGGTGAGGGTGTCAGGGCAATGAAGGCCCTGTTGTGCACTTTATGGGGCCCTGACATATACCAAGCTAAACACGAGCAAGCAGACCACAGTGGTGAGCAAGGCTACCATTATAAAGACATTCTAGGTTGTTTTTATAGGCATGAAGCTAGTAGATCTAGAGAATTATTAGTTATCTTTATTTGGCACTTGTTAGATTACATCTGGAAAATCACATCACACTTTGGGCCCCCTGAGTATGAGAAAGAAGTTCACAAATTGCAGGGAGTGCTGCTGAGGGCAATCAGGATGGTGAGGGGATGGGAGCACATGCCTTGTGAGGAGAGGCTGAGGGAACTGTGCTCAGTCAGAAGGCCTGAAGGGAAGCCAAGGGCTTCCTTCCAGAACCTGAGATTATTGAGAAAATGGAGCAAAACTCTCTATGTGGGTGCATGGCAGCAGGATGAGAGGCAACAGTCATATGGGCAGATTCTGATTTAAGGGGTAAAAACTTCACCATGACAACTATCAAGCACTGGCACAGGTTGCCCAGATAACCTGTACACTCTCCATTCTTGGAGGTTTTCAAGACCCAGCTGAACAAAGCCCTAAGAACCTAGTCAGAAGGCTGAAAGAAACAGAAATTTGGCCTAGACAGCTCTTGAGACCCCCAACCCAAACAATACTATGCTATTTCTATTGCTCCCACGGCTATTCAAGTATGCTGCTGAACACACAAGTCCACAGGAGAGTGAAGGACCTTTGAACATGCTGAAGAAGTTGTTGAAGAATCTCATTTTGAATGCGAGCTACAAGTACAGAAATACTCCACTGAAGTAGTCCTTCACCAAACACAAAATACTTTAAAATAACTTTTCTCATACTCTTCAAGGTTTTTTGACATTATCTCTTTGTACACAAACTTCTAAGTCTTCAGCTCTTGTTTTACTGTTCCTTAGAGTAAGACTCACTGTACATTGCATTGTTTGCCCAATAAACACACTTCAGGACTTAAGTGTGTTGTCACACTTTCACTACCTTTGAACTCCTCCAGCTCTGATTGTTGGTTCAATTTTCCTTATAGTCGTCTCTCTTTTCAGCCCTGCTGATCTCCCCACATTCTCCTCCAACGGTGAAGCTGAATGTTACCCTGAAATACATTTAACGTTTTGGCATGAATTACATAACCTACTAGGTAAACCACAAAATCAATATTTTACATGGTTCCATTGCTACTTCCAATCTTGTTTAGCAGTGAGCCCACTTAAGCACTGAAAGCTCATATTTCTTGGGAGCAAAATACTTTTACTCTTGTTTCGAATAGGTAAGATGTGTCTCTTCCTGGAATCCTCTTCCTTTGATCCTTTCTTCTCCCTTTGGCTGTTACATTGTATCACCTACATGGAAGCACCGGACACTTACACTGGAACAGCCTGTGAACATTCACACCTCTGATCAGCCAGCTCAGCCAACACCTTCTAACCTTTGCACAACTTCAGGACCAGAGGTCAGGTAATGGCTTCTCGAGGTTGGGAGGATGGAAGAACTATGTTTGGAAACACCAGACTGTTGTAGCACTAGAGTGGTCTAGTGGGACCCAGGGAACAAAGAGCCGATGCTGCCCAGTGGTCCATGCTGCGAGGGACGTGCTCCAAAGGACCTGGAGCATGGTCCTGTGCACTGAACACTCCTCAGTGGTTGCAGACCTTGTAATTTAGTTTCATCAGAAGGTTCCAAAGCCTGCACATCCTCAGACTGCTCCGAAGTGCAAAATGAAGTGGAAATCATCAGGTTTGCTTAAAAAGCAAACTCCTAAACCAAAATAAAATGCCAGTGAATGCACAATCTGAGGGTTCTCTTGCTCCTGCGGGTGCACAACAACGCTCTCTTCAGCATATTTTTCAGAGGTGACATTGGCTTGTAACTCACATCCAGTAACCTGAGGGGAGCTCCAGATGGAGTTATGTCTGAAAAAATGCATTTTAGAACACTTTTAAACCTTGGCTGCCATCAAGCAGTTCAATTTGGGAAGATGCTGGCCACCTTCTCCACCTTCCCACGCCCCCTTTCTACACTGTATTTTAAAAACTAGTCCTCATCCCACTAAAACTCTGCAAGCACCGCTAAGCACAAGGAACCGAAGGCAAGTGATGCCCGAGGTCACCGGTGCGCACCAGGAAGCGTGACCGAACCGGGCAGCACCCAAACGCGGCTCACGCTCCGGCCTCACCCGACACCACCATCCCAGCCAGCCCCCCCGACCGGCCCGGGAGGCCTCTCTGCACTCGTCCACCCACACCCGGGCCCCGGCAGGTGCGGCGGCCTCGAGGCGGCGCCGGGCCGGGCCCCGCCCGGGGCTCCGCAGGTCCCGCCGCGTCGGCGTGCCCGCCCCGGAGGCGGGCGGGCAGCGGGAGGGGAAGGGGCGGGGGGCGGAGGTGTCCCGGCGGGTCCCTGGCTGGCGGCCGGCGGTCACGCTGCGCGGCGCCGCCGCTTCGCCTCCGCGCCGGGGCCGAGCCGGGTCGCGCCGCGCCCGGGATTGGCTGCGCGGCCGCCTCGTCCCAGAATGCAGCGCATGGCGCGTCATTGAAGAGAGACCATGATGGCGGCGGCCGCGGCAGCGGGGGGGGCCCCCGAGGTGATCGCCCAGCTGGAGAACGCGGCCAAAGTGCTGATGGTGAGCGGGCAGCGCCGCGCCCGGAGCGGCGCCTCGCGGCGGGAACCCCACGCCGGCCCCTTCCCCTCTCCCGCCGGCCGCGGAGGCTCCCGTCGCCCTCGCCCCTCAGGCGCGGGGCTCGGGGTGCAGCCCGCCGGGGCGCGGCGCCTCCGCCGCCCCCTTCCCGCCCCCTCCCGCTCCCCGGCCGGTCTCCTTCTTCGCGGGCGGCCGCCGCCGCGCCGGCTCGTCCCTGTCACCCCGCAGCCGGGGCTGGCCCCGCCGCGCACGCCGCGCCGGTCCTCCATGTGCCGCCCGCTCTCCGCCGCCCCGGGCGGGCTGCCCCGAGCTTCCCGCCCCAACGGGATGTCCCGTCCGATCCCCCCCGGTCCCTATCCCCCGCACCGCCATTGTTCGCCGGGGAAACCCGCGCCGAAGTTGCAAGTGAGCAACTCTCTCTCCCGGCGGCGGGGCCGGGGCCCGGGGCCGCTCCCGCGGCTGCGGGGCGGGCGGAGGTCGCGCCCCCTCCCCGGCCCAGCGCGGAACCCGGGGCACGGTCGGCAGCGTGGGGGCGACTCAGAGGTGCCGTGAGCGGCGGGCTGAGCGCCGCGGGCTTCCAGAGTGTTCCTTGCAGTGGCCGAGCACGGGGCAGCCGGCGGCTCCCGGTGCTGCCGCGCTGAAGCGAAGCGATTAGCGGTGGCCTACATCGTTTTGTTGTCTGTTACCTGTTTGTGCTGACCGTGAGCATCTTGTGTGTCATCTTCCGTGATTGCATGGAAAAGAAAGTCCACATGGCAAAGATCAGAACTGCAATGGGGCTGAATACCTGCAGCGACTGTTGGTGTTGAAACATCGTAGTCATGCATCCTTGTAAAAGTTTTTCATTCCTTTGAATGAAAAGCTTCATGTTGGCCTGTGCCGTTTACAGGTCTTACTTGCAGATCTTCTAAAAATGTCTGGCTTAAAGTCTTCCCCACAAAATTTATCTTACCAAAATGTGATTCCAACAGAAATAAAGTTTGTAAGTTGTTGATACTGGAGAGATTTCAGAAGAGTCAAGCAAATAACAGGAAAGTTTGCCTCATATTGATAATTGATCAACAGCCTGAATCGTTGTGAGTTTACTGCTTAGCTGAAGCAGCCTGACTGTAAAGCGACAGGCAATTAGCTTTACTTGCAGGTATCCTCATCAAAATACTTGTGTGTGAAATCAAAGCCTGAAAAACATTCACTATGTTTCCAAACAGGAATGTGAAGTCAGATAGATTAGCAACACGCACTAATCCTTTTAGAAAAGAAATTGAAAGTAGGTGAACGGTGATGCATTTTAAGCTTTGAGTTCCTTTTGATTCATTCATGCCCTTGCAAAATAGAACTGTGTTGATTATTGAATATTCTTTCAGTGTCTGTGCATCTCAGTTTTAAAAATAATCCAGTTGCTGTAATTACCAGAAGTGTTTGACTGCGTAGGGGAAATATGTAATGAGTGTTAGTATGAGACGGAACACGTGTGTGGAAGGAAGCCGGCGGTTGGGTAGTTTTCAGTATCAAACTGATAGCGCACAGTGCCGCATCTCCAAAGTTTTGCATGTGTGCTAGAAAACTTAATGTTACTTTTGTTGGCATAGTTTCCCTAGCCTAGCCCTGCTGTCATCGTGAGGGAAATGCGACTTAATGTGGAGTTTAAGTAAATAAAAATGTTAATATAGTGAAAAGATGCAAGCCTTTTATGGTAATGTTTGTACTTCTGTGAAGAATAGGTAGTAAACTTGCTGGTAAAACTAAGCATGTAGTTGTTAGGATCTCTGTTGAATTTCTAGGTTCTTCTCTCCTTCTGGCCTCTGACAGTGTGAGAGCTGACTACTTGTGATTATTACCATTTTCTTGTTCTTTTTTTCTTTTCCACAGCTGCTCTTGGAATTCCCATAGACAAAGCTGAACTGACAAGAACGAGTTAGATGGCACTTCCTGAGGAAGCTGCATAAAACAGAGATATTTACTAAAGCTATTTGTGAGACTGAGGACTCAGAATCAGGCTTTGAGCTGGTTTGGCTGTAGAAGAGCTGTGAGAACTGCTTAGGGTTAGTGCTCCATGTTTCTTCTCAAAACTCATGAGGTTTTTGGCGTGACAAAGTAGAGCAGACCGCAGCTCGCTGTGTACGCTGCTTTACAAAGGTGGATGTGAGACCCCCGAGACTGAAAGGGTTATGTGCTCTGCTCCTCTTCTTTCTCACTAGCAACTGTGGAAAAACATGAACTGAATTGTGTATCACGACTGCACCTGCACAGTGACGATCTTAATTTAGTTTAGCCAGAGGACTGCACTGTTTTGTAAAATCTGCTAAAACATCTACTTGGCTGTGAGGGCAAGAAGTAACTGTATGTGGCAGGAGGTGTGAACTGATCAAGCAAACTGGTGGGGTCACTTAGAAAGGTATTTATGTAAAAATCTGAGGACTTGCGAGAGTTTGGTGAACCTGGTGCTGGTAATGGAGGTCATGAGGTTGGCATCTTGCAGGGGAGCGATGGGGAAGGGCAGAGCTGTGAATGGTCTGACAACAGATGGCAGCAAGTTGCAGCTGCGCAGGGAGCACTGGAGGGATTCAGCGAGATTTTCCTGCAGCAGCTGAGACGGTAGCAATCTGCACAAAGTACAGTTGGCCAGGGAGGCATCAAAGGTGCTGCAACTTATCTGAGGATGGAGCTGGGAGTGGTGGTGGTTTCTGTGGTACTTGGTCTTGATTTCAAACTGAAATGCTGAGCCTTAGGGGAGAATAATGGACTAGAGGAATCCAGGCATGCTAATAAAAAAACCTGGCTGTGTTTAATTAACTTGCCCTGAGGGTAAGTATAGATTACCATGAGTTCTCTCAATCTTTGATAAGTATTTTCGTAGGTGTTATTTTTTATTGCTCTGGATTAGTTGAGTTTTAGTTGTTTATATGTCAGATAAGAGATATGTTAGTTCTGATCTCATAAATTGCTGATCTTTATGGACTGTGCAAGCCATGGTACGCAGTGGATGAAAACTGGAAAGATTCCTTCTCTTCTTTCACCAGGCTCCTCTGCAGTTGTATAGAAATCATTTTCCTTCGTTACCACTAACATCTTTCAACAGATCCTAGGTAGCCCATATTGAAAAGGCTTAGTTTTGAAAATGATTGAAACTTGGTGTAAATTGAAGAGTTGTTATACAAAACGACACCTGGGTTGTCATTAGCTGCTAAATACAGCTTTGAATGCTGGTCCCCTGGCAGTTTTCTTTGGTGTATGTAAGAGTGTTTGCTGTATTAAAAGTATGCGCTTTTTGGGTACTTAATGCCTTTAGAACAAATCTAATACAGTTAACTTGAAGTAAGGTCCCCATAGCGCCTTGTAACTTCAAATGTAAAATTCTGTGCAATCAGACAGTTCCCCAAGTTGATTTACACTTTTGGCCTGGTGAAGACCATACACTAGCATCTGTATGAACCGCTCTTCTATTTCCAACTGGCGTGGCATCCTCTAACCAAATGTATGTGGTTCCTATCTGTAATATATATAATGTATTAGAAGGAAGCATGCATAAGACTGTTTAGTTATTGCTGGGAATTTATTAAAGCGGGTTGAAATTGTTTAGCACATGATATTCTGTGACACCTAAATCGAAATTCACAGGTTGTTCTCCCTGTTCACCTCCAAAAAGGGGTGCTCTGCTCCTACCTGCAGCTCCACTTTTTCCCTTGTGACCCGGTGATGAACATATTAATATTGTTGAGATGACACAGGAATTAAACAAGGGAATGGATTTCTGTCAAGTCAGCAAGATGGATTGGCTATCTGTGCAGCCGTTTAAGTTGCAGAGCTAGCACAGGGTGGCTGCAATTAGATCGTTGGACGTGTACTGGTCTGGTCTGCCCCGTTAGCAGTGGTGAGCTGTCAGGTTGGCTCAAGTGTGTCATATACCTTCACTGTACAATTTACTTGCTAACTCAGACTGTGTTGTTATTAGAAATGCCAGACTTTTCTCAGAGAACAGTACACGGTGAAATGACAGGATGTTATACGTTTCAGAATGAGAAATTCCAGCTGGAGTAAAGGCAAAGAAAAAAGCATTATGTGTGGTTGGTGAAGGCAGTGGAAGAGGCTACCTGGAGAGGCTATGGGATCTCTCATCTTTGGAGGTTCTTAAAGCTTGACTGAACAAGGCCCTTAATGACATGATCTAACTTTGAAATGAGTTCTCATTTGGGCAGGGATTGAGCGAAGTGAAGTCCAGAGGTCCCTGTCACCCGAAGGTCTTCTAAACAGAATGGGTCTGGGTAGCATCAACAGGTTCAAGAACAGTTGAACAAAGGCTTTTGTGGAAGAATTCCCTTATTTAGAAGTTTGTAAATGTTCTTGTTTCATTGTGGTCTGTTTTGGGGGTGGAGTAGTTTTCACACATTACAATCATCTTGGGGTGCTACTTATTTTGTGGCTTATCCTGCCATTCTGAGAGAGATTTCAGGCTAAAGGATAGTTTAACGCTGGTCATACAAAATTCTCTTTCGGATATTGAAATAGGGTTATAGAATAAGAGCGTAAGGGAACATGGTGGTATCCTTAAAATCCAATAACAAATCGTTTATATTGCCTACCCCAACAATTTGTATGGTTGGCTTTTATTTTACCTGCCTTTCTTGAAATTCAGGACCATGAAAACCCTCCCTCCAGGAGGAGGTTCAGTTTCTCATTGCAGCCTGTCTTCATTGCAGGGCGGTTTTTCAGACTGTGAAGCATGACTAATAGTAAGGGTGAAAGGAAGAGACGGACTGGCTCTGATTTGGTTATGGCAGGTTACCTGCTGGAAGAAATCAGACAAACGAATCATTCTGGTGCTGAGAAGATTTGTTGAAGTCCTCTAAGTCATCACCCAGCAAATCAAGCTGGATGTCTGTTATATTATGGCTGGATCAGAGCAAACATCTGCCCAGCTGAGTTCTGTTTTCAGTGGTGGTCTCTAGTTACTGCTTTAGTGAAAGGGTCTAAAAAATAAGGATAATCCTTTCACTAACATACACTTTACCTTGTTTGAATTAGTAATTTCCTGAGCTCAGGGTAGCATCGTTGTGTTTGATTGCTGATCAACTTTTCTTCCATGAATGTGTTCAGTTGTTTCCAGAATGCCTTTATATTTTTATTTTCTTTCATTTTTATATTATACTTCTCTGATAGTAATGAGTTTCACGGGTGTTTTTGGAAAAGAATTCAATATTATTTGGGAGAAGCCTGCTGTTTGATCATATAATTTGAGAATGAATGAAGAGAAATACCATTGTTCTGACTTTTCTTCTATGGTATCCCTTGTGATTTTTAGGGCTCTCTATCGTATTGCATCCTCCAGTCATCTCTTGGCTAAGCTGAAGGGTCTTGTCAGTTTTTCATGTGGGAGGCTCCTCATACATCTAATCATCCCTGTACTCCTCTGTAGCTTTTTAGGTTTATGATACTGTTTTTGAGATGGACTGACCAGAACTGCATTCTTTTGTGATGTAGGTACATGAGGATTTTAGGTGGTTGTAAGTTTTTTGTATTCGTCTCTATTCTTTCCATAATAGTACTTAACACTGTGCTTTTCTTTATTACTTCAGAAGACCAAGGTGATGTTTTCAGAGGACTATGCCCAAGCACTCCAAATGTTTTTCTGGTGCACTGCTATGTTACTTAGGGTCTGTAATGTGTATGTAGAGTTTTTATTCCTTTTGCTTAAGAACTGGTGTGGTTGGTGCATTTTACAGGCACATGGTTCACATCACAACTTGGGAGATAAGTACGTGCAGTGCACAGCACGCTAATGAAACTTACCTGGGCGCTGAGAACAAACATGCATGGAGCATACCTGAAGCACATAGTACTGAGGATGAGGAGCTGGAAATAGGAATGTGATGCTTAGTACAGATTCTGGTATCTTTGAAAAAGGAACATAGCATGTGATTGAATGAAAATCTAGTTAAATGAGATTCTTCGTGCTTAGGGTTTATTTCCCCTGATTGTTTCACAGAGGGAGTATTCATCTTTGAATCAAGATGATGTTTCACACTCATTGACATGTCACTGTTGCATTGGCACATTTCTATATTTCGTTCTGAGTTGTTGATGAAAATACTTTGTGTCTGCTCCTAGATTATTCCGCTGGGGAGCTTCACCAGTCCATAACTCCATCTGGATAATTATTCTTCAGGCACTAGCTACTGCTGTCTTCCCTTTAACCTGCTTCCTAAGAGTCTTATCGTTGTTATGCTAATCTGTGTTCATTAGTTAATTAACAGCTTTCCATATGGAAGGGCAGAAGAAATCCTCTTGATTGTTGAGCTGATGCTGTCACAAGCAGCTAAGTAATATATTCCTTTTAATAAAATTCAGACACTGTCTAGGTTTGAAAAAGTCTGTCTGCATTAGGTATGCATCAAATCTCCACTTCTGTGTCCTGGCGATGTAGGGGTAGAATTCTGGGTTTTGTGGATCATGTCCTTTTCAGTTTTACCAGGGGAAAATGTGTTCTTCGTATCCATCTCCTTTCCTGCTCTCCAGGTTTCCTTGGCTTCCCCAGCACAAAAGAAAAGTAGAACCGATGCCTGTGTTGGTGCAGTGACCTCGTAAAGGGAATGCGGTAACATCTGGAGCAATTTTGATGCATGATGGGGTGTATGAGTAGCATGAAACCACTTGTGTGCTGGGAAGCACACAGCATAGAAGGGAGTGTGGTAGATCTGAGCTGTAGGAGATACTGATGTGGACTTCAGTTCTTTTTCATCCCTTTAAAGTCTGTCTAAAACGTCCTGATGAATAGGGAGTAGTTGTTTGAATAGGGGGCTTGAGAAACGGAGGAGAGATATATTTTTAAAAGTCCTTCTTCTTTCCCTTCCCTGCCTCCCAAAAAGGAAAACCCCAGACTTGCCTGTTTCTAGGACTTAAGGACAAGTGGCAGCTGTACAGTGCTGCCTTTGGCTCCACCAAAACACAGGGTGGTAGCACACCCACCTGCCTGGCCGTGTGCTGAACTGCACTGGGAAGTGGCTGTAAGAGGGGGAGTTTTTTTAAACTCTGGTAATTTTTACTATATTGCATTTTAAACAATTTTGCTACCTTGACTGAGATGAAAAAGCTTGCCTGTGCTCCTAAAGAAAACTTTGGTCAAATTATGCTCTTAAACCTCTTTGGATAATTTTATCTTCAGATCAAGACTGATTTTTTAGAAATGGAAAATACACTTAAAGTTATTTGGATTCATATGGGAGCAAGTGAATGAAGTTTTATTGCTTTTGCTACTCTAGAAGTCAGATAAGTTGGATTACTGGTGCCTATCAAATTCAGAATTTACAGAACTATAAAAGTGAGTATGAAGAACGACTAAAGAGATGCCATGGTTTGTGCTGAAATTATGAATTTCAGTATTTATCCTCATGCAATCCAGCTGTGTTATGTGCAGCTGTGCAAAATGGTAGAGGCACAGCTGCAGTAGTGTTGAAACGAAGCCTTATGCCAGGGTCTCTTGAAGGCTTTGTATAGTTAATTCGTGTCTGTGAAATCAGTAAAGTGCATAAAGGTATTTTGCTGTGGAATTTTACTGTTTATGATGGTGGTCCCTGGGATTTCGAAAGGCTTGGCTGGGGTGACGAACATTGGCAATCCCAGGCTTGTAAGCGTGATGCAAACATAAGCTGTGTTTTTGCAGAAGGCTAAGCAAGCCTAACAGTGAGTGCCTGAGGAGAACCATTACTTGTCTTTTTGCTGGATTGATTATCTGCTAGTTTAGTGAGCCTGACTGGCTTATGGAAGGACCTGCTAGTTGCTGAAGCTGGCATGAGATAATGTTAATATTATGTGTCTAGAAGTCAAGAGGAGTTAGTGTGGTTGGAAGGAGAGGAGGAAGGTCTCTGTCTCTGCATTGCCTCTCCAGGAACCACAGCTGTGGAGTTCTGCAGCCCCTGTTAACTTGGACTAGGATCCTGTTGTGACAAAGGAAAAGAATAATACCAGCATCCTTCACTAATATGTTTCAAAATCTGCTCACGGGAAGAGCTGCAGAAAAGTTACATGATATTTGTCTTTTTGAGTACTGAAGTATTCCGTTTTCCTGGTAAGAGTGGACTGTAATGGTTAGAGTGGTGGTGTTTGGGGGGTTTGCTGCAGTATGCCATTGAGGCTGTACTGGAGTGGGTGGTATATTCCTTGACTTTTTATTTCCAGTTTTTCAGCAATGGGTAACTGGATAGCTTTTAAGACACCGACAGGTGGTTGAACCACTTTCAATCCATTCTTCAGGCTGCTTTGGAAGGACCTTGAATTTGGCTCTTTTCACATTACAAGTAAATATCCTGGCTGTTGACGTCTTTGCTCCAGCAATAGATGAAGGAAGGCAGGGGCAGTTCGTAAAATTCACAAACCGGTTTGCAGCATCATTAACACAGAGTCTGAAAATCTCATAGCTGGGTGTACTCCAGAGGCCTGTGCCACAGGGTGTCTGTGGCTCTGGAAGTGAAGTGTTTCTACAGAGGTCAATTGGATGGTAACCAATACTGAGTTATAAGATCCTTTATTATTATAAAACAATATTCCAGCTATTGGTAATTGTGGTATTAGTGGTGATATGCAAACACTGTCAAGGTTAGCAACAGAAACAGTGGCACAAACGCAAACCACAGTGGCTCGTTTATGCCCTCCTTGATGAGTTACTCCAGAAGTGCCACCTTTCTGTCACATGGCAGCAGAAGTCATATCTCCATGCAGGGCTGGGGACAGAGGAGGATTCCCACCCTGGTGATGTAGGGGCACGTGTCATCAATCTGGGGGGTCCTCTCTGGGCCAGGATCTACATGTGTAGCTTCTCTGTCTTGGGCACGCAGCTAAGGCAGGGTCTTCTTTTTGCTGGTTTTGTCTGGCTCTGCAGAGAGGTGGTCTTCAAGGTTTTGGAGTGAACTTCCCCAAACTTGATCTGCCACAGCTTTGGCTTGTATTGGTGGTCGTGGCATCTTTTGGGCCCTTCAGTCAGTTCCTCATTTGTCTTGCGGTGACTTTACCTGGGCATGGTTGGCACTGGTGGACCTTGCCTGCCTGCTGTGGGTTTCACCTTACAGCTCAGTTGGTTTCCTCTTAGGTTACATCTCTTGTCATAAAGCTATATTTTAGGCATTTGTCACTGGTAGATTTCATGAGGACTCCTCCACAGCACCTATATGTAAGTATATGTATACAATAACTGGAGATCCCCAAATGGGACACTGGATCTCTGCAACAGGACTGCAGCCCTAAGGTGAAAAAGAGTATGTTCCCCCTTGCAGCTACAGATGCTAGTTTGATATTAGGTGCCTTAAAGCTGAGTTTGCGTGGCTTTAAAGCAGTGGTTGAAGAGCATTGCTTTGAAACTTCACTAATCTTATGTGCAAACACAGCTTTGGGTGTTTTCTGCACTGACCATAGTTGTTTTTTTCCGTTAAGCTTAGTTAGTTTTTTTCATTTAGCTGAGCTCTATCATCTGTACTACTTGCTTTGCTACTAATGTTGCCATTTTTTGACTTTTCTATCAACCATGCTTTTTTGGTATCTTCCCAGATGGCTGAAGTCTTGCATCTTTATTGAGAACATGTGCAAATAGGTTTACAAAACATGGACACTCCTCTCTGGTGAAGAAAACCATGAATAGCACATTCCTTACCTATCAACAACAAGAAAAACCCAACTCCAAACAAGTTTCTTCCTGAGTGAACTAGGGGACTTACCAAAAAAAGGTTTTTCAGCTGAGGTTGGTTTAAGTGGGATTGAGAACAGATGCTGGGTAGCTTCGGGATAATGAATTGTTTAGCAGGGAATATATGAATATTAAATTCTAATATCCAGAGAAAGGGCAATATTGTTTCTGGAGCTGTTCTCCTGTTCATGTTACAATAACATCCCCTCTAACAGCACTAGGAATAAAATACGTAATTATGAGCACATTTCTTCGCAATTATTTTTCGGTGAGTATGTGGAGCCCTGTTACTGTTCAGAGTTTGAGACTTAGCTAATTTATGCAGGTTCTTAGAGTGAAGTCGGGCACTTTACTTAAAGGGAGTCTTAAAAATTGCCTTTTCTAAACAAAACTCCAAATTATGGGTATGTGGAATAAAAATAAATTCTTAATGAAAGAGATGCTTTTAGAAGAGGATATCCCAAAATATGTATTGTGTGTCTGCTCGTTTGTATACTGGAGGATGGATACAGAGATTTGACTTTGGTAATGCGGTTCAGGCTGTATCTGCAAGAGCGGAACAGATTAGTGAAACAAGGTAAATGGCACCTTACCTTCTCAAGTATGTACAATTTTAGATATATTTTTGCCATTTCCCACTGCTGGGAAAAATGTTGGGCAAAGGAGCTTTTTCTAGGTGTTCGGTGAAAGTCCAGAATTTTTCCTGGTTTTGAGTGAAAGAACTTATTAACTTCACAAAATATTTTCAGTTTCGCAGCTCATCTTGGCTTCTTTATCCTGCAGGCTGGCTTAGGTGCTGAGCTTCCTCCTCTGGCCTCCATCCTGTTGCTCTTTTTCTACTAAATCTTGATTTCATGTTCCCTGTAGTTACATTTTTGTTTACTTACATGATTCACTTATTGTGTTTCATGTGTATTTTGCTTGTATCTATCTGTAAGTTTCCATTAATGTGCTAACAGGTAAAAGCTCTTCATAAAGGTGGGTGTTTTAGGCCATGTCGTTTTGAAAGTACACTAAACCAAAGGAGGTTTCCATGTCAAATTTAGTTAAACTTTCAAAACTTAAAAAAAAAAATTCCTTATCTCACTTTTAATCAGCTCCTTCCAAATAACTATGCTGGGACTAAATGGTTTGGAAGTTTTAGCAAGATTGATGGAGGAGGAAGTGCTAAAACCTGAAATTTGGCAGGGAAGCTGGCTCCCCTGTGTGCCTGCCTTTCTTCATTAGCTTGGTGGGAGCAAACACTTTTGTGGTAGGAGGCAAAGCCTAAAACTCTCAGAAACCAAAATGTATTGTTATCTCAGTTTAAATCTTTCACGGAGTGATGACTGTTGACTTCTGTGTTGGGGGGTGTTTCTGTGGGGGGAATGGGGGGTGATCCTGTTGCCCCTGTGATGTCCTACTCTATCTGCACATGCTTACTGTTGAAGGCTACCTGCAAGTAAAAGTAATGCTACCTCTGTAACAGTGGGTGGTTATAGCTTTAGTTGCAGCAAGTTTATTTTGAAATTGGACAACAGAAAAGAATAGATACTACAAGATACTTCTTCACATTGGGGTAATATTAAAGTTTTTCTTGCAGCAGGAAAGCAGTTGCTGACAATATTTGATGTACAATGAGCCTGATGAATAGGTTATATGTGAGCTACATCTGAAGTTGTGAGCTTTGGAACATGCGTACGGCCATTACCAGCATTATTGTGATCTGCTGTCTAGTAAGAGAGGAGTCACAGTCGTTCTTCTTAACCTAAAACTTTGTCTGAAAATTCACTGTCACAGTCCTGGCTAACAGGTACAGAAACTGACAATACTGAGATCAGCTACTTGAATCTTGTGATTGAGTTGTGCTTTCAGGGGCTGTGGATGGGCAAAGGTCCTGTCTCTTGCTGGAGAACAAGGATCTTTCATGGGGACAGTCTGCCCGGCAGTGCAGGCTGCAGTGCGAGTTGATGCTGAGACTCCTCTCCTTCCCACCCTCTAGAATAACAGACTCAGGACCTGAACTTAAGGCCCATTTATCTTCCATGCTGCCTTGCATGGGAAAGAAAGAAGCACCTGTAATTCACAGGAGCTGAAGGAGAAGTTTGGTCCGTTTCCACCAACCCTTCTCCTTGCTGCCAGGTGAGGAGGCCAAGTTCAGTCCAGCTCCAGGAGCGTGGTCAGAGGGAGAACACAGGAGAGCACGACTCGAGGCGAGTGCAGGTCTAGTGAGGCCATTTCATGACTTTTTATATTCCTTTAGTAACATATTTTTAGGGTTCTTGTGCTACTGTGGTAGTGATGTTTCACTCCTGCTGCAGTTAAAGCAACGTGATTTATTTCTTAACATTAAATGGCTTAGAAAGTTTTAGAACAAGGAGGTTTTCCATAACTGTTCTTTGTAGTTATGATGTTTTTCTTATCTTTGTCCTTTGCCCTGTATTGAGTTGCACTTTTCCTCTCTTGACTGGGCTCTTTCTCTGGTCTTCATGGCTTGACTTCTTGTTGCTTTATAGGATCTTACTGACTTCAAGGGTCTGTGTGTGGATTTGCCCGTTGCCATCAGCCGAGCATTTCACAGAAATCGCTTTGCTAGACGGAGCTGCCTGTCAGACCTTGCTTGTGTTTTGAAATGTTACAACAGTGAATGTCGAGATTAGGAAATAAATAACGTTATTTAAAGGTCTGAACTGTAACCTTGTGCCAGCATTCATCTTCTGGCTGCCCATAGCCAGATTACTGTAAGCTATGTGTCCATTATAGGACATTTCTCAGATTTATCTGTTGTCAGTGTGCTTCACCTGATGTCCTAACTGCAGTTATGGAGGAAACAGTTACAAATAGATATAAAGTGCACACATAATTTTCTGAAGTGTTTTGTCTTCATTTCTGTGTTATGCTGTATCCTGGTTTTCATTTCCTAAACTTGGAGAGGTGAAAGACTGTTAAAATTTACACCGAATTTTTGTGGAACCGATGTGAAACATTTTCTTGACCCAGAGATTATAAAGCAAGCATTAAGATTTAAAAAGAAAACCAGATCTTGACTGTGGTGTCTGTAAGGTCTGTGACAATTGCGTGTGATGCTATTGCGATCCCTTTACATGAGGCTCTGTAAGTTGGGTCCAACACTGGCAGGTTTAAACTTTTAACTCTTGGGATGCGCAGAATTTCCCATGCAGGATTCGGTCTTTTTTCTGAATTCTGCTGGAGCAATCATCTATAGGGTGGATGGAGTCTGGGCTGATCCTGTTCCCCTGATGCTTCCAGAAGGTTGGCATGAGACAATGTACTTGTTAGTTTAGTTGAATTTGTGGATTTTGTTGTTGAGCAATGTGCACAGTTGTCAGAAAAGAGAAAGTCCTGAATGAATCCTGTAAGGAGACTGATAACTGTCAGAGCTGATAGTGAACGAACAGCTCACATAAATACACAGACCAGCTGCAGACATCTGTTTGTCAGTGTCCTACCACAGCTACTTGAGGGCTGTGCCTTCAACATCCTCTTGCTCCTCTCTGGTCCTGCTTCCTCAAAGATTCCACACCACCCTCTTCCCTTTTGCCTGTCAAGTCCTACCTGCTCTTCTTCAAGCAGCAGCTCACAGGTACTTGTTTTGATGCTGAGAAGCAGATGCGGGCAGTGGAAGCCGTGTCCTCATACAGTGAGGATAGTTCATCTGCAGACTGGTTACCACGAGTCATGTATCTGAAGTGTATTGTGCAGGTAAATGAATGGTAATTTCAGTGGAGAACCTGTAGTTGACCGTCTTTGAGGGTCAAGTTGTTAGCAGAGGGGTAAAATCTTGGTAGGGTTTTTTTTGCTTATTTCGGAGAGGAAGTCTTATCTCAGAAGAGAGTTTGATATTGATGGTAATGATTTACTTTGGCTCTCTAGTCAATTAATGTGTATATATATTATGTTATATGAGACCATTGTCAAAACTGAGAATACATCTTATCACAAACCACAATATACCTCCTGTTTTATTTGCAAAAACTTAATAAAGTACTTCAGCTCCAAAATACAAAGCAAAAACTCATACAAAGACCAAAAAAAGGTAATTTTTTTCCTATTGTTAAGCCTCTTCATGAAAGCAAGACGTGAGTAGGTGTGTAGGAGGTAATTCCTCCAGCAGTCACGCATATGTTCCAAATATATGCTGAAAAATACTGGGCACTCAGGGGTTTAAATAATTCAAATTATAATCACTTTTGAGAAAGACTTTTTTTTTTTTTTTTAAATCAAATGGAGTAATTGTTCAGAAAGTCTTAAATTTCCACCATGCCGCCTCTTTTACAAGTCTGATCAGAAGCCATTTACTGCATCTTTCCTACCTATTCAAAAATAATCTTGAGTGTCTTTTAAGTTGGGAGATGAGTTACTGCTGTCATTTAAATGATTATTCCAAAAAGCAAGTGCGAAGGAAGCAGTTGGAACACAGCTGAAGTTGTTTATTGTGCTAGCTGGGCTTTCTGCAGTAACTCAGCTCTCACTCAAGGCTGTGTTAGTCCTGCAATGACAGATCTGAACCGGGCAGCAGAAGCTGCTCCTGATACCGTCTGGTGCCCGAGGCAGGAACATCTGATCCCTTGTGGAGCCATTGCCGAACGCTGCGGGGCTGAGCATCCTCCTGTAGCCTCCACTGCTGGCCGGTGGCATCTGCTGCACAAGCGGGTCCGACACCCCTGTGCCAGGTATCGGCGTCTGGCAGGGGCTGCGGTGAGCAGCCGAGACCAAAAGTGTGGCTGGTCATCTGGTTCTCTGTGCCTGTCCCCGTGTTTGATCTCTCTGCTCACTGAATGTGCTGTGGTATGCTGTAGGAAGAAGCTTATTTAAAACACTTGAAAAGTGTTACTGATAAAACTAGGGTGGAAGCTTGTTATGGTTTTGACTCCACTGAAGTCATGGTCATGTATTCTTGGGGCCTGTTGCTTTATGTGGTTTTGCTGGAGTTAAACTTGGAATCTGCTTATTTTGAGATTCTGATCTTTTATTACTCACCTGTAGAGCAGAACTGTGCTGGGGAGTAATTATCTTAATGTCATTTTTGTTATTTAAGAAATAGAAATCTGTTTTTGAGGGGGGTTTGCGCATCTTGGTAGGAAAGCACAGCAAGTTCAGATTTCATGACTTTTGATTATGTAGGTATGTTGCAGCTTTAACGATTGCTTACACAGAGTAATATATTTAGCTGTCCTGAACGCAGTAGTTGCACTAGTTAAAAATTATTGCTTGCCATTGTGTTTTGGTTTTGTTTTAAATCCCTTTCTGCATCTATTTTTGCCCATACTCCTCAGCTGGGTTATCACCATCACATGGTGTTCCCCTGCACATGCTTCTCGAGTTCCCTCCTGATCTCTCCTTTGCATATGCCGCGCTGTTGCCTGCCTTCCTGCCTGCTGGGAGATGCTGGGAGCCATCTGGGCTGCTTTTGTTCCTCGCTTCTCCGAGCGTGTCTCGCCTGATGGTGGCTGTCAGCAAGGTCCAGACCCAGCAGTGCCATTGCCGTCTGTGGTGGCTTTTGCTTATCCTTGTATATTCATAGAGATTCAGTTTCTTATTCTCGTGTCTGTTGGGCGTCCAGGCTCTCTGCGGCACAGAGTCTAGACGCCATTCTGAAGAAAGCTAATGTGTTTAATTGGGTTTTTTGTAAGCTGGTAATGGCCCACAGACCGGAGTTCAGGATCAGTTTTATTTTATCTCTTGACTACAGGGAAGGCCAGATTCCCCTACATATTTGGGGAAGCTCAGTTTGAGAGTTTGTGGTGAATTTTATGAAGGTTCTATCCTTGTTGAATTACTTCACTTGGAGACATAAACATTGCCTTTGGCAAGAAAGCTCCTTCTTGGCTCTAGTAGTAGCAGGTACAAGCAATGTGAACTTTTTTTTAAACCCATGAAAGTTCTCTTAGTAGGTATGTTTGCCTTTCCATAATCCTACTAGTGTTTAGGCTGTACTGTTCATAGGGGACCATTTTTGTAGGTGGGAACACTGTGGGTGTCAGCTTAAAACACTCTGCTGCACTGTCTCTGTGTTCTCTTAAGCAGCAAAATCTGAAGGAGTGCGTGACTGTTCTTTGTGACATGCTAATTTGAAGATTTCCCCCAGTGTAATCACAGAAAAATGCTGAATTTGGTCGTATTCAGTTCTGTCTTGCTGTAGCAAAAGTCTGAAAAATCAGAATGTGTCCCTAGCAAACTTTTCTGTCTTCAAGGAATGAATGCTGTTCCTCCCGTCCTTTATTATACACTATCATGGACAGGACTTTTCTTAGCAAATGTATGATGCAGAGATAATGGTGCAAACTTGGTAACTAAATAATACTTAAATAAAAAACTATTCCATTATTGATTTTTAATAATATTGTCACGTCAATATTAGAAGTTGTTGTTGAGCAATCTAGGTGTTCCTGCTCCGGCAGTGGGATTGGACTAGATGATCTTGCGAGATCCCTTCCAATCCCTGACATTCTGTGATTAAAACAACCGCCACCAGCCCCCTTATTTTTATTACATGTACCTTCACTAGATGTTTCTTAGTCATTTGTGTATTTTCCAAATGACAGCTGGTCTAACCCTTCCTCATATCTACTTCTTTCCTGTTCTGAGTGTCACTATGAATTAATATTTTAAATTATTTGTAGTATCTGTTTGTGATAATCAGTTTCTGCTGACGGTAACGTATGTCAAAGTTTTAGCCTTTTTAATTGTTCCCACTTGTGCTGCCCTTTCTTGTAGCATCAGTGAATAACGGGATGTCATTTAAATAGATGGTGTACCGTCAAGGGAGGAGCAGACACCAGAGTTACAGATGAGAAATTTGTGTTACATGAGGAAGAAATATAAAGATGGGTTATTTTGGAAAGGAAAAAAGTGGCAATATATAAACTTAGGGAATTAAAGGGTGCTTCTGTGTCAGGTGCTGTTCTCTGTTTTCCCATGGTACAAAACAATGGTCGCAGGCAGTAAGAATGGGAAAGCTGGTTAAAAACCTACCAGTGCTCTTGTGGCTGTTGAGGAACTCATGCTGTTTGGAGGGTTTAATATTGTTAATTTGTTGTGTTTGTGATTTCTGCATTTTTTCAGGTCAATGGATTGCTTGTACTAAGATTGCCAGAGGTAAATAGTTAGGACCAACGTTGGCGCACCTCTGGTTTTGTTGGTAGGGAGGGGGCGATGCAGCTGCTCACAACATTCTCCTAGTGGTAAGAAGGGGGAGAAGGAGGATTTAAAGTGGGTGCGCTGACCTTGGACTCGGTGAGGAGCAACTTTTATTTCTGATGGAAAGTCTTGTTTTTATGAGGTTCTCCACTGGAAAGAAAATGATGCATGGAAGTTATGTTTGGATTTTTGTAAAGTATCTGGTCTAATAGTCAAAGAAGGCAAAACCTGATTGGGGATTAATTTTATAAGATAGTTCTGTCCTCCCAAAATAATTGTCTCATTGCAGTAATACCCATGAAAGCTGAGATAGATTATCTTCTGAGAATGGGCTGATTTTATTGTGGTGTTTGTTTTGATGTACAAAAGGTGAAAAAACAAATGTAGGGTGATTTGTATGTCTGTGAAAGGAAACTATTAAGAATTTGATCAAGGATATAAGAGCCTAATCCTTCTCTCTTCCTGCCATTGGAGTTCGCTGCCCAACTTTTGAAACATTTGCCTGCATCTGAGATGGGGACTGAGGGACTCACTCTTGGTAGAACTGATCTCTATGTACAGGAGGAGCTATTCCCTGTGCATTTAGTCTTCATAAAGAAAGTTGGGGCATGCTTACACCACACTAGAAAAATGTGTTTGTACGTATGGCTTGGGCAGCTTTTCTGTTTGGCTGATCTGTGCCAACACATTCCTTCAAAATGCATCAGTCTGCTTGTATCCCAAGTATAAGAGAGATGCTGACTGCTGAGGACTCAGTCCTGCATTTACAATAATACAGAGAACATCCATCTCTTTTTTTCTTCTTTTTTTCCCCATTCCTCTTTTTGACCGGGGGTTGTAGAGGAGTTTTTTACACTTGATTTCACAGGCTGTTTTCTCCTAAAGTTTACAGTATCTGCTCTTTTCAAAAACATTATTTTTTTCCCCACTGTCTGATTTACTGTCAGTGGCTTGAGGAGAATCATCACAATTGTCTGTGTTCTTCCGAGAAGAAGAGTGAGAAGGGAAGCGAAGACCTTGACTTTCCCATCTTCGTTCCTTGAACAGACAAAAACACAGTGAAGGTTTTTCACAACCACACAGAGAAAGTATGGGATTTTTGTAAGCACATGCAGGATTTAGATCTTCTAACATGCTTATTTGCTTTGTTACAATTTT
Source organism: Columba livia (assembly GCF_036013475.1). Taxonomy (NCBI): domain Eukaryota; kingdom Metazoa; phylum Chordata; class Aves; order Columbiformes; family Columbidae; genus Columba; species Columba livia. The sequence continues at coordinate 20,426,044 of NC_088602.1, read as the reverse complement.
GTCATCAAATACATTACCTTAATTTTTCTCTATTATTTTTTTGTTTTGTTCAGACTAGTGATAGCAGGACATAATGAAGCAGAACAAACTATGGTTTGTTGTTTTGTTTGTTTGTTTTATAAACTGCTTAAAATGAAAGGGAGGAAGGAGTTACATTACTTTCTTATTAGGTGTCCAGGCTTTCAGTTAAGTTTAGCGGTCCTGAAAGTATTAGTGCTAGTCTGCCAGAGTGTTTCTAGTCTTTTGTCAGTTTCTCTTTCCCTTGCATGAATAATCACCATTTGAGTCAGTCATAGAATCATAGAATGGTTTGGGTTGGAAGGGACCTTCAAAGCTCATCCAGTCCAACCCCCTGCAATGAGCAGGGGCATCTTCAGCTAGATCAGGTTGCTCAGAGCCCCGTCCAGCCTGGCCTGGAATGTCTCCAGGGATGGGGCATCCACTGCCTCTTTGGGAAATGTTCCAGTGTTTTGCCGATAGTCCTGCTGGATCTGGTTGGTAGGTGCTGCTGTTGCTGTTCCTGTTCTGTACCTAGACAGCCTGGGTAGCTGAAAAGGATGTAATTTTATTTATAATTCATGTTATCTAGGAACTCTGTTTTTACAGGGCAGTATCTTGCTGTGCTAAAACCAGATCTTTGTCCTGTAGAACTTTTTATAGGTTTCTCGCAGGTGGGTGTTGGCAGTACCATCAGGCAGTGCAGAGAGGAAGGCAGCGTAGCTGGAAATCGTTTCAGCATGCCAAGAGAATCTGATCATTAGCACACTGATTTTTAATTCCCTGTAATCTGGATGACACAGAAGAGTTTGAAGGAAACAATTAGAAAGAAAAGAGTGCACGTGTAGGTACTTTGGGAGGTTCTTCCAAGTGCAATGGGCACCTAGGGTACATTTCTAACCCTGATGTGCCAAGGGGATGCTGCATGCTGTCTTCAAGGACCTCCCCTAAGCCAGTGTTCTTGTAATTTGAAATTTGTGCACAGAATATGTGTATGCTGGGCTTTCCTTTGAAGCCTTAAATTAGCTGCACTTCAAAATATAGTACTTTCGTTGTAGAGATAACTGCTGTTTTCATGCAGTAAAGACAGCAGGCTGTGAGCTTCAAGCTCCCTCTGGTGGCTGTATAGCACAGTTGAAAGCTTATTTGTTGCACAGGTCTGTTCTGGACAGTTTTGAGAGTCTAAATGCATAAAAATTATTGTGATTTTTAAAATCCATAAAGGAATATGATGTGCCATATGCCTTTCCAGGGTGTCAAAGGTCTTCCATAATCAGAGTTCAGAAAAGTAGAAGAGTTAAAATAATGTAAAGACAGAGGTCTCTTTTCTAGTTAATGTAAGCACAAGGGGTTATTTCCCTTAAAACCTTAAGTTTCTTTTCTCTTTTAGTGGTGCCATGATTTGCTGCTGATGTCCCTGGAAGTGCCCTTAAGTGTTACAGAACAATGTCCTGTAGAGATCATACCTGTTTTCAAACTCAAATATGCTTTGCTAACGCAAAATAGCTTCAAAACCAGGTAGTCTTGATTTGCTCTTCTTGCTCTAAGAATGTGAATATAAATGACCCCAGACTTGCAAGATGTTGTGCTTTGTCACTCATACCCAAAGGATTGTTTCTGACTTGGCTGCAGTTAGTGATGCTTCCCCAGACTGCGGAGCTGGGAGCTGCAGGGTCAGCGCTGCGGGAAGGGCAGTGTCACTCCACTCCTTTTCTCCCCGTCCTTGGGCTGGCTCTGGCGCTTGTCTGACTTCTTGGTATTTACTGAAGTAACAAAAGAGTGTTTATTACCTTTTCTTTTTTTGTGGGCTAGTTGATAGAAGGGCTAAAGCAAGGAGATGACAAGACCATGCAGGTGAGAGTAAGAAAGGAGTGGGACCTCTCTTTTTGGTAGCAGAGAGTTACTAAAATAAGTCACTTGAGTCAAGAAATTTTATTCTTAGTTCTCACAAAACTTCACAGACCAAAGCTGTGTGTTACTTGAGACTTGAGAGTATCCCGGTGGCATTGCACAATACCAGAGGCCGTAGATTAAATGTGCTTTGGATGGTGACTGGTGCTGGCAAAAGTAGTGTGTCACCAGTCATTACACCTTGTGCTGTGCTGGCATAAGCTCCTGTGCAGGCTTGTGGTGAACCAGGTTGGGGGACTGGTCCAGAAGCTTTTTGGTGATCACTTCCTCAGTCCGGTTCTCTGTGCATTGGCACAAATGCTTGCCCATGCGGTGTGTGGGTGGGAAAAGTGGAGACAGCGTTTTTGTTTGCTTGTTCTGGTTTATTTGCAATAGGACTGCCTGAAGTTCGTGTTGGGCTGTGGCTGTATAGGTCATTCCTGTGTTTTTGATAACCTGCTCCAAATATTCTTCTGACATTCAATACAGCTGGCTCTGTTGCAGTTAGAGCCCACACAGAGAACTACTGTCCTTCAGACTGCAGAAAGCAGGGTGGCTGGGAACAGTAGAATAATTTCTATCACAGAAGTGTCCTGTGCCCCAGTTCAGTGAGGCAGCTTCCTTACAGGTTTACATTTGCTTAAAAAGTTATTAGAAGTTTGTGTTTCTGCATTGGGAGTTCATTGAAGCTCAGTGTCCTGGAAGGGTTTGGGTGATTAGGAGTCTGGAACATCTTTCTTATGAGGAGGGACGGAGAGAGCTGGGTCTGTTCAGCCTGGAGAAGAGAAGCCTGATAGGGGATCTCATCGATGTTTATAAATACCTCAAGGGTGGATGTCAAGAGGATGGACCAGACTCCTTTCAGTGGTGCCCAATGCTAGGAAGAGGGGCGATGGGCACAGACTGAAGCACAGGAGGTTCCATCTGAATATGAGGAAAAACTTCTTTGAGGGTGCCAGAGCCCTGGAACAGGTTGCCCAGGGAGGTTGTGGAGTCTCCTTCTCTGGAGACACTGAAGACCTGCCTGGACACATTCCTGTGTGATCTGGTCTGGTGAACCTGCTTTAGCAGGTGGGTTGGACTAGATGATCTCCAGAGGTCCTTTCCAACCCGATCCATTCTGTGATCCTGTGGGTACCACCACAGAGCTTATTTCTTTATCAGTTGTTCAGCAGCATGTAATGCCCCAAATATGCAGAAGCGTTGCTGTGCGTGGGTCTGCATGCAGCCTGCTGCCCTGGACCCCGAGGTGCTGGTCGGAGCACGTGGAAGATGGGCTCGCGCTGAAGGCATTCTGCCATCTCTGTGTGTGCACAGCCCAGCGCGATCTGCCGCCAGCCCACAACTGGGCAGGGACAAACCCTCCTTTGTCCCCAGAGCTGGTAGGTTGAGCTGTCCTGTATATGCTCGAATCGCTGTCTAGGGAGGGTCTGCCAAGAACTGGCTGTAGCAGAGCAGGTTTGTGAAAGAACAGAGCATTTATTCTGCATCCACGAGGCTTTTTTGCAGCCTTCCTCATCCACTTCTTTTGCTCCCTTCCCAAGGCATTTATGATATCTGCACTGGAAAAGTTGTGAGTGTCAGAAATTTGCTGTGTAAGGAGGAGCAGAGCTGTTTGTTAGGACCCCTTTGATCTGAGGATCAACAATCTGCTTTCCCGTGCTTCCATTAGTCAGATTATTGAAGAAATGATTGAGGAGCAGCAGCTTTAATCTGTGGTGTTATTAGCTCATATTTGAATCTACTGTTGTCTGTGTTTTGTCAAGGGTGAAAGAATTAAATCAGATTTGTTATGTTTTATTTAGTGGAAAATATTTTTCCTAACTTAAACCTTGGTCTTTATGCTAAGGTCTTTGTGCTTTTATTCCTAAAGCAGCAGGTATAAATCAAAACCAAAAGATATGTGGCACATACATTCTCCTTGGATTGCCAGGGACAGGAGTTGAATTGGGAAGTTCAGTTGCAGTTCAGTAACCTCCTCTATCACCTCGACCCAGCTCTGCAGTTTGTAGTCAATCTTTCTACACGTGCACGTTGCTTTCTCAAAGGCATATCAGTTCAGCTTACGCTGCCTTGTGGTATCAATCCCCTCTAAGAGTATTTTGTAATGTGGGCTTGTTCAGATAAATCCCAAATAGCAGAAATTGGAGAATATTAATGGCAAAAGCAGAGATCAGCATGGTGTTGTGAAAGCTGATGTTTTCTGCAGGGTTGTTTTTACCTTGTGGGACAGCAGGGGTGATCTTGGGGTTGCTCGGTGAGGTGGGGCTGCAATACAGGCGGCAGCTCTCAGCTCTGCTCTGTCAACAATATCGCATCTCGCAGTGATCCAGGTTACTGCTCAGTGTTGTGCTTTACCTGTAGGTGATTTTCAGGTAGAAGCCACCACGGAGCTGCCTTTTGGCAGCAGTGGAGCAGTGGGTGCTACCCGGCAAGGTGCCCTTGCTGTAAGGGATGGGTCTGCAAGAGGATGGGTGTAGGCAGCTGGGGGAACCGCTGTAGCCGTCCCCAGACAAGCTGACCCCTCTCCCAGTTGAAGCACTCACTCAGGCTTTAAGAGATCAACTTCAATGTCAAACACTAGAGGGTAGTATGTTACTACCAATGTTCTATTTTAGAAGTTATCCATAGTCATGATTTGTACTCCCATGAATGTGCTACACAAATCAATATTTTTAAACAAGTGTAGAACTAAAGAAAAAAATAGTACTTTGTTTCTGTGTCGGTGAGCATGGTGTGCAATGATATTTTTGGTTTGAGTAGAAAAAGGATTGGGTTGAATGTAGATCTGGCTTTTATCTTGCTTCAGAAGCGTCATTAGGAAGACAGTACTTTGAATTATTCACTCTGCCTGATGTCTCAGTTGTGTGACAAAACATAAATACACAGCAGTATATAAGAAGAGACCGTGACTGAGAAAGAACAGGCAGTTTTACCAAGAGATACTTGGTTTTGATGTTTAACAGGGCAAATATTTATAAGTTCATGACATTGTTCATTTGTATTTACAATTGGGGTGAGGTTTTAATACTCAAATAGCTTTTTTTTTTTCTCTTTCAGGCACCACCTTCCATGGTCAATAATGAACAACGCCAACATGCCGAGCACATATTCTTATCATTTAGAAAATCAAAATCACCATTTGCTGTTTGCAAACACATTTTGGGTAAGCTTTAATAAGTGAAGCATATAGCTGTTTTTATAACTGGAACTGTGGTGTTCTTCTGCAGCTGGGAATACAAACATCAGTTTTGATACTTTTTGCTGGAGCGTGAAGCCTATTGCTTCCCTTTGGTTTTGTTTCTGGTATCTTTAAAGCCTGCAATGTGCATCCTCGTGTAGTAAAGTTCCTAAACTGATTTAATAGATCCAAGTTTGCTCTGCTACATGATTATTGTAATACTGTATAATCTGTGGAGCTTGTAGAACTGCCTGTAGTGTGATCGCTTGGCTTCATGCTTCCCATTGAGTCAACCCATGATGCAGTTTTATATACTTTTGCCAGATTTTGCACTAGCGCTAAACTTTTCCATTATGAACACTTATTTCAGGTTGAATGTCTTAGTAAATTGCTGTTAACGGCCCAACTGTTATGTTAAGAAAGAAAAAAATAGAAAAGTTTCTGTCCACCTGTAGAAGCAATAGAGTATTGACTCAAATTTTTGTGTGATTATACGGGTGGAGAAAGGGAAGAGATAATAGGTATCACCTTTTATCAGAAGTTTATTGGGTTTTAACGGAAATGCTCTAAATGTGGTTGCGTTATAAGCTTTTGAAAAGAAATCTGTTTTTACAGGTGCAGTAGGCACTTATTAGGGTTTGGCAGCTAAATAATGTGAAAATGGCAGGAGCAGTAAGTGTGTCAGATCCCGCTCAGCACCGCTGTACCCACCAGATGTGGGTGCTGGGGGACCAAGGGGCAGTTTCAGTGAAAGCTGACTCTGAAACCTGGTGAGGAAAACCTGTACCTTTGTGGAAAAGAGCACAGGCCAAAACAACAAAAAGCAACTTTTCTTTCAAAGAATTTGCCAGAATGAACAGAGAGAAATATTAGAGTTATGTTTAAAATATTATTTTCTTGATTGCACAGTAACCTTTTAAAGTTATTTTTGAATTTACTGGATTAGAGACACGCAATTCATGAACATTGTGATGTTGATGTTGCAGGCCTAGGACTGTGTTATTAAATTACACTGTGATATATAGACCAGGTTGTGGTTCGTTTCCTACACCCACTCCCCAACCAAAATTTTTTCTACAAATGAGTTTCTTCTAGATTTAGTATGTTATGTTAGTACTTCATCTGGTCCTGAAGACTGTAAACACACTTTTTGCTTTATGGGTTTGCAAAATTGATGCTTTCTATTTTCACATTGATTTTTAGATAATTCTAAGTGGGCAAAAGTACATCCTTAAGTAACCTTTGGTCTCTCATACATTTGTCACTGCTCAGAAGTAAATAACAGAAACTTATGAAATAAGTACCTGGTAGTGCTAAGGGATGCATCACTGCATCTTGTTTTCAAAGAAAGGAATACAATTTAGCATTGATAGTGAAATACCACTGCAGACCTTTTTTCTTTCCTGCACTGTGGCTGTTTGAAAGGAATACAATCTTGTTTTAAACACCTTTTGGATGTCTAGAAGTATTGCATCCTTAAACTGCTCGTGTGCTATCACCATTGAGAAAGCAGCATGTTTCCACATGGGGCAGGTTTTTCCTGGCAGCAGCAGTTGTGATGCTGAGACCTGGAACCAAGAGACTTTCCCTGAAACTTTGTGCTTTGTGAGTAATTTGTGCAGTCTGGGCAGAAAGAACAGCTGGTCAACACTTGGGAGGTGAGAAGAGAGAGGCAGTGATTATGAAATCAGGAACCGGGCAGAGAAACAAGCTGTTTGTGATGGATAAAAGAGTTAAAGTGCACTAAAGGGATATGTGCAGGTAAGGAAGGGTAGGAGCTCGAGGATCAGAATAGATGGGTTTAAAAAGAGACAGGGAAAAAAAGTGGTCAGGACAGGAACTGGAATGGAGGTAGAGATGACAAGGATGTGGATTGTGTTTGTGGAGAGCAGAGCACACGGACAATGCAGGGAGAGCCATGGAGAGAATGAGTGTAAGTACCATGCAGCTTCTTTAGGAACCTGGTGCTGAACCCAGGAAGCATGAGGCCCAGCGTTCTTCTGCTGTGAGCTTATAGCCCTTAAATGTACTGGCACAACTCGTCCTGTGCTTCTTTAGTAACTTCATGCGGAGGATAGTGGCGCTCTGACTGGTTATAAGCTCACACGGAGCGCTGGCCCTGTCTGCTGTTAATGATTGCGGTTGTGCATCTGCAGTACTTGACGCAAAGGAGAAATTCCATCCTCTTTTCTTTTTCTTTTTAATAACATTCTCTTTTTGTGTGAGCTTTGTGCTGTTTGAAAAGCCAAAGACACAGAAAATGCCACAATTAAAATTCCCATGTAGGAATGATCTGTGCATGTTAGACACAAACATTAATCTTTTAATTAAGTGGTTACTTAGTTTTTCAAATTAAGCCATGTAGATTTAAAGGTGCTTTATTTTGATTTAAGCATGTTTACCTGTGTAGAGTTTATATTTGGAACCTGATGAAATTACCTAAAAACATTTTAGCAAATTGGCCGGTATGTTTAATACAGAACTTGCATGTGAAGGAAATAGATATTCTGAATTTTTGTGTATATAATCAGGGGAAGAAAGTTTACTTTGTGGTCATTTAAAGCCTGTCATCCCCAGACTGAGGCTTTCTTGAACAAACCCAGTTTTTCCAGTCCTGGCAGGCTGCCCACCGTACCTCAAACCCCGCTTCTTCTTCAGGAATTTTATTTCACCATTTAGTAACTTTATGCTTTTGCCACCCTGTGGCTGCACCTTTTCTGAATGCTCTTTCTGTGTTTCCTACAGAGCTTCGAATGTTTTCAAACTCACTACTGAGATACTACCTGCTATTTCTAAGTTATTTTTTTTAATAGCAAAGGAACAACAAAAAAATTCTCTGTATCTTTCTGTCATCACATAAATTAAATTCAAATTCCAGTTTTTTTCCATAATTATATTTTTTTAGTGATGCAAACTGTCACCTTTTTCCATAACATCTTTTTCTAGTTTCTTTAGTGCATTTATATAGAAAGCAGTCAGATATTCAGATAATAAAGGCTAGCAATTCCTACACTTTGTTAGAAAGCTGTATTTTGATTATCTCAAATAAATGCAGAAGCTTGAAAATAACGTAGAAAATGTTAAACGCACAAAAATTTTGCTGTAGTAATTAAACACAAGTTTTATCTTTATGTGTTACTGGACTTGCTTCTCATTACCATCCATAAAATACATATAATTTTATGCCCCGTCAGTTGCAAAGGCAAGCACACGAACGACAGAAGAATCTTCAGTTCTCTCATGCCTGACAATTTCGTCGTATCTTAATGTATTCTGATAAATCTGTCTTTTTTTACTTTATTTTGTTCCAAAGTTGCGTTAGTGTTCTTGTTCTTGATTTTTGTCCAGTCTCCTCACACAGCCAACTTCTCTTCCTGAGTCTCTGACTCAAATAACATTGGACAATTTGATAATCGGGTTATTGGTTCCCTCTGCGTTTTGAGGTATAAATTCTTTATCTGATTTAATAACAAAAAAAAAAAATCCATTTAATAATAAGTTAACTAATAGTAAATTCCATCAACTTTTTTTTGTTAGAAATATATACAAGCTAAACACATCTATGTCTTCTGATACTCAAATTGCCTTTCTTTTTCCCCACAGAAACTAGTAAAGTGGACTATGTCCTTTTTCAAGCTGCCACAGCGATAATGGAAGCAGTTGTAAGAGAATGGATTCTCTTGGAAAAAACTAGCATTGAGTCCCTGCGAACATTCCTTCTAACCTATGTCTTACAAAGGCCTAAGTAAGTATAGAAAAAACACCTCTGAACATGTGGCAATCTGTATAAAGTCGGGGTTACCCTTTTGTTTCCACGGGTAGCAGTGGACGACCATTTCAACGATAATTTGTCTGCCATTCTTAACACCTAGTTGACTTCTGTAGAGTTGTCAGCTTTCTCTTAGGAATTCACACAAAACGTTTGAAAAATAAATGAGTTTAAAATTTTCTTGAGCACTGATGTTCAACATTATTTGCAAACATATTTTTGCAATGTCGTTTACAGCCTTCAGAAGTACGTTCGGGAGCAGATTCTCTTAGCAGTAGCGGTGATAGTGAAACGGGGATCATTAGACAAATCAATTGACTGCAAAAGCATTTTTCATGAAGTCAGCCAGCTGATCAGCAGTGGTAACCCCACTGTGGTAAGTATTTTATTTTCTTCTCCAAATTTAAGCAATCTGTATCAGCACCATAAGCTACATACTTAGTGACTATAAAATCTTGTCTACTTCTTTTATCTAAAAATAAAAATCAATAATAAAGTTGATAGCAATTCAAGCAATCAGTTACTGAGTTGGAGATTTTTGAATAAGAATGTTTCGGAACTAATAGTAGTGTGTGTAGTTCTTTGGCACACAATTACACCATATTTCTTAGGGAATAGGTTTCTCTTGATAGCTGTCGCTAATGCAATGGTTTGGGTTTTTGGCCGCTTTTCTAATTAAATAGCGTGATCCAGAATGGATTTTCTGGCAGGTCCTCCACGCGCTCCGCTCCCCTTGTGTCTGTGCAGCGCTGCACCCTCCCGTGCTCAGCTGTCGGAACAGGCCCCGCCACAGGCACAGGCCTCTGCTGTTCTCGGGGGGACGGGTAGGGGGAGAGAAAGGGGCGCGAGGAAGCGAAACGTGGAATGGAAATACAAAACTTACTCTAGATTTAATGTCACACTACTAGGGGTAAGTGTTACCTTCCATACGGAGCTCAAAGTGGAAACAAGGTGTCCAATATCTATCTGTGCATTTAGTCAAATTCCGTTTGCTATGCCAGGAGATAAGTTTAGAATAGGTCATAATAGAGGCATGTAACTAGAGATTAAAGAGAAGTGATTTTTCTCCTACCAAATGCAAATCGAAGATTATGTAGATTCCATGCTGAAACTTTTAACCAAAGCTTTTCTTGAACAAAAGAAACCTTGAGGGAATGGACTCCTAACATTGCCGAGCATTTAGAGCAGCAGTTGTAGTGGATGTGAGTGGCAAATGTTTAACTCTGAAAATTCGATCAAAGTGTACTAGAAGTAATGCAGCTCATGTCATGGTCCTAAAAATAGTGTGTCACCTCTGAGCACAAGTGATATCCCTCCAGGGTATGGAAATTTCAGTTACACTTCTAAACTTTAATTTCACTCTTATTTAGCTTAAGGAGAACATTTCGGCCATTTTTGGTTGTGCATAATTGGGATAGGAATGGGTATTTTTTTAGGAGAACAATGTTAAGTTTAAGCTTTATTCCAGGGAACATAGCCTTGTTATTAAAACAGAATTAAAACTGAAGATTTCAATGTTTGTTTGCATGCTGGTGTGCATGCTTATGTAGTTCGTATGATCTTTATAGAAAGACGCAAAAGTGAAGTGACTAGAAACCTGGATGTTGGCAGAGAAGTCCCCTCTGAACTATCTTTTGCACAGTGCAGCCTCTGCAGTTGTATTCTGTCCGTGCACGCTGCCCCGAGCACAGCGCACAGCGAGCTGGGGCCGCCAGCTGCGAGGCTGTCACCCTGGGCTGCTGCGCAGCAGCTCTGCCGGGGAAGGGGCAGTATTTCACTCTGTCACTCGCTGCCACCATACAGGGACCAAGTTTGGCTCAGCTTTTTGTTTCCCTTTATCCACCCCTCTTCACAAGTATTACTTTCTCCATAGTTTTTCCAAAGTATTTGTGTTCAGGTTTTAAACGGCGTATTTAAAACCTCTTTAGTATATAAAGATATTTTCTATTCCAGTGTGCTAATACAATATACTAGCAAAAAATGACACCAAGTGCTGCTGGAACGTCTTTTCTGTAAGACACAGTATATGTTTGTTAGTCTTTGGCAAGCTTGTTTTAGACATGTGCTCCCACGTACTTATGAAGTTTTAAATTATGAAATATTTCTCATCCATAGTAATGTTCTTGTAGTCTTCTGAGGCTTTGCTGCGAGAGAAACTCTGGTACTGGCATATGAAATAATAAGCAGTAATAAAATTGTTTGTTAACACAGTACCAGCCAGAGCTGAGCTCTCGGTGGGTTCAGGGTACGCCTCTTGCCTAAATGTATAGTAATCTGACAGGCTGTGTGAAATTATTCACACAATGAGTTATCCACTTCTCAGATATGAGTGGATGTTTTTACTGGTGTCCCCGTAGCATTCAGCCGTGCCAATCAGGCTGCCCGACTGCCCGGCGGGGTCTCAGCTGTGGGAGCTCAGGTACGGTGTGGAGCCAAGGGGTGGTACTGCCATCCAGACCCAACGTCCCCTGTCAGGACAGTGTCACAGAGGTGTCTGCACTTCCCTGGACAGGTGTTTACATTAGTTGTTTATAAAAACATGCCTCCACCCAAGTCAGGGAGGAGGCCAGGACATGGGCAATGAGAGATCAGCAGATGTTTTCCGGCACTCTGTGCCTCCCTGGCTTCTTCCACATTTTTTATCAAGTCTTTCCTGTGATGTACTGTGCACTCTTGACTCCAGCGTTGTACTCCCAAATCTCAGGAGTCTGTCACACCTTTGTGACTCCCAGTTCTCTATTGAGTCCCTTGGTTCCTTTCCATGTCCTTCCCAGACTTCTGCTTTATGTTCTCTTCCCATCTACTGCCCACCTGCTTGTGTTCTCCTACCTGAGGTTCACTCCAGCAGCTGCAGAAGAAACATGTGGCATCAGCAGCAAGTCACTTCTTATTTAAAAATGCTTAAAGCTTTCAACATGACTCTTAGCCATTGGTAATGGGTTTCTATGTGTGTTAGGCTGAGTCAGGCCCATGGGGTAACAGGGAAAGAGTGGATGGAAAACTCTTACAAAAGGAGAACGCATTTTGTCACCACAGTAGGGAAAAGACACTTTTTGGCCCGTTCAGAAAGGGAATGTAAAGAACTGGAGGCTGTATATGATTGAAAGGGTTGGCTTAAGCTGCAGGTTTAGCTGGATAATTTACATAACAGTTTGTAATTGAAAGCAATTTTTTAAAAAGCAAAGTGGTCTCTTACCTGCTTGCTGTTTGCTTTCTCCTCTCTGCTGGCTCTGAAGCTTCTTGGCCCTCCTTTATCTTACAAGAAGAAAGTAGGTACTTAATCTTTGCCATTCCCTGCAACCGTACACCCAGTTCCCGTCAAACATCTGTACTGGTTTTGTGTTTGTTACACTAATGATCCATAAAATCTTTGGGACTTTTCAGTTACGTGTTGTGTTAGATAGGTGTAACGAGGAGAACAGTGAATGTAGATAGTACTAAGTCTTTTGCATGTGTCCTTTTGCAGGATTTGGTATGCTTGATATCTTGAGTATTAGTTAAAAATACTTCTTGGATATTAGCTTAAAATATCTTTAGAAATGGATACATTTTGAGGATGGAACTTGAAAGTATGTTGAGTAATGTGCCAAACTGACATGGGAGCAAGACTGGTGGATGAACTGTTGAGAATGAAAAAAAGGAAAGGAGTTTGAAAGGAAGAGAAGGAGAGGAATCATGATGAGAGGAAAAAACCAGAGGTTCTGGTTTTGTTTTTCCTGGCTCCTCCTGTAACATCAATACAAGCCATCTTCCTGCTCATGAAGGAGAGTCTGTGATCTCCCTCCAATAGCAATTTCAGGATCTCTTTTTAAAATCTTTATCTCTGGGGTACAGAGCTTCTGGCAGCAGACACAGTGTCACGGGCCAATCTTAAAACGCTAAATACATGTTTTCTATCACTCATTTCAAGATTTTGGAGAAATGTGTGGGCCAAGTTCTTCTCAGCTATAAATGCCTTCAATTTCTTGGCCTTTTTTGTTTAGAATACTCAGCTTTTCATAGCTGAAGGATTTTGTATGGTCTTCATCCCTGCCAGAAGGACAGGAATCCTGGCAGCTAAGGTGACTGATTTTCCCAGGAGGAGGAACCAGTCTGCATGTGAACCCAATCTGATGGACTTTGTTTAAGACTGGACTGGGATATGGGTCGCACCTAGATTTCTTCCAGAATATGAGTAGGCAGATGCAGAGGGGTCCATCTGCTGTAGTTTTTTAAGAACTACAACACAGACAGGGGAATGTATTCCAATATACCATATATGTACCATACCTGAAGCCCAAATTTTCCTGTATGACTTGTCAAGACTTACTGGAAGAGCTCTGGGATCCTAACAGTTCCTTCCCTCTTGAAAATCTGTTGGTCTGTTCCCCAATGTTGATGGTTGGCTAGAGAGGAGAATTCAGATGCTTCAGGTTACCCAAAAATTGCTCAGGGATGTGCTGTGGGTGGATCCATATGAACAGTGGGAAGATTTAATAAGCAGAACTCTAGGCATTCATCTTCATTGAAATTAATCTATCAGTAATAATGGCTGCATAGATAAGTAGTTACATTTATTTAGCATGTATGGTTTTTATTTCTATCCTTTAAGATGAATTTTACTTCTTCATCCCTGTCCAGCTTTTTCTCTCTCATGTGGTAAGGTAGGACTTGGAGAGGCTGTCATGGCTTTGTATTTTGACAAAAACATGTATTATTTTCACCCCTCTACCCTCAGCTGTATCTCCTTGTCTAATAAAATTATTACCTTGTCCCATGAACCTTACTGCCCTCAAGGCAAGCTGAGTATAAAAACCAGATGGTAAACCAGGATATTTAAGCTATTTCCTTTATTCTGACAAGTGCTTTATAAACCCTTCAGTTAATGCGTTAAAGATTGGTTGGGGAATTTTAGGGATCCAGTAACTACTCCAAATATGAGGTTAAAACTTGGTAATAGAAATGTAAGAGAACTTTAGAAGATAAGTATTTTTAGTAGTTGTGTTAACCAGGATGCCTTTTAGAGTTTTCCGAATTTTCTTTTGAATAAGAGCCTACTTTACCAGAGATGCAGTTGATCAAAACCACAACTTAGCTGCTTAATAACGTTAATATTAGAAACTGATAGCTCCCAGTTTCCTCATTTATAATAGAGCTACAGATTCAAAGACTGAGCTGGGAAGTGAGAAGAAACGATCCAGAAGAGAGATGCATGTCCCATTTTCTATGTACAGCATCCCGGACTCTTCCTTAATTCTGCTGTCTCGTGAGGTGTGCAGACATGCACACCTGTACACATCAGAGACTTACTGGGAAGAAAGAAATTATGCCTTTCTATGTGTTATAGGTATATTTCTCTTATCACTCTGGTAACACACAAATGAACAGGCTTGAGTGGAAAAGCCTCTTTAAAGAAGTGCAGTGACCATAGCTGCTCATTCGTTAGTGTGTCTTCCTCTCAGAGGTACCGCCCTTCTGAGTAGATAGAGTCAGTAATAATCTGGATCTGTATGGAAGTTTACTTGAAAACAATGAGCCTTTTCCCTTTTAAACCTTTCTTTTGGCAGATGAGCTGTGGAGCACAGCCATGGAATGCAACTCAGTTGGTCTATCTGGCAGGATGGTGGGCAAGAACAACCAGGAGAAATGGGGGGATAGGGGTCCCCTTGCCCACCAGAAAGCACTCACCAGGGTGATGTACATTTAGAGCTGGGTGATACTGATGTTGAGCTGCATGGCTAGTCTTACTATTCATTATTTTGAACTTAATTGAAAGTCTTGGATTTGTTCATGCAATCACTGTAGGAGTGGAGATTCAACTGGTACTTTTCAGGCCTAGAGAAAGGATATGTTACCTCTAGGTAAATGGTTTTCAGACCTTTTTTTTTTCTTGAGGTTACTTTTTCTCCTCCTCTTGATTTCTGCTTCACAACTTTCCCTGTCCCCAGAGGAAATAAAAAAAAAAAAAATAAAAGCATGTTTTGCACCCCAAGCTCCAGCAAACTCTGCCTGGACCTTTTCCACTATTAGTAGACGCTGCTACTTCCCTTCTCCCTTTGGCCAAAGCCTGCATGCTTCACATGCCACAAGATCATCTTCCTGTGGCGCCCAGTGATTCACAGAGGAATTGGTTTTCTCTTTCTCCAGTTGATTTCCCTTGCTTGGTTTGCCTGGTTCTCCCCAAGGAAGGGATCAGGGTCTCCCCGTTGTGCCGCTGTAGCTGCGGTGTGTTAACCTGGTGCTGCTCATCCATCTTTGCCCGGTGGCAGAGTGGGAATGGGAAGAAAGGGGTGCGCTGCCCAGCCAGCCCCTTACTGCTGACAGCACAAAACTGCAGCTGTGGGTCCTATTCCTATCATCCTGTCCCTGCTCTACAGCTTTTTTCCATCAGTTGGCTCATTTGGGAAGGATCAAGTGGATAAAATACAGTGGGTTCTTCCTGCTGCTTGCTTATGTTTCTTCAGAATATATTCTGGTTTTCTTTGGTTGGAAACTACTACTGCAGCTCCTGGGCTCCCTTCCCACTCCCCCTCCATTGCAATACTCACAAATTGAAAAGCTGGAGTGGTCCCAGTTACTCTGTGTACATAATGGTATTTCTTTTGGTCCTGCGGCCATCCTGTTAACCTTTCCATTTGGAGTTGCAGCTTACGTTCTGGGGATTTAGATACTCTGAAAATGTAGTAAATACAGCTGTGCTTATTCAAGGAAGAAGTATATTACTGCCTCTAGAAAGGAAGTCTTGCATTAAACAAGTTCTTCAGTAAAATTGCTTTTGACACATTCTCACTGGGGAATTTTACCACCTATGAACAGCACAGCAAATTCTGCCTCTGACAGATTTACTCTTTGATTCTTCCTGCTCTTGTGCAAACTAAAATTAGGTGGTTTAGGGATATTATTAAATGCTTCTTGTGGCTTCCCTTTGGTTTCGGTAGCAGAGCTGATGTTACATGAATGGAAGCAGAAAGTCATCTAAATGAATACTGAGGCTGGCAGTGATTTAATGTGACAGGGTAGATGTTATTACTTGCCCTGTTTGGGTGAAACCTTTGTTCCTTTAGATATACCCATATGATTCTGTTTTCTGTAGGTATAAATGATACTTGCAGAAGGTGGGGAGTGGTGCTTGATAGTTTAGGTTTTGTAAAATGAATTATTTAATCAAGCCTCTGACAACCTGGCTGTATCTCTGCTCTGAATTTCAGAAAGAAGGAAACACTTTTGGTGTTGTAGGTCATTCTGCTTTGTCTGTTGGCTCTTCTGCCTCGGAGCTGGTGAACCACATGTCCATTTTTTCCTAAGCTGTATTTGAACTCTTCTGCCTTTCAGATGCTTTGTAACCCAACTACCCTCAAATGAAGCTGTTCACTTATTCCATGGGCAGTCCAGGCACAAGTGTGAAATCCCCTCAAACATTATGGCTTTAACTTTTGTTGTAGGGGACATTCCATTTGGAGGAATAAGTTGCATTTACCTTCTGCGTCTGAGTTTTGTGAATGATATATAAATGTTTACTGTTGAAATGTTGCATGGTCTTTCTGTACTGTCTGTGTTTTATTAGAGTGATTTAAAAAGAAAACCACTAAACCGATGTTAGTACCGGGTGTCTGATTGCCAAGTTAATCTCTTATCACAAGTCCCATTGATCTTCTGTTTGAGCAGCTGAGACTCTATTTTATGTATAGCCATCTTTCATAAAGTTTATTCCTGGTAATAAAGCTAACTGGGGTGAATGCCAAGCTATTCTCAGAGGCAGTCTGCTCTCAACAAGAGAAGTATTTTATTTTGTTAGATGGGGTTATTGTTTGGGTATGTACTTGTGGCAGAACTAGTGAAATTGCTAGCGAGTGAGTCAAACTAGGTTCAGAGGTTTACTCTTACTGGTATGAAGCTAATAGCATTACTGCGTAATAGACACTCAGAGCTGACTTTTAATATGATGCCCAGAATCACATGCATTTTCTACTTGTTACTGTATGGTATTATTAAATTGGATTCTTAATCTCTTCTGTGGCATGGTAAAAACTTTAAAAAAAACACGCTACAAAACAAGCAAAACTTACACCCTCAAACTTTACCTGTATTAAGTGCTTTCAATTTTATTATGTATGAGAGGAAGTAATTTCATTTCGCAGAGCGCAACCGTATTGGTTTAAATGAAATGATCTTGTTTTTCAGATTTTTGAAATCTTTGTTCTAATAGCCTGCATTTGTATTGAGGATACTTAAAGTGTCTTCATACCAAACATACTTGTAAATCAAGAAAATGTATTTCAAAATATTAGTAGTTAACCTTCAGTAGAGTTACTTTGCATAAAGTAAAATTTTATGTGTATCCAAGTTTACTTAAACTTTATTCCAGAGTTTCTGACATATTACTGTTTATTCAGAACAGTTCAATAGGTGGCAGGGCACATGTTATTTTATGTTAATCTGTTAATATTTATATGAAAATGGCATTCTTACTGCTATGCTCAATGATCTATATAAATTCCTATAGTCTTATAGCAGTTTTGGGAAGCAGTGTTGGTTTTGTATGCAGGTCTACGCAAAGGCTTGAGATTGCAAGGACAAGTTACAGGTCTCGATCTGTTCCTCTGCTCCTGTCTGTGAGCCAGACTCTGGGGGTTGGCACCTGCCTTCTAGGAAACCCCTCTCAAGCAATCTCCTCTCAGCCTGTTGCAGGGAATTTGTTGTTCTCATGCTTTGTTGACCTGGATACACTGGTGCACTTACCCCTCGTGGATGCAGGGGGTAAGCGCAGATGAGTGATTAGGAGGGTGTGGATGTGCACCCTTCTGATGGTGAGGGAATGGGGCAGGATTTGCACCCCAGATATCCAAATACCAAGATGAGGGAGCTGGGGGGATGCTGGGAATCCGGTGGGAGGGAGGAGAGTGGAGGGCTGTGCCCCAGTGTTTGCTGTGAGCAGGGCTGCTGGAGGGAATACAGTAAATCTCAAGTAAATTCCTTTCATGCTCAAAGCAGGTACTGATGTCAGAACTACCTCACATAGCTCGTACTGAAATCAAGGGGCCGGCCGCTGCTCACACTGCCTTATCAGGCTCTTAGCAGATTCACTCGGCCTAGCTGCACCCATTGTTCTTTATATCTTTGAAGAGATTTCTTTATAATTAATCATTTAATCCTCCTTTTAAATTTCTCCTTGAAATCAGAAGAAAAGCGCACACACACATAAAGCACACACTTCTGTCATGCAATAGCACATTACTATCCAAACAGAAAGGATAAATTATTATATACCACATAAACAAACTGGAGAAAATGGAAGGAGAAAGTGTCTATTATTTCAGCTAATATTAACTGTTTGTAACCACAGTGGGAACAAACATTATTTTCCTACTGCTCCTTACCTGTCATTCAAACTTACTGATTTGTTTTCCAGTAATTGGCAACCAGCTGCAAATGTTGGTAGACTTCATTGCTGCCCTGCTTGTCCCATGTTGGGCTGGATGGTGGCGTGGTCTGAAGACCTTTGCACGATAAGGCAGAAGCAGCGTAGATTTAGCCAGGCTATTGTACTGTTGTAATCATCAATGACGTATGGTGATCATGGGATGTTATATAGCATCAAACTGTAGGGATTTGTAATTGCAACTACTGATGTCTTTACATTGTGGCTTCTCCAAGCTGAAAAGTATCAGTGTGTCAGTAATTCAGGCATAGAAGCCTGAATTTTAAAGTCTTTAGAGAGCCTTGTGAGAGACCTCTGCATCTCCTGGCACATGATGAAACTGGCCAGTGTTCTCTGGCTACTTTGCGTTATTCCTCTATAAACGTGTATTTTTGTCTGAAGCATTGTTCTAGAGTCAAGCTTGGTATGCAGAGGAGGGTGGTTGGTTTTGGTTGGATTTGGTGGTGTTTTGTTTTGTTTTTTTGTCTCCAGATTCTTTACATATGGAACTTCTAATGTCGGATTAAAAACTTAGTGTTAGCCTACACTATTTCGTTTTAATACTGGATCAAATCTGGACTTTCTCTAAATAAAAAATTCTGCTTACACAGAAATTAAAAACTGAAATGTTTGAGCCAATTTGAGATATTTTTAAGTCTAGTATAGAACTGTCAAACTGTTTTTGTTGAAGTAGTTTAAAATGTAATGCTGTTTTTCACCAGCTAAATGTTGCTTTTATCATGTGTGATGCGTGACAGTGGTGACTGTAGATGAAAAATAGTCCACTTGAAGTAAAGTTATTTCTTTAAAATGGGAAAACTTTGATTTAGCCAACTGATCAGCAATATTCAAGCCCACTGCACAACTTTATTGTACAGTGTAAGAGAAAACCCATCTGTTATCACAAAGCCACTATGTTTGATCTATCTGGGACTTACTTAGCAAGTAAGAATGTTAATTTAGTGTATAGTGGCGAAGATAACTAGTTGTCTGGAGGGTCAAGGTACTGACTTCAGAGGCATTTCTGAACAAAGATGTTGCAGTTGGTGGGTGGATGGCACTGGTCTCAGCTGTTGTATGAGCTTGCATAAATAGTATCATCTCCACTTTAATCTTTCGGGTGTTCAGAGGTAGTGTGCATATTTCTGTTTAACCCCTGGACACTTGCTGGCATGCATGACCCTTTAACAATTCCTATCCCTCTGTCCATCCCTGGCACCTTGGCTCCAAACAGTCTGGGAGGATAGCCAGTAATTTTGAAGGTTTTCGTTAAGAGCGTCTCTTTAACAAAAAGTGTTTTCGTCTCATCGGTGTACAGTTTCTATTGTGCTGGTTACAGCAGCGTGTGGCACGCTTTGAAGTACCCCTTGCATCTCCACCATACAATAATTACTCCCCTTTGTGTGTAATGATCAGTTAAAAAATATATTAAAACTGGTGATGATGGTTACTGGACTTTGGCATCAGGAAAAAAAGCTTTTTTTTATTTCAAAAAACAGCAACAAAGGCTGGAGCAGTGTGTTCCATAAAGGAAGGTTGGTTTTGAAGTGGTGTTTTAGAATAAGCATTTGATTTACCTTACCTTCAATTCTGAGAATGAAAGAGATACTTAAAGCTTCAGTCTTCATGGATCTCTTCTTTAAAAATTAACATCCCTTTTTATCACCAATTTTTGTATTGCTTCAGACATCATTCTAATAGTGTAGTTGAAAGGTAATTTCTGAGGCTAGTGGATGTTGTCCTTTGAAAGGAATTATCCGAAAGCTTTAAAGCATCAGAGCTTTCTGTGTATTTCTCTCTTCTCTTTTTTTTCATGGGGGTAGAGGGAAAAGATGTAGTAGATGGTGTATTGCAGGTGTTGTTTTTCATCAGCTTTTATTGCTTTCAGTGATATAAATTTAATCACAATCTGATACCAAGCCGGTAAGTGTAGCAAATGCAAAGAAGGGCCAAAACAAACTTGAGTGATCTGAACTATTAGATCAATAGCAATAAGTGGAAACTAAATCTTCCCTGAAATTAATCCTGGTGTACAGGGAGAGGAAGTAAACAGCAAGGCTGGGACATGGATTGCAATAAGTGGTTTTCCGTTTTGTAGTGATGATCATACAGTTTCTAGCTTACATGTTGCTCAAATACTTGAATTTCTTTTGTGAGGATGGAGCCTGGATGATTCCAGAGGTGGCTCACCCAAGGATCTATCCTCCTGAAAGCTCGAGTTGTTCTAGTTTGTGTTAGAAGAAACTGAAGTAACAGTCATAGAAAGATGCCAGTAAAATAATTTAAGGACAATGGAGGTGGTATTGTGTTATTAGACATCTTTTAGTTATGTTATTCCCCCTTATTTTTTTTATAGCAAACTTTGGCCTGTTCCATTTTAACGGCGTTGTTGAGCGAGTTCTCAAGTTCAAGTAAAACCAGCAACATTGGACTAAGCATGGAGTTCCATGGTAACTGTAAACGTATATTTCAGGTAAACTAGTTCTGTATCAATATATGCTACCTGTCTTTTCTAAAATTTAAATATTGAAAGCAGAAGTACTTCCTTGTTCCAGGTGCATTCATTTACAGTATGTATCTAACAGCATTTAATAGCACAAATATTATATTATGAATGCAGATACTGGATATTTCAAGAAAGCTGATAATGTATTTTAAAAAAACCAACCTCCTATCAAAAAGGTGCAATCCCTTTTGCCCATTTTATGAATGCAGAGCTACAGATCTTTATGCAGTTGGACTCTTTAATTCCTTGGCTACCAATTGCAAACAAAACTAATACTCTGTGGAACAATGATAGTCTTAATATAGCTTTGGTTTAAAGCCAAGGAGAGCTATGTATTTAAAAATATTATTGCAGATGGTGTAGTCTGGTTGTCTCAGATGTATTGTTTGGCCAGGCAGAAATGTTTTTGTGAAGGCATTGCTTTAAACTGACTGTTGTGGAACAACTTATCAACTTTTTTTTCATGCCAAAGACCAACCCTCTCCTCCACCAGTTGTTAAAAAACATATTAAGTTTTTCTTTTAATGACTAGCATTTATAAGAAGATTTTTGTTCTTATTCTTTACAAACACAATCTATTCATTTTGGCAAAAGTGTGTGGAGGTTCTGATTGGCAGCTTCAGAATATTTTATATATTTTAATGAAAAGTAGGGTGAAACCAGAAAATTATTTTCTCTTTGGAAAAGTATTTCTTTTTAATCAACATTTTAATTAATGACTGAGAGACTCTAATATATTGTGTTCATCCTGACTATAGGAGGACAATCTGCGGCAGATCTTCATGCTCACGGTAGAGGTACTTCAGGAATTCAGCAGACGGGAAAACCTCAGTGCTCAGATGTCTTCAGTGTTTCAGCGTTATCTTGCACTAGCCAATCAGGTCTTAAGCTGGAACTTCCTTCCTCCAAATTATATCCTTTTAATGTCAGGCCCTTTATTTCAGCTGACATGGGTCATTTCCACCAGGTGATAAGTCTTTGTGAGGAGAAAAAATTGTAAAACATACAAGCCTTATATTTAGCCCCTGATTGATGGGTTTTTTTCCATTAGTGTTCTGGGTTACCCCCATGCTTGCTAACAGATGCTTACATGCAGAAGCTGCTCTTGTTCTTCATTAAAGTTTTAAAGTATTTTATATAAAAGGCAAAACTAGTTCAGCAGACCAGCCCCCAGTTACAGGTTGGTGATCTCTCTGTTTGGTGCAGGGGAGAGGAAAAGTGTAATGGTGCAATCATGGAATGGTTTGGGTTGGAAGGGACCTTTAAAGATCATCTAGTTCCATAGGCAGGAACACCTGTCATTAGGCCAGGTTGCTCAAAGCCCCATCCAGCCTGGCCTTGAACACTCCCAGGGATGGGGCATCCACAGCTTCTCTGGGCAGCCTGTTCCAGTGCCTCACCACCCTCATGGGGAAGAACTTCTTCACTGTGTCTAATCTAAATCTCCCCTCTTTCAGTTTAAAGATTTTACCCCATGCTGCTTTAGTGCAGAACCAAATGGTGAAGAAGTCTAAGCTCTGTTGAATTTTTATGCGGAGGTCCAATCTGTCCTACTTTTCTCCTTCAGAGAAGAGCAGAGGGCAGGTAAATGCCCCATCATCTAGGAATGTGCCTGCTCAACCGACTCCCCATAAAAGAGCATGGTCATATACTATAACATGTAATAGGTTCTCCTGGGTCTGAAGAAAAAGTATTTGCTAGCTGAGAGCAGAAATGACATCTACTTTTTTTGGCAATATACAGGTACCATTGCTTCCATTTTGACATCTTTGTGATGTGTGCTGATAATGGAAGTCCAGAGAAAAACAGAGATGGAAAGTAGAGGAGGAAATTGGAATCAGAGAGAGTCTGAGTGAGGGAGAGAAGAAAAAAAGATAAAAATATGCTCAGCCCAAAAAATGGGCTAGAAGAATTTTGTAGAAATAATCACATTCTGTATTTAATAGAGGGTTAAGACACTACTTGCAGTAGTACTTTTACTAGCTAGACTGGCTTTAAGATGCTCAGCAAACTTTCCAAGAGCCAAATTTTTAGACTTAAAAAAACCTTTTTTTTCTTTTAAACTTATATAAGCTTTTTTCTTAAAACCTTTTGAAATTGCTACTAAGTTATACATACTGCAAGAATCTGGATGTTGCCCTCAAATCCACTGTAAATTATTCTGTTTGCTTTCCAGAAGGCGATATCTGTTGTCTTTGATTCTGTTCCTTATGCAGTGGGCAGCAAAAGTGAAATTTATTTGAAACTGGATATACACACCTGCAAGCAGAATGCCAGTTATACTGTCTTTATATAAGGTGCCATGGATTAAAAGTAAATATCTCACTCCTATTAATCACTGAAATTATTTGGTAGGAGTCCAGAGAGGATTTAGTGCATGTACGTGCAGTACGGGGACTGGTGTTACATTATTCCATCTTATAAAAGTTTTAGAAGTGGACTTGGTATTTGTGAGAAATCAAATAATCTGTGAACACTTTTTTTTCCTCAGCTGTAATCTTAAGTAGAGAGGAAATGCTCTTGTGGTGTGATGGGTAGAGGTGGTTCCTTCAGAATTGTAGTCTTGCTCTCTGCAAACCTCTGACATAGTCCCAAATACTTATGTTGTTACAGCTTGAAAATAAAGGCTCTAGTTCTTCATGAGCACTTTATCCTAGGCTAAGGTTTGCAGTGGCAGAGTTGGATATATATGAGCAAGATGTGAAGTCTTGGGAGTTCCAGCTTTTGTTTATAACTATATAATAGGTGGTTTAGTCTATAGATGCTAGTAAATAAGTGTTAGCTGAAATAGCTAGGCAAGGCATACTGCTGCTTAAGGTTACGGGTGATTTCTGCTATGTGGCCTACTTGAGGTACTACAGCTCTTAAACAAATTCTGGCCCTTCTGGAGATCAGATGCACATTTAGTCTGAACCACCACAAGCGCTCTTACGTGACTCTATTTCAAATCTTTTCATGACTTCTGCTCCACTTGATACCATCTTTTTGTTTTCTACTGTTGGACATTTATTTTTGCTGTAAGAATTATAGCACCAGCTTGGGTCTCTCCTCTCTATAATATTAATAGCAACCAGTTTCCACAGAAGCTGGAATGGCTTTAATCATCCTTATTGAAGTATTGGGGTTTACAGCACCATGTTGATTATATCGTGGCATAAATATCTTCCCTTAGAAGACTGGTTTTAAAGTAACTGTTGATTGCTGGCCCATGAACAGTGGAACTTAACTTGGCTACAGTTTCTAAATAGGTAGCGCATTACATGAGAACATAAGAATTGCTGTGTTGATTGATCAGTTGGTGTCCTTTTGGTATCCTCTTTCTAAACCTTGACAGTACATATGCTAAAACAATGGGCATAAATTTAATACTTGAAGCATGGAGTAAAATGATCCATTGTATCCACAGATGTGTGTTTTTTTCCTTTAGTTGGTATTTCCCCTGGCAAGATAGTATTGTTTCTCAGTATTCCCTACAGCATAACAGTAGCTGCAGTATTTGTATGTAATGTTTAGCAAGATTCTTCTATCTCCAAAAAAAGGCAGTGGCATAAATGTGCATTAACTCTACAGAGACCATCACCAAGAGGCACACTATTTAAATCACTAAGTTGCAAGAATTACATCAAAACATATAACTTCTCAAGAGTCCTAGTGCTGTTACAGGATATCAGTATATGTTGCATTGTTAAATGAACAGTGCTGGCACCCATTACAACAGAAGAGTTGTATTAAGTCTCTGTCTATTGCTAGCAAGAAGAGCTGGCATGGAAGATGCATTCTGGAATAGTGGTTTCATCGGAGCAACAAAAGAGAGGCTGGGACATATGTACTTTTGGGTTTGAACTCAGTTTTTTAATGTCTTGGGATGTGGTGCCTGCAGTAGGAAGGGCTTCCTTTCAGTCATGTGCAGTTTCTTCCATTTCATTTTCTAACACACAGGCCATGATCTATTGTTATTTTTATCTGTTGCCTCAAGGTATTAGTTCATCTGGAGTTTGCGGATGCTTCAGAGGTTTTTGGCAGAACTGTTGGAAATGACAATAACATAGGATTCCTATGGCAGTCTGTTTTGGCATGTTGGCTTCTGCAGTTTCTTTTTTCAGTGCTGTTACAGCACTATTAAATATTGTTTACTTGGATGGAAGTAGCTTTAACTGAATCTTTTCTTATATTAATGTTTTTACTAATTAAGAAGGTGTGGGTGATCAGTATTAAGAGGTACAGCTCTCTCCTTTACGAGAGCGCGGGCAGGGATCTCACTCCTAGTACATTGTCAGTGTCCAAAGTCTCCAGTTAAGGAGCTGAATGTTGTTGGGCTTTACTGCAGCTTGATATGGACATATATTACATCCTGTGGAGTCAGGATGTAATTATAATTTATATTCTTTTACTTCCAGAGATGTTTCTCACTTCTTCTTGACTTTGGGGTTTATCTGTTCTTGGCAGCCACGTTCTAATGGACTTTGAATGAATGTCCTCAGATGCAAAAGTTCTTAAACAGAACGCAATATTTTTATCCAGCTGTCTCCCATCTACAAAAAGGTGTCTATTATCTGTCATTACGAGCTGTCATAGAACTATTTATCCCTTATTCATTAGTATATAGAGTATCATATGAGAATAAAGAGGAACTTGAGCTTTAGTTCTTGTTTTGGATTTGGTGCCTCTGCTTGCTTCGACGCAAGCTGGCAAATGTTCAAGTGGATGTACCATAGGGAATTGGATTTAAAATACAGGTTACGTAAACCTAACGGGATGCACTCCACGAATGTGCATTGTTGGTGTTCCATTGAAATAATGGTGTGATGGCAATTGGATGAACTGACTGAAGATTTTGTCTGATCTGAAAACTTTTCTTTTAGATATGTGTGTTCCTTGGCCACACAGTTAGAGGAACAAGCTCTTCATATCTGTTTTGAAAATGTCTTTTAAACCTCAAGCCAGAATGAGACACCTTTCTGGGAGAACCTGTGAACCATATAGTTTAGCAGACTTTCAAGATCTGAACTTGGTCCAGCCCAGATTGGTAGCATCTGTTCTGTGTAGTGGAAGTGCATGAAAAACACGCAGAATGCTCCAGAAAACTTGAGGTTTGTTTTGAGGAATGATTTGAGTTGGAGTTGCTGCTGAATAAGCATCCTGCCCTAGCACCTCCCATGAGTGTGATACTGAGCAGGGAACCACTTGGCTGAAAACTTATAGTTAGTAGGCTGAGGTCCCCAGTTCAGTTTGTTCGCAGCTGCAGAAATGATTGAAACTGTACCGAGGAGCAACAACACAGGTTTCCTTCAGCAGCAAGGCTGTTCTCCTTAGGCCCTGTGTTTGTTAGCAGCCTGGGATTATCCTGAATTTACTACAGCAATCTGACCTTATCTGAAAGATGAAGGGTTGAGGTACTATCTTAGCTATTTTTGGGATATAAAGAAAAATTCAGTGTAACTAAAATAGGTGTATTTAAGAGAGAGCTGCGTTTTACTTTTCACTCTTAGGTGAAAACTAACCTGACTTGGAAATCCCTTATGTTTAGAAATTACTTCTAGGGTGTTGTGTGTTTTCTTGACAATCCTTTCTAGCAACTTTGTTCTTAAAATGTTGAGCAAAACCCAGATTGACAGAATGAAGATTGATAGAACACCTGAATTTGGTCATAATTGCACTAAAGATGTTTGTATTGATATTGAACTTTTTAACAATTAGTGTTTCATCATTCAGCTTTTCCCGAGTGATTTCTGAAATCAGTTTGCAATGTAAGGGCACCTCAAAAGCATTAATATCAGAAGAGGAAAAAAGACTAGTAGTGACCCTTTTTATGAAGGAGAACTGATGAAATATGTAGGTTTTTTCCTCTTCTGCTCACTTGCCCCAATGGCTTTTAGTTTCCAGTTTTGCAGTGCTTTGTCATCAGCTTTCCAGATGGCAGCCAGTGTGTAGTGGAAAGGAGGGACTCTTGGGCTGCATCTGCGTGGTGGTCTCTTCTGTATAGGTGCTTTAAGTGTAAGTTGGGCTTAAAGCGATTAGCTTGGTGCTATTAGCTGTAGAACCATGGCAGCAAAATGTAGCAGGAGCTGCAGAATCTACTTGAGTGGTCAACATGAGGCTTGGCACTGGCCTGGCTGCACTGCCGGCGGCTCCAGAACAGGACAGGTTTAAAATTAGGTTGGGTCTTCCTACACTTCCTATGCCTTTTGCTGCAACCTGAGTCCAGTGTCTCCAACACAAAATAGTTGTTTCATTCTTGTGACAGTTAAGAATACTTGTGTTTCATAATTAAATATTTAAGCTACGTACCTTCTCCTGAAAGCTGGGTATGTTTGCTGAGAGTGTAGGTTATAGAAAGGCTTGTGGAGCATTTCTCCATAGGGGGCAGCAAGCCTCTGCATCAGTTCCAGACAGTGGCTCCTAGACTCATTCTATGGGCTAGGCTGATTAGCTAGCAAGCCACAGGTCTTAAAAATGCAAAAAAATAAGTATGTTAGCATTATAACACTGGACGGCAGATTTACAAGCAGTTACTTTTCTAATGCAGTTTTTTGTTAGTAAAAGACAAGTCTAAGACTGACACAAAGCTCTCTAGAAATGTTCCAAACAGCAAAGGTAGAGTGGTTAAAATAACTTTTGAGGAAGATATTTGAGCCTTAGCATTCTAGGAGTTTTTCCACCATTTCAGAGTTGTTCTTCACTCCTGTAGACAGATTTGTGAATTAGGGGCCTGGCAGAAGAAATCTCAGCTTTGATTTTTGAGTTCCTAGTTTACTGCTTTGTGGAAGAGCAAACCTTGCCTTGTAAGAAAAAGACTGTGGGATCTATTCTCAGACACTGGACTTTGTGGGAAGTCCTAAAGTGAAATGTTATAATCCCTTGTGGCTGCCTTAGGATATGAAATATTTTGATACTCATCTTGACCCATCAGTCCCTTCCTGGAACAGAGGCAAAGAGTGGGAGGAAAACTAGACATTTATTTATCTTTTATTTTCTTGGTTTAATATATTCCTCCAAGAAGCATATCTATCTATCTATCTCTCTCTGTCTCTCTCTCTCTCTCTAGATATATATCTCTATCTATAATTTTTTATTTATTTCTTACAAATAACAATTTTAGAATTCCAAATTTATAATTTTAAAAAGATTACTCTTATTCTCCAGCTCATGAAACAAAACCAAGCATAGAGCTACATATGTAAATTTAGGCAGAGTTAAAAGAAAATCTGTGTTAAACATTATGGTATTTTCCTCTTCTTCACCAGGCACTAATTAGTGAATGTATGATCCTTGTCTTACATGGAGGCATCTACCTTGGGTTTCTGTGTCATTCGGAGTGAACTGTAATGAGAGTTACTCATTCTTCAGTAAAATTGGAAACAAATGAAAACAAACCCTCTGGGATGTCACAGTGGATGGATCTATGCTTATCAAAACTCTACATTGTGCTAGTTCCGTTTTGTTCCCCCATAAGTATTGATGAATAAATTAATTTTGATGATGAGGACTGCATTTGTCCTATGTGCACCCATGTACTAGGTAATTTAGTGCCATTTTTTTCAGATCTGGCATAACTGGGCTGCTGCTAATAAGGCTGAACCACAGCACAGAATAAGCTGAGGGATTTTGTGGCAGCAAGCATCTCCACAGCCAACTTACACTAAATTTTGCATACATCTAGTATGTGATGGAAAACCGGTGTAAGATCTCCATGATAGGTACAGGCATAATTTGTATTGTCCAGCTAACAGATATTTTACCCACAAATCTGCTATTGTCAGATGTGTCATCAGTCCATTAGTGTGAGAAAGAGTACTAAAAATAACAGGATAGGGCTGCTAAATACTGAGGCTTGTTAAAATAGTGACAGCAAACTAGCCCTTCTTTCATTCCATGTGAAAAGTGTTATGGAGCTGGTCCCATGTGTAGACTCCACCTAGTGAACAGCAAATTGATTTTCAGAGATTGATAATGTATCTATGATCATCTTTCATACATATTTCCAAGCCAATTGTTTATTGGAGAGTTACAGCAAAGGACACTCTTGTCAAGGACAATTTTTAAATACCATTTTTTCTAAAACATTCCAAATGAAAAGGAAAAAAATATAGTTTAATTTGCCAGATAAAGTTAGTTTTTATTTGTAATATTACTCCTGATAAAGTGTGCTTGCATGTGATAATTCCATGCCTGTATTTTTTTTTTTTAATCTGGGAGAACTGAAGGATTTTTGATCATTTAAATGACAACTGTATTTCAGATGGAAGTAAAACGGACAATTCTGTGATTTTTAGTTTTTCCCCATCTGAAATAATGCACATCTAGTATGGTTCAGCACACATGGATAATTTTGAAAATGATGAAACTGGTTTTGTTTTGCACTAATGTGAAAATCCCTGGTTGTTCTTATGCATGATAATGTGCTGACACCAGTTCTGCACACATACCACCAGGGAAGGTCCACATGGTACTGTGCTCTGGAAAACGTTGCTTTTTTGGAATGCGGTTCTGCACAGCGGTGTTAGGAATTTCTGGTTTTGGCAGAACTCAGAAGGCAAGTGTAAATAAACTAAAATTGTGTGTTCTGCCTTGTGCCACAATCGTTCTTATTAAGCTAGATATTTGCTTTAGATATTGTTCTCTTGAAGAAAACCCATCAAAAGTTATGGGATCTGCTTTCAAATGATACCATTGTGAAATTTCTTTTCTCTAGACATACAAATACTTTGTGACGCATGTTTTTTATAATACCTGATGACTTACAGTACAACAGTTAATGCAGTTCATTACAAATAAGTCAATTACATGCAGCTGAGCATGCTGTTACTTATTCTGGTGGTTGGGTTAGAAAGGGATCAGAGAGGACACAAAGGGTTTAAAAGAGACAGATGAAAATGCAAGTTGCTGAGTTAACACGGTTTTACTACTACTATTTGGATTGGGGGGTGTCGTAGAAAGAAGCACATTCAAAAATGTTTGATAAACACTCTTCTGCATGATCAGACTGAAGAAGAATGTAACCTGCCTCTTTAAATGTTTTTGCTCATGTGTCTGTTCTTTCTGTACTAGAGCATTTGCCGAATTTTGTAAATTAAGTTACACCAAAACAAGTGGTAAGAGTTGAGTGCAGCAATATCCTGGCTTCATGGTGTGCATATTCTTCACGTGTGTCTCTTACACGTGTTTAATGTGACGATGCTTTGTGGTGCCTTATGCTTTTGTTCTTCACAGTGCGATTAAAAAATGTAGATTAATGCAGGGATATCATATCTGCATTCTGTGATGCATATCTGGCTATTTAGAAAAATAGGATATAGATTTCAATGAGCTATCTTTAGCTATCTTAAGGCCTTTTTAAAAGCTGCCAGGAAAATTTTTTAGGAAATGATTTCCCATTTTGCATAAATTTTAACACCTGTTAATTGCGGTTGCTTTTTTCCCTTCTCGCTGTGTCACATTAGACACCCTGGTTATCAAAGTGATCGTATCACTATGGTATGTCTCATAATTATGATCAAACTGTTATCTAACATTCCTGGAGCATTCTTTTTTTCAATACTTAATACCTTTTATTCCTTGGCCTCATGCATGAATTATGCTGTGTATGTGAAGAGGCTTAAAGTTTGTTTCCATTACATTCTTTCTGAATGGATCCTGTTGTATCTAGGATTTTTTTAAAGCCAAGTAGGAATGTTATTGTTGACCTTGACACCAGATAACTGGGCAGACATTATATAGCTATGTTTGAATCCTCACAAAATGTGATGCTAAAGCCAACAGAATCCTGGCGTGAGACCCTCCTGGACAGCAGAGTTATGGAGCTTTTCTTTACAGTAAGTTTCTTTCTTCAACTTTCGTAGTCCAGACCACAGGGAAAGCAGCTCCTTCCTGTTCTAAAACTGTGTTGTTGGACTCTTCCTTTGCATCAGGTAGGACTGATTCTGTTACCTTCAGCTAGCTTATCAAAGCAAACAGAAATATTTTTCCTAGGTTTCTGAATATGTATTTTGCCTATAAATTGCCTCAAATTGATGACCATTAACAAAAGAAGAAAGGTGTATAGTTATCTAAACTTTTATGCATTTAATACTGTTGGACCATGTATTCATCAAATGAAACTGAATGTGGTGAGCAGTAGTAGAATGTCTTTCGGATACGGTGTGACGGCTCTTGAAAAAGATCAAATGAACAGTGTGTGTTTGCTGATCTTAAAGCATTTGCTCAACAGAACAGCTGAAAATAAGTAACGTAATTGCAGTTTTCTAGCCAGTTTCAGCCTAGAGAATCCTGCATTTCTTTTCTCAGCAGAAGGTAAATCCAAACAAGTTAAAATAGATGAAGTTAGGAGGGATGGGAAAGAGGTAGAGTTGGGTTAGGAGAATATAATATTCAATTTCTGTAGCTTAAAAACCTCATTATATTAAGAGTGGATAAAATTAGTATTGTTTTCTTTCTGCCACTGTTGGAAGGAGAAGTCTTTGCTCAGCTAGAAGTTACTGCAGCAACAACATATATTGGCTTGTAAATTTGTTTACTATGCTTATCTTATGTTGCATCTCTTGGGACCTGAAAATTCAGCATTATCAGGCTATTTTCATTTTTTGCAAAGCAAAGAGATAATGTGCTCAAAACTTGGATAAAGTCTCTACTAGACAAAGTAAATATAACTCTACAGTGCTGCTTGAGAGTTATCTGATATGTGCTTGGATACATGTCCTTCCTTTATAGGATTTTTTGATACAGTAGATTTTTTTTTTTTTAGTGCAAGTTTGTCTGTTCCAGCAGTTTTGAAAAGGTGAAAAAAAATCACTGCCAGAACTCTTAGCAGCTACGCACAATCTGAACAGCTGTCTAGACTATCCAGACAGTTGCTACTGTCAGCTGTGAACCTCTACATGCAAATAACTTTTTGGCTTACATATTAACCCTTCCTCGTTTTATAGCATGAAGTTCTCTGAGTCAGATATCTGTTTCTTTAGTTGGTTTATAATTCTTCTTCATTATAAGAATAATGTTTTGAATAACATGCAGAATTATCTTAATACATTTGCATTTTATTTAATAGTAACCAAAACCTGCCTGTGTTGGATTATTTTTGGGTGAGAGCTTGCCAGGGCAGCATACTGTCAGTTTTGGTTTTAGATGCCCGATTTGCAATGGTTGAGGCTTGTAGTATTAGTTTACTATTTGAAGTCATGTAAGTGAACGGTAGCAATTTATTTTCATTTATCCGATGTGAGAAATTTTAAGAACCTTGCAGAAGTTGGCAGGACTGCCATGTTAATCTCAGCCTAGTGTGGGACGTCTATTAGGAGGGGCATTTCTGTTGAGGGGTTTGTTTCTTCTGCTAGTTTGATCTTTCAGAGATTAACTGTGCAGCTAATCCAACTAGTTATGAGTTGGGTGAAATTGCACCTGTAACGCCACAGAGAAACGGTCGGTGTTTTGACTGTGTAATAACTTTATAATATTGCTGAAATAATTTAACGAAGTTTGCTTCTGGATGAAAAAGCTACCCTGTATTTATTTATTTGGCAAATATTATGTGAAAAAATAGGAGGCATTAGCATAAGAAAATTCTTTATATCCATACTTGATAAATAAGTATGTGAGAATTTGATTCCTGAAATAGTAAGATTTGACTCTAGAAAGTCTCACCAGCAGAAGTAATGACATAGCAGTTCACAGAAATGCAGGAAGATGATTGTTGGCCTCGTATAATGTAAGGTGTTGCCAAGGAAGTGATGCATTCCTTTTTGTATATGCCTTCAGTGTTTACCTCTGCTAAAGAAGCTTCTATATAATCTTGATTGAACTTGTTGACTAACTTTAGCAAGACTCCATAGCCTAGGCATAGTTAGCATAATAGAGATGACTGTCATTATTGCTGTTTTTAGAAGGAGCAGTATGTCTGACTGGCTGGCATCTGTTTCTCTCTTTAAGACATAACGTTCAGTAGACAGTTCAATTTCAACATGTAGGTGAGACTTAACTAAATGTTAGTTTCAGTGAGTTAATTCCAGGCTTGCGACTTCTTGAGCTGAGACACGATCTTGACATTTGCTATGGTTTAGAGAGTTGTAGAAACCCTTGCGTTTCAGACTGAATGGAAGTTATAGTAAGCTTTTTTTGGTGTGTGCTCTTTTGGATTGAGAGCCATGTGACTGTTGTAAGAACACCCTATTTTCCTTGTATTATTAACTATCTCACGTCCTGAAAGGTACATCGAAAAATCAGAGAAGATACAGATATGGCCCAAGATTCATTACAGTGTCTGGCACAGCTGGCGTCTTTGCATGGGCCAGTCTTTCCTGACGAAGGTTCACAAGTTGATTACCTGGCACACTTCATTGAGGGATTACTGAATACGATCAATGGGTATGTATGCCTGCTCTCTAAATTTAGATGGCATCTTTTAATCTTTCGTTTGGAGTGCAGCGTGTCTGTGTGGAGACCTGGTATGGCTTGCTTATTTCTGGGTATAATTTGTTCTTACTGTTGGATTACTGAAATTAAGAAAAGACAGTTTAAAGTAGTTGCTTCTTCAGTAATATGAAATAGATCTATTGATTGAAAATGTATCAACAAAATCAATAAATCAATTCACTTTTACAGTGTTTCTTAATGGCAAAAAACTAACTGCTATTTCTATCTATAGAATTGAAATAGAAGACTCTGAAGCAGTGGGAATTTCCAGTATTATCAGCAACCTGATAACCGTATTTCCTCGCAATATTTTAACTGCCATTCCAAATGAACTTTTCTCTTCATTTGTTAACTGCCTTGCGCACCTCACGTGTTCTTTTGGAAGAAGCGCTGCCTTGGAAGAAGTGGTAAGTATCTGCTCTCAAATAGTAGGTAGTCTATTTTTGTTTCTATTTGTGATAAGCATAAGTGACGTGAGAGTTTGGCTGTTTTAGTAGTAGCTGTTGTGAATTCAGTGGTTGTCTTCTAGATATTTCTGAAATCACATCTGAGAGGATTTTCTTTTTGCTTCAAGCAGCGTAATGAACATAATTACACCATGTGTATCTTTCAGATTTGTTTTGTTTTAAAGCACATGTTTCATATTTGCATTTTAAAAAGAACAAATTAATTTTAAAATACTAAAGTCTTTAAGTATTGCTGACTTGCTCTTGTAGGACTTCTCTGAAAACTGTTGTAGAGAACGAACGAACTACAGTCCTGAAAGCTTAATGATTATATGAACATATGCACTCACTGAAAATTAACTGCTGTCAGGAGTTCCAAGTCAGGAACTTCTGTTTCGAGTGAATGTCTCTGTTAAGGTCTGGTGTTAACCCCATGCTTCTAAGCTGTTCAAATCATCCCTCCGTTGCTGACACAATTCAAATGGTAATTCTGTATACAAATCTAGCACACAAATTCAGAGGATTTTCTTCTGTTTGTTTTCTTCTTTCAAACTTTGGTTGTAACATTAAAGAGCAATTGCGATAGTCAGTAAATGTTCTGCTTGTAAATGAAGGACATCTAGTTCAAGGAAAGATGACCATAAGAATTAAGGCAGATAATGTTGCACTTGAGCTATGTATGTGCAGTAGCTATTGGTTTAAAAGGATACTATCAAGATATTAGCCAGTATTTCCCCATTATCATTAAAAAGTATGAGATTTTGCCAGTCTTGTTATCTTGACTGGGCTTAATTACCTGAGTTGGAAAATAATTATCAAAGTATTTAGCTATAAAGTTGATGGATGTGTTTCTTTGAGATCACAAGTATGTTTAATGAGCGTTCATTGCAGAGGATTAGATCATGGCTTTGCAATGTTAAAATGTATTACATTCGGCCCAGTGCTCACTTAAACTTTCAAGTGTGTTCATGTCTTCATCGAGAAATTGATGATTAAATATAGAATCTAAAATACAGCTGCTTTCCAAACCCTATTGGTCAAAACTTGTCCTGCTTTTTAGGTTATTTAGTAGAACATTGAACAGGTGTTCTGGTGCTCACCATGACATTTAGGGGAATGCTCCTGAAGCCTTTATAGAAAAGATTCAGCAAAACCATAGATACTTATCATTTAAATTAAAGGGACTAAAGGGATGTTTTTTCCTTGATTAGCGTCTTGTTACTTGAGATCTAGAATATATAACCATGTTTAATGAAAGCAGTGCTCAACATAACACCATTCAAAACACTTCATCTCTCAGCAGAAGCTTATGGGAGCTTGTACCACTGTCTGGTACAAAGAGGTTTTTTCGGAAATGACTGGCTAAGTTATGCCTATTAAACTGTGGCTGCCTATACTTGTATAATCCCATAGTTTTTGGTGAAGAAAGTCTTTTCAGTATTAAACTTAAATGTTCTCAGATTCAGCAACATCAGAAAGAGTGCAAGATTTTTTTTCTTTTAAGAATTTTCTCACTGTCCTTGTAACTTTAAATCATTCTGTGGAAAGAGAAACATCACACTTTCACCACTTCCATTCTGTCACGGCTCTTACAGATATCTCAACTTCACACTGCTTCCCCAGTTTCCAGAATCATACAGGATTCTGTGGTGGTGGGCATTCAAAGAAAATTTCTTACACCTTGCGAGTGTGTCAGCAGTAAGGCCTGCTGCTGAGACTTAACCTATGGCTGACAATCCAGATGCATAAACACACAGTGTGCTGTGCCTGTAGAAATACTACTTTGCATCCCTGAAAACAATCTTTTGGCTTAGCAGTGTCCCAGCCATGGATAATGCCTTCCCCAAGCTGCTTGCTTAGACTGGTTGTAGTGACGCCTTCGGGGAGCTCATGTGCTGTCTGTCATTAAGAGGTTTTGATAGATGAAATACTGTGTGCATTAGACTCGGTGGAGTCCTGAGATAATATTCCTGCATTTCAGAAATCTCAAGTGCAGGAGAACGCAGGCAGGCATACTCCATAAGCTTTGCTGGTCGGAAAAGCTGTTTTCCCCATATTTCTGCCAATTCATATGCTAGCAGAATGGCTCCTGTGAACATTGCACAAGGGATCTATTTAGATGAAGACCTGCTATGGAAACTGTCAAAATCGGGAGGTTCTGAACCATAATACGCAAACCACTTCAAAGCAGCTAATCCTGATTTTCAACCAAGGATGGAAATCCCACAATCCAAACATCATGTTCAAACCTGCCTGTTGGGGTTGGGGAGATCGGCTGAAAGAAGTTGGGGTGTTTTCCTGAATGGCTCACTGGTGGAGGGCAGCAAGCTTCAGCAATGCTGGGGGTTAGTTCATGGTGCAAGTTGGACCACTGATCTCTTCCTTTAATAGCACCGGCTGGGAGAGAAGGTGCTTGTCCAACACTTCTGCAGAAGTAGAAATCAAGTAGCCCATCTGAATTAGTGAAGAGTATGAACAAGATGTTGGATGAAGAGTCACATAGAAATGTATCAATTATATCAAAGTGAATCTTAATGCACTGTTCCTGTTTAATGATATTTTTAAAAAATATGTGATGGGAGAGATCACTGAATTTAGTCCTCTCTGCTGTGCTTCCAGCTCTTACCAGCTTGTTGCTGCTTGCCAGGGTTTCAAAGTGTTCTGTCTTCAGAGGCTCAGCAGACTCTAAAGGAAGGAAGAAGTACCAATTTTCTTTTTGTTTCCCATGCTAGAGAAATTCAGCCTTTTTTCTTTGACTTCACTGGTTGTATTTTGCCTCCCCTGAAGATCTGAGTGCTGAACCGGGCTCTGCTGTTGCTTCTGCTGAATCCACCACCACGATTCAGCTCCCCAGTCTGCAGCATGTCACTTTACATGTGTGACATCTTGGGTAGCCCAGCTGTAGTTATTCTGAAATAAGGATTGGAAATTTTTATTAAGGTTCTTTTGTAACCCAATTTGTTCAGGACAAACTCTTTCTACTATTTGGGCACATACTTTATGAGGTACTTATTAATCCTAGCTTCTTTATGAGAATATCATAAAGTGTTAAAAACTTTTTTTTCATGGCATTAACTTCTCTATTAGCTCCTCAAATAAATGAATTTGATAGATTTGAGTTCATAAAAACACATCTGTTTATTGGTTTATGCTCTGGATTCCTGTCAAAATACTTGGGGATTGAATGACTGTCTATGAATTTGCATGTCCTTTAGCCAAGTTTTAAAAAGACCTTGCGGTGTCCATCCTAAATTTGTGGCTTATGTTAGTGTTGAATACAATTTTCCCTCTCTCCTTGTCATCTTCAGCTTTTGTTTTCACACTTGCATCAGTGTGTCCCATATTTTAGCTTCTGTAAATATGACCACTTTGCAGTTATAAAATGATTCTGTGATGCTATCTTGAAATGCTTCCAATGCGATATCAGTTTTCCCTCTTCATCAGTCATCCAGCCAGTGTTTTCTTTTCCTTGGCTGTTCATCCAGCCGTGTTTGTAACTTCACTGGAAGTCAGGAATTTTTCTGTCTGGAACATGATTAAGGCCTTAATATCTCTTTATTTCATTAAGGAATCATTTTACTAAGATCTGCTATCTCAAAGTAACTTTTGTGATCAATCCTCTTGGTTAAAACTTGAGAAGGCTTCTTAGAAGAAAGAAATGTCCTGCTTTAGGAGCATGTTTATCCTTCCAGTCACAAAATCATTTGAAGTTGGATATGTTTACTAAAGTTCAATTTTTGCATCAAATCAAAAAGGTGATAGGTGCATTACAATACTTTTAAAAAGAAACGTCCTCTTTGCTATCTGTGTTCTTTAGTTTGCCTGTAACCCCAGACTTTTTATTTTTTTCAGGTATGTTATTTCCTTTTGCAATGTTTTATGCTGTGTAGAAACACATATGAATAACCAAAACCAGGAAGCATCAGTTAAAATGCACTATGCAATTGGACGTGCAAGCTTATTCTGTGGAATTCTCCTCAGTTTTTATTTGTTCATGGAATGAGAAGTTGCGTATCATCAGAACTGGCTGCCTGTAATAGGGTTTCTTGAACACGTGCAATCTTACAACAGTTTCCTCTGGAAGACAGAGTCATCATACTTTCTCTCTTTATTTCAGAAATTGTGGAATACATATAAATCTAATGCATACATTCTATATTTGTCTAATTAAAAAGAAAAGGCTCAATTCTTTGTGTTACTAATAAGACCTGAGATGCTTGGCATCTTTGCGGTAAAAGCTCAGTAGCTCCTGTATTTAGGTAATTATGCATTAAAGCCTTAATGTAACACTTGTTTTAGTTTTGAACATCACATGAAGAGAAATAACTAAATGCTTTGACTAACTAAATGCTTTTAACTAAATGCTTTTGTCTTTTAAAGCAAAGACAAAAGCTGCATTTATGCTTTGGATGCATTGCTTGAGTTCATTCTGGTATTTTCTTGGCTATCCTTACATGGGGTTTGTGACTGATGTTTTTGTTTGTTTGCTTCAACATTAGAAGAACATCTGTTAAATAATAATGAATATAAGTATGCTCTTCTGATTTAGTTTAGGATTAAGATTTTTGTTGTGTTTCTTTATGTCTTTCAGCTTGACAAAGATGACATGGTATATATGGAAGCATATGATAAGTTGCTGGAATCTTGGCTTACTTTGGTACAAGATGACAAACATTTCCATAAAGGTTTCTTTACCCAACATGCTGTTCAGGTCTTTAATTCCTACATTCAGTGCCATCTAGCTGCTCCTGATGGTACAAGGAATTTGGTAAGCCTTCATTCTAGTAGCTCTTGATGATGATATATAGTAACTAGCCCATGTGTTTTAGGGTGTGCTATTTTAGGTAGCTCAAGGGAGCTAGTGTAGAATTACTATTTGTGATTTTGGAAGTGAAAAACTTTCTGAATTTGTTACTCGGATGTCATTTTTCCAGTCTGTTTCTCTTACTCTGAAGAGGAAATAAAATAATACAAAGTTGGAAATCACTTATTGAAGTAGAAAAAAAAAAAGGAAATCAGATCAATGTGCATTTTACTGTTCTTCCCACAGTTGCAGTGACTAAACTTTTAGCCATCTTCTCTGGTCTAGGGTCCTAGTTAAAATCCCCAATTAAACTGCAAGCCTTTTCTATGGTTACCTCTCATACATTACGTTCAAAGTACACTCTCAAAGTACAATTGACATGCATAAATACCTAAAAAATGTAGAATGACTATGCTCAGACTAGAAGAAACTTGCAATAGTATGTGGTTCTTTTGTATAAAATGATACATGAATTCCCAATTGAATTTTTGAGGTGACTGTTGTAGAGAAAACCTAAAGGTACCTCAGGTATCTCTTGAACTATTGAGAAAGAAAGCAGTTTAGTCTCTTGCCCAGGAGTGCTGATCTTACTAAAATAGATTCTTATACAGAAAGTCGGATGTAGATGTTGGATGAATTAATTATTACATAGATCCAATTCAATAACTGTATAAAATCCACTTAATTTGATGCTGTGCAAAGATCTCAAAGATACTGCATTCTAAAAAGTACCATATAAAACTTAATTCTGCTATCTCAATATGTAACAGATGGTAATAACAGTGCCCAAACAGTGCGAAATATTTCACCAGAGGACTTTGAATTCGTGTCAAGCGGTCTTGACATAACTTGTATACAGAGGTTAATTCATGTCATTCTGTGAGATAAGTCGTTTATCCCATGGGTAACCTTTTAAAAGCCACAGCTGGCATTTTAGAATGCTGCTTGTTCAATATCAAAGCAGTAGCAGGAACTTTCAGTCTCCGCTTTGAGAGCAGAGGCTCACTCCTCAGTAAGCAGCTGCAACTTTGAAGTTGCCAAAAAAGAATGATTTGCTGGGTTACTTAAAGAAAAGATGGGTTAAAAGCACTTTGGATAAGGAATTGTGTGAGGATTCGGTTTTCCAGAGCCTTTGTAGAAACAAAGTAGACTGATAGCTTCCTCTGTCACTTGCATTTTACTTTGTTAATTGTGTAAATTTTATGATTCTTTAAGAGATTTTTTTAAAAAACATTTTAACATTGATACTTAGTTTCTACATATGGTTCATCTCTTCAAGGAATAATGTCTGACTACTGTTTTAGTTTTATAATGCAGCCAATTGAGAAAGCTTTGAGAAATCAAACATGGCAACTTCTGCATCAGCAGGAAGTAAAACTGAGATGATGACAATGATGATTTATATTAGCGTTCTGTTTTCATGTGGTTATAACGTTGACTTTTTAAAGCTTTTTCCCCATGAACAATGGGTTATGGAAAATTGTTAATGAAAGAGATTATTTTCATTTTACCATGGAAAATACTACTTGTTCTGTGATTTATGTAAGCTGTCAGACAACTTAGAATATCTTTGACTAATGAATAGGGAAAGCGTGGAAGTTCCAGTGTTTAAAATGGTTCTTGGTCTGCTATGTGATTTGCAATGCAAAGGTACTTCAGCAATTTTTCTGACCACTGGGTTTGCAGCCAGTCTGTGAGCCAGTAACTCAGTACCTTGTATTGCACTTCTAGCAGTGGGTGCTCGACAGAGCAGATTTGTACCCCCTGTGGTATAAGAAGTTGGTTTGCTATTGTCCAGCCTGTGCTTATCCTACTAATAACAATTATCAGTTTTCATAACTCTTATCCTTGTCCTCTTATCCTTATCCTCTTATCCAGTGAATATTTTTACTTGTTAAATCTACAGTTAACTGAATGTGGCATTTTGCTAATGAGTGTGTGAAAGGCTGATTTCTAAACAATATGAAGCCGTGTTTACTCCTGTTTAACTCTTGTGCCTAATTTAGTGTAAGTCTGTTGTTCATTCATGCAAAACAACTTGACAGAAGAAACCAAAATTATGTAGAAAATTATGGTGGTGACAATTTAACAAGCATAATCATAACTGATTGCTTCTAATTTTGTTGAAATATAACCAAGACTGCCAATGGTGTGGCCTCTCGGGAAGAAGAAGAAATAAGTGAACTGCAGGAAGATGACAGAGACCAGTTCTGTGACCAGTTGGCCAGCGTAGGCATGCTGGGGAGAATTGCTGCAGAACACTGTATACCTCTGCTTACAAGGTATAAAAACCCCAGTCATTAATGCAAGTCAATAAAGCCATTCAAATATGAAAAGCCTGACTTTGCCAAGACAATTTAAAAACAGTGAAGTTATTTTCTTATTATTTGTCCACAGTTTATTAGAAGA
Source organism: Columba livia (assembly GCF_036013475.1). NCBI lineage: Eukaryota > Metazoa > Chordata > Aves > Columbiformes > Columbidae > Columba > Columba livia. Next base: position 20,385,240 of record NC_088602.1, on the reverse strand, counting down.
CCGAGTGACGAGGCTCCATGGGCAGTTGCAAAGACACCAGCAGCAGTTACTCGCCTCACCGGCATCAGGCACAATTGACAATAAAGTGCTTGATGATTTGTATGAGGATATTCATTGGCTTATTTTAGTCACAGGTTAGTGAACAGCTTTAAATGGTGTTTATTGTGTTATTGCAGCTGGTACACCTCAGGGGAAAAAAAAATCCCTGTATCTCAACTACTCTTAATTGACTATAAATTGTATCCTTTATGATGCTTTCATCTTACATACGCTATTCGCAAAGTCTTTGTTTTACTTCATCTGCCTTGAGTAACATGAACATGATCTTTAAAAGATTGATGGAACCTTTACATGAGGTTTGTCCTTTGGAACTTTCTGCAACTGATTTTGTTAGAGATTTTTTGAGATGTGTTAGCAGTCAACCTATTCAAGAAATTAGTCTGTTCATGGTATCAGTTGTATTGTCTGGGGGCACGTGACTTTATAAGAGAATCAACATGAGATCAGGATAATGGTATTACTCAGAATCAAATAAGTTCCACAGTCTCAGTGCTGATGAGATCCATGTCCTGCCATTTTGTTACGTCTCAGGGAACTTGAATTTTGAACCTTTTTGGTTTTGATTTTTAGATAGAACTGTTTTGCATCTGTTTGCAAAACATAATAACAACTAAGACAGTGTCTGTACTTTGTTAGGAGAAATGTATACTTTATGAAATATTTTGTGGGATCTTCTTGAACATCTGAATGTTTTAGTCACTCTCAGATGTTGACATGAATGTGTTTATAATATTTTTGTATCACTGTGGGATGGAGTTTGTATAAGTAGTGCACAGATGGCTGTGAGATCAGACACTGAAGACTGTGACTAAAGCTGGGATTAATATTAATTATCTGGACACCAGAGTATGGTATCAAAACGCATGCTTCACCTGATCTGCAGTTGCTATGCAAGGAAAACTGTATTATAGCACATGTGCTTGGTGTCTGAAAGCCTCTGACAGACGTGAAATGTTAGCAGAGCAGAAGTCCCAAATGAGATGGACTTGGTGGAGAAGCTGTAACATCAAGGCCTTTTAGTCACATAACAGAAGGAGAAAAAACTGACAAAATGGTTGGTTGGTTGGTTTTCCCCTCAATAGTTCAACTGACTGTAGTACTTCTATATGAAGCAAAGCTTATCTCTTTATTTTATTTTATTTATTTCATTTTTTTTTAATTGGGTGATTTCTTTTCCAGACTTAGTTTCTTGTCACTTTGGCTTTAAAGATTCTAAAGTTAACTTACATGTATTTAAACAGGCTAGTCAGGGTTTGTATAAACATTTGATTCTGGTGTGGTGTCTGCAGTTAAGCCGATGGATTCTCTAATCAAAAAGCCATAAGTTAATATAGGGTAGAAAGTTGTGATCACTCTTTCTTTTTTAATGTAAGGCTACCTCTTGGCTAATGATACTCAGGGAGAGACTCCGCTAATACCTCCAGAAGTAATGGAATACTCCATTAAACATTCAGCTGAGGTTGACATCAATACAACACTTCAGATTCTGGGATCTCCAGGAGAAAAGGCCTCTTCCATCCCAGGGTACAACAGAACTGATTCTGTAATTAGGTAAGCATGCATCTCGTGCTACTAAGTGTGTTACATACTTTTTCAGGGAAAAAAAAGTGAGAACGTGAGTGGACTTCTGTGAATTTGAAAAGTAAATAAGCAGTTTGCAAATACTGAACACTGGAAAATCTCTCTCCTAACTAGTATTAAAATAAGGGCAAGTAATTTATAAGAATGGTTTTATAATAGACATATTAAGACAATGCTTTAAAAGAGAGATTAAGAAAGGATGAAGTGTTGTGGGTTTGGGGTTTGTTGGTTTTTTTTTAGCTTAAAGAAAGGCAGGATAAATACAGATGTTATTTCAAGCCAAGGTGATCCAGGGGAGGACTGAGAAGAAAAGTGAGACTAAGGCATCAAAACAGATAAAACTGAGCCAAGATGGGAAGGCTGAAATTAGTAGATTGATGACCTAATAGTCTTAACAGGGGACATGAGCAAAAGTCTTGGAGATAAACAAACGGTTTTGTATTTCTACTGAAAACCCATCTTTGATCTACTTATTACAGAAAATCCTTAAAATTACTTCAGTTGTAAAATACCAGTATATCAAATTATTTAGATAATATCCTATGCGCTCTATAATACATTCAGCTTGTGTACAGTTTAAGCAAGTGCCTTCCAGAGCATCAGTGAGCTTGTCTACTTGGCACATGAGTTACTGCCCCAGCCTGGCAGTAGCAGCTCAATTGATTCTTGGTGCAGGAGGAATTGTTGTCACTTGTGTGCATCTGTCACTCACTATTAGACTATACAAGAAGCAGGAGAGGGGATCTCTGTTCTTGTTTCGCCAGAAGGCTGATGCCCACAATACCTCCTCAATTTGAATCCTCACACTTCAGAGGGTTGAATTCCACTTTTAATTGACATGGAAGATTCTTCACCCAAGATTAGTTGTTCCGTACTTAACGTTTTCTTCTTCTGGAAGAGACTAGAAAAAATGGTTCTTCATTAGCAATGATGTGCCAGATACTATTGGCAGCTTCAGGCAGTGGCCAACAAACAGGATTTCTTGATGCAGTGTCCCAGTGGTGACAGGAAAAAAATCCAAATAAGGCACGCTGGCAATAGCTCTGAAATGTCTTCAAGAACTAGACTGTCAACTCCTAAATTCCTTGTGCATTATCACATTCTTACCAAATTGGATTGATATACCACAAACCTAATATTTAATGTAGTGTTATGGACTGATGGTATTAATGGGATCACCTGGTTAGCTGCTGTTTCACACTGTTTCTCTGCAGTAATGCAAATGAAATAACTGGTCCTTTCTGTATTTGTTGTTTGATGTGCATCACACTGCAAAAGCTGCACTATTAGGCCCCACTTGGTCACCAAGCTTGATGATGCAAGGAAGGAAGAATCCATTTGTCCTCATTCCCTCAATGTCAGAATGTTTGTGAGGATTCTTTGTTGCAGTGATTTTGATGACAGAGATAATGACCTTATCTTTTCATGCATATTCTCACTTTTTAAAAGATATTTGCCAGCCTATCCTGTCTCTGTCTCCTTGCATTTAAAGAAACAAGAAGTTCAGGTGCTTTTTACTTCCTTAGAGTTGAACTGCTCTGTGTTATCCTGTTCTTTCTGTCATATTTCCTGAAAAATTAAAGTGTGTGGTAGTTGCATTGCTTCTCCAAAATCCCATTTTCAGTGTCCTCATTGTATTCTAAATCTGCAGGTTGTTGTCTGCTATTTTAAGAGTGTCAGAAGTAGAATCCAGAGCAATAAGGGCAAATCTCACACACCTCCTGAGCCCCCAGATGGGCAAAGATATTGTATGGTTCCTCAAGCGCTGGGCAAAGACTTACCTCCTAGTAGATGAAAAGCTGTATGATCAGGTAAGGATATAAATTTTATTAATTAATTGGTCTGTTTTAGCGGTAATATTATCCTGTGGATGCAGAAATCAGTGTAGCTATTTTAAAGTGCAATGATAAAGGATTTTTAATGCTAAATGGGTTATGATTTATTTTTGAATTTGTTCAAAAGTTGTTGGTTTTTGCAACTTTTTATTTAGAAATATAAGTTGTTAGGGGACCCTTCTTGCACATTTTGGTGTAAATGTGATCGATGGTTTTTTTTGTGCCTATTGCCAAAGCAGAATAGCATAGTGCACTCTGAGGCTGTGTAGTGGGTGAAACTCACTGACTTCAGCAATTTTATAAGCTACTTCTCACCATCCATCAGATCCTACAGCCCGTCTCTAATACAGTGGTTGCCCTAGATGGATGATGTAGTGAGTAACCTAGTCATGATTCTGAATTAGATATTTAACACCATCACAAAGTAGTATGCATTAGCTAATGTCATGCTACTTTCTCTCCTCTCTCAGTTCTCATATGTTCTCATTGTATATATCATGATTTCAACAGTGCATTCTTTGTAAACAGCAACTTCTTATTGTGTTTGAACAGCACTAATCATGATTAGACCTCAGTCCTGATTTTGCTTCTAGAACTAACTGTAATCCAGCCAGCTGACAGAGGCCACTCATCCTGAGGAGGTCTGTTGGCTCTAACTTGTGAGAAGGAAGCCTCCTCCTTCCCTTTATTTCCACTACTGAAGCAACTAAGAATACTAACGCTTCAGGAGACCCCTCCTTAACGAAAATAGGTATACCATAGACTTGTAAATATTTGGAATCATATTCAGCTCGTAGTTACAGCAAAGCTAAGAATTTGTAAAGTTACTAGTTGGGGAAGAACTGGAGGATGTACAAGGAGGAGATCCACATGAAAAACTATGTGAAAAACCAAAACAGAGTATATAGGAAATGCACACATTTAGTTTGTGTTGACATGTGAAAGTGATTGAAACCTCTGTTTAAACCTCATGCCCAGTCACGTATATATCATGGGTTCCAAAGTTAGAAGTGTTAGTGGTGTGCTGGCAGGAAGCCCCCTGCACAATTATTACAAAATCCTTGGATTTCACTCTTGAGAATTTTTTTTTCAAAGATAGGAGAACAGGCAATTTCGAGGAAGCATATTTTATTGTGCCAGGACCAGAATGTGACATCTTTCCTAAAAGATATATAGGTTGAACCATTTGCAGAAAGCAGGTGCAGAAAAATTGCAATAAAAATAAGCTTTTACAGTTTCAATCTAGACCAACAGCTGGGCTTTATTTCTAGTAACTTATATCACTGAATTTTGAGGAGTTTCGTTGGAAATTCACAGAAACACTTACGGGAGATGATTTTGGGGTCTTTCTTTTAGTTTTGGAGCTTTCAAATTTTAATTGGTGTTAAAAGCTAGACATACTCAAACCTAATTTCGTAATGAGGTCTAAACTTTTGGTTTAGGTATTGTGCTTAAAGTTGCAAGATAAATTTGGCAAAGAGTTTTCTATTCCAGGTATTCTCTGCCTTTGTAACATTTGTGTATTTTAAGTAGGGAAGAAGTGACACGCTGAAAGGAATTTGCTGACAATGATTACCATACACTTTGGGGTTCTGGCTTCTGTAAAACTCACTCATTTTAATGCTTTTCTTATAGATAAGTCTGCCATTTAGTACAGCATTTGGTGCTGATACAGAGGGTTCCCAGTGGATTGTGGGTTACCTTTTAGAAAAAGTGATCAGTAACCTGGCAGTGTGGAGTTCAGAGCAGGACCTTGCAAATGATACTGTACAACTGCTAGTAACATTAGTGGAAAGGAGAGAGCGGTAAGTTGCTATACCTCTGGAAGTCAAAAAATTTCTTTTGCTTCCTTTAAACTTTTTTGGCCAAGGTAATCCAGATATAGGGCACTTCATGTCTCTGTAAGTCAAATTACTTTAACATACTGTAAATGGGAAAAAAAATGTCTGACAAAGTGAGGAGTGAGACCTATATTTGACAAAACAACCTAATTTTTATTATTGTTTAGAAGTGCACTCTCCTTCCCCTACCTTTGTGCCCCACTCTTAAACAATGAGAAAGGAAAACTCTCCTGGTCTCCACTCTTATTGCAAGGATTTTTCGTTGTTGTTTATTTTTGTTGAACACGTTCTTCCGGATTAAGAGTTCAGATACTGGCTAAGCCAGTATAAAATGTGTTTCTTAAACATTTTTTTTAAATCCAGGATTTGGTGGATTCAGACAAATTTAAAAGTTACCTTTAGTATTACAAACTGTGAAGCAGGAAATTCTTAAATGTTTTACTTTTGTGAATTGACACACTATTATATATGCAGTCATGAATTCAGTCTGCTGAGAGACTTCTGAAGTTCGAGGAGTTAAACGCTTGAGGAGTGGAATAAACTGCTTATTTTATCATCATGACATAATGAGACTAAGCTTTTAATCCATGCATTATGTCCATTAACTCTGTGTGTATGTGTGTAAAACTAAAGCACTTCCCTGCTTTTCTCCCGTATGGACTGAGCTATTTTCAAAGTATATACTTTAGGAAACTTAGAGGTGGGGCATTAAAAAGGTGAAAATCAAAAGGCAATTTAGCCTTAGAATAAAGGGATTAAAATAATAGTTTAAAAAAATCTTCTGACAACTGCTAGCAACCTGATGTGCTCTGTTCAACAATTTTGCGAAGTCTTTAATTAAACTGTTTTTCCCTCTTCTAGGGCAAATTTAGTTATTCAGTGTGAAAACTGGTGGAATTTAGCTAAACAATTTGCAAGGCGAAGCCCCCCTCTTCACTATTTGTCCAGTTCTGTGCAGAGAACACTAATGAAAGCTTTAGTTTTAGGAGGTTTTGCTCATATGGATACAGAAACAAAGCAACAATACTGGACAGAGGTAAGCTATCTTGATACTTCTATTACCTTCATTTAGCAAGTAGTACAAACAAGTTAGTTTAGGGAATTTTATGGTGACATGAAATCAACCCCTACACAATCTTTTGGGTTTGAACGTCTAATGTTGATAATTTTAAAAAATTATTCTCTCTTTGAAAGTCAGTAGTTGTACGGCACCCATAAGCTGCCAGAAATTATATCTAAAACACCACAACCTAAACTCAACCAACCAATAACTACCTGGAGGATTAGTGGAAGAGCCGGTGTAGCAGTATGCTTGACAGAGGCTAGTACAAAAGGTTAAGAATTTCCCTTGAAACTGTGTAATTTCTTTCTTTTATTTTAATTTGGTAGTGTTACAAATTATTTAATTATTCACTTAATGACAGTAAGTAAAAAGCTAATGTGGGACATAATGAAGAGCCTTGACCAGCTTTTTATGCCCTGGCTCCATTAAAATTAAGATATTTAATACCAGAAAGGCTGGTGCCAGAAAGTAGCTGAAATGTGATCAGGAAGCACCGCATGAGATTGTAAAGCATTGGACTTCTGAAAGAAAGTTGGTTTTATTAAAAAAGCTATGAAAATAGTGATTGAAGGTAATACTAGAATGCATTGGAAGTGATTGATTCTTGTACTGCCGTGCCAAAAGCAACCCAGGAGCTCACTATATCACTTAAACCTCACATCTTGTGTAGTAATGTGCTTATCTTAATGTGACTTTTCTAAAAAATTTTAAGGTTCTTCAGCCACTTCAGCAGCGATTCTTGAATGTGATAAACCAGGAAAACTTTCAACAGATCTGTCAGGAGGAAGAAGTGAAACAGGAAATCACGGCTACATTAGAAGCACTCTGTGGCATTGCTGAGGCTACCCAGATCGATAACGTAGCAATTCTCTTCAATTTCCTAATGGACTTCCTTAATAATTGCATTGGATTGATGGAAGTATACAAAAACACACCAGAGACTGTTAATCTCATAATAGAAGTCTTTGTTGAAGTTGCACATAAACAAATTTGCTATCTTGGAGAGGTAAATACAGCCAGACGGGGAAGAAGAGGAAGAGTGTGTGTGTGTGTGTGCGCATGTACATGTATATACAAGGATATCCCTTAAACAAAATAAGTGTAGTGATTTTTAGATTCTATAAAGGAAGAAGTGCTATATGGTCACATCTGTTAAAGGAGTTCCTTTGTTTAAAAACATACACTTGCAAAGATTAAAAGCAGGACATCTAGACTATTCTTACACCAATAAACTTAACCACAGTTCATCACTGATCTAGCTCTATGCATGGGTAGCAAAAGAGTGCAAACCACGTTAAGTACTTTTTGGAACCATTTCCAGCTTCTCTGAAGGGTAGGCTGGGTTTGCACAGTGTGTTGTGGCTGCAAATGTCGATAGCTGAGGCGAGTCCCCAGGGCATTTTCTTGGTAATCTAGTTGGTGTGGTTAGTGAAATGTGTCAGCCTATCTCAAGCCACTCTTGTCTTTTTTTGCTAAGACTGTTTTAATCAGTAGCACATCAATATCTGGTTGTAATTGTTCTTATTGTTTAAGGTGGCTGTGTCCTTGATGATTTTGTGTTCAGTTGTTACAGAAAGCGGTTATGTAACTGAAATTAAAATATTGAGGTATCATCAACCAAGTAACACCATATTAGAGCAAAGTGTGTCACTTTCAGCATACAGAAGTTTTCTTATTATCTAACATTGTCTTATAGGCCAAAGCCATGAACTTGTACGAGGCCTGCCTCACTCTGCTTCAGGTGTATTCCAAGAATAATCTAGGCCGACAACGGATAGATGTTACAGCAGAAGAAGACCAGTACCAGGATCTCCTTCTTATTATGGAGCTTCTCACTAATCTTCTATCAAAAGAATTCATAGATTTCAGTGATACAGGTATGAAGGAATTGGTAACTGCTGAACCATAACTTGTGCTCTAAACTGTAAAAACCATTGTGGGGCATGTGTTCAATCCAGGTAAAATGAAAACTGAAGTTTAGGCTTTGATTAGATCAGGAAATGGAAATTGCTATTTAATGTGCCAGTAGCAAAGGAAGGACTTTTCACAGTATTCTAGCATCTGAAATACTGCTCTCGTAAAATAAACAGGGTGTGTATGAAACATGTTGAAATATGAATGTTGGAAGTCTGAACATGTAGTAGCAGCAGTTTTATAACGAAAAACCCACAGCGAAGTCAGAATAGTAAATTTAACTGCAAGAGGGCAGGTGGATTATCTTCTTAGTACAAGATGCAACTTTTGTGAAATGCTGAGCTCATTTAAATTCCACCAGGTTTGAGGGTCTTCTGTGTTCCTCGTTCATAGAACATGCTTTAGGGTGTGTGGCTGTGGTAAAGGGTTCTGTTTTGTATCCCAGCCTGTTACTTTCTTCTGTATATTTGCCACTTCAAATTGCAGTAGTCCTGAATATGATCTGCCATTTCTAGCTTGGCTGTGCCACGTTGCTTTTGAATAAGTTGAAAGGCACTTGCATGATTCGTGTTTTGCCATGTCCTGTACAGTTGGCACAGAAACGCTCAGTAACAAACTGAATCTGCCTATGTTTTTGTTCATGGCTTTTCTGAGGTACCTCTTGAAAAAGAGAACCTTGTAGTCCAAAATTCAGTGCCTCGGTTTATTTTTTTGTCATTCATACACAACACTAATACAGAACCAGATTTAGATTTTGTCTTTTGAATGGACAACTCAATGCCACGTCACATATTCTGTTTGAGGTCAGGTATTGGAAGTTAGTTGCATGGAAAACCCTGTGAAATACTTCCGTGAAACTAAGGAATCTGAGCACAAATGTAATGCCCAGAGATCAAATGTATTGCAAGCTGTGTGGATACTGTTGCTGACTCAATGCAGGAATTATGAAAGTAAAGTTGTGAGTTGATGGGAAATGTAAGTCTTACTGGAACTGGAGAAAACTTGGCAACTTCTAAACTACAGAATTTTCTGCATTAACTCTCCTTTTTTTTTCTTCTCCTTGTATTTAAAAATATATAAAAATATATCTAAACAGATATATAAAATATTAAAATGCAGTATTAAAATGCAGTAATATTTTGTTTACTATCTGTTTATGTGTGCAGGCATGAAGCAGCTATCACTAGAAACAAATGCAATGTTCTGTAATGGAAGGGAGCCCTCAGAGTGTCTGAAGTGTTCTGGTTTAGCGTGCCATCTGGTACACGTGATCGTAAAATGCTTCATCCTAATGAATATAAATATAGAGTGATGTGGCAGCCTCCACTTACTAAGTTTCTATTTTAATGCAGTGCCTCATGTTTTGGGGGAAAGGGGAATAGCCCTATTTTTAAAAATGTCTTTATTGTAAAGAAATTGGACTCTTGCTTCAAAATGTTTAATCCTCCTTTTATACAAAACATTTTCTGTCTTTTCTACAGATGAAGTATTCAGAGGACATGAGCCTGGACAAGCTACAAATAGATCTGTATCAGCAGCAGATGTTGTCTTGTATGGGGTTAATCTAGTTCTACCTCTGATGTCCCAGGATCTGCTGAAAGTAAGTATATTTTTTGCACATAGTTGCTTGAATACAAAAGCTTTATAGTAATGAAATCCAAGAATTCATTCCTATATGCATTCCATAAGTTGAGTTTTCTAGGTTTTTTAAAATGCAAATAACTGTTCTGTAGTTCTTGATACTGTTTGAAAAGAAATATTATAAGCTAAGAAAGTATGTAATTGAAGGGCCTAAACAAAACTTTTTTCCTTCTAGAAGTGAGTCCATGCTGGTCAACAATTAGCCAAACCTGAAATGTGGCCTGTGGAATCCTTTTTATGATAGTGTCAGAAATGTGATAGGAAGCATAAGAAGTGATATTATTAAAAAAAAATCTAGGAGCAAGTAGTAACTATTTAACTATTTTCACAATACAGCTGCGTTTCGTATCATAGCAGCTTGTCAGCAGAACATGAAGCAATGGAAGGGCAGTGTTGCACTGAGTTGCACTGTTAGTGTTCTACTTCGAACTGGGAGAACACTTCCAAAGTGTATCTTGGTTGTCCTCTCTTAAAGTGCTTTGTCACCTGGTGTCACTCGCTGAGCATGAGCCCCACATCCATTTCAGATGAAACGGAGTCCAAGGCTGTACCCTAGGAGCCCTCTGTGCTCCAAGTGCTCATGAGGCCTTTACCCCACTGGACTAGACTTGCTCATGTCAGAAGCAGAACTCCTTGAGTTTGTATAGAACAGATACCAGACTCCCACCATCAACTGTTTGGCTTTAGCAATCTTTTGTTCTTATACCACAGTGTTTGCCAATAAAGTTGTAGCCATTCTAAAGACGCTGAAGTTGTCTACTAAAAATTGTCTTCTTCAGTGGAAAGCATCAGTCCTGTCTCTTTGTACAAATGGAAATTACGTCAGGACAGAGTTATGTGATTAATTCTAAAATTGCCATTTTTTTTCTTTTGACAGTTTCCATCCCTGTGTAATCAATATTACAAATTAATCACTTTCATCTGTGAGATATTCCCTGAGAAAATTCCACAACTTCCAGAGGACCTCTTTAAGAGCTTAATGTACTCACTGGAGTTAGGAATGTCATCGTATCCTTTATAGAGCTTGGGACTGTTTAAAAATCGGAGTTGCTTTTATAAGCATGTGTTAAAAGTCTGATGTTTTTTCTTCACTTTTTTCCCTTTTGTATCGATCTCTGTATCTATAGTGATATATCAGTAATGGACTCTTCCTCTCTGCTCTCTGGTGATGGAGAGTTTCACCGTAGTGTCTGAGATTCAAGTATTAGCTGAATTTCCTCTGACTCGTGTTGCTTGAACACAGCGTTTAAGTGGTTTAGTGTGTAAGTTTTTTCTGGCAGCCATTCCTGCCTCCTCCATTACTTCACTTGAGAGTGTGTAACTTCATAAGCCTTCAGCTGGTTTCCCCAAGCCATTCCTGAATTAGTTTCTCAGCTGGTAACACAAACCACCGCTGCTGTTCTACTGGGCCGGTTCCAGAGCATTTCCTGTCAGGGTGCCAATGGGCTCTCCCGCTCCGAGCGGGAGCACCGTTCTCACTAATCTGCGGCACGTGTCAGAAACAGATGAGCTTGACCATAAGGGACTCTTTCTGAAAATGTTATGTCAGAGAGGGTTATGTTACCTTCGAGCATGTAGTTAATAAAAGGAGGCGACGAAGTTGGAATTCTTTTTTTCCCTCCGCTTTGCTATTTTATTTTTAATTTAATTTTTATAAACAGATTTCTAATGAAATCTTGGAAAATGCAAGCATTTAAAATACTCTCTAGTGACACTACTGGGAAGTTTTACCACAATTTAATTGAAATCTGACTTTGATTCTTTAATGCCCGTTATCAGAATGAGTTCAGACGTTTGTCAGCTCTGCCTGGAGGCTGTAATACCATTAGCAGAACAGTGTGCAAAAGCACAAGAAACAGATTCAACCCTTTTTCTAGCAACAAGGCACTTTCTTAAGGTAAGGCATCAACGTTTTGTGTTACTTTGGGTTTTTGCATACAGGTAGCGTCAAGAGGCCAGCAATCATGTCTGACGGGGTTAATCAGGATCACACGTACCCATTCCCTAAAACCCTGCCAGTTTAGGAAGAAAGATAGCATGAAGGACTGGAGACATTGGAGTAGAGTACAAAGGAGAATGGAGGCATAGATGGAAGAAATTACTTGTTGCGTATTAACAAAAGAGCTGAGCCTCTCAGAATGTAATTTATATTTATCCATGCTCTGCACACAAGCTCTAGAATGAACCTGATTGACAATTTTAGCAGTTATGTTTACTGTAAAAGCTGTGAAATAGAATGCTTCCGGAGTTGTGTGAACCGGAGGCTGGGTAGAATACTGAAACAAGAGTCAGATAAAAGGTCATTGTTGGGAACTAGAAAGAAAATGCTGTCGTTTACTCAGTGTATCAAATGAATTATGCCTCTTTGTAATCCAGTATCATATTTAGTACTTCCCTTTTAGGACCATCCTCTCTGTCTCATCAAATTTTGGAGTGGCCTGGTACAAACCAGGTTCCTGCTAACTGGGAACAAAATACTTGGGGAACTTGTGTGCTTGTCTTCTGATTTTGTAAAGACTTTGGTTTTCCTTAAGACATCCTTTCCTAACAAACTGACATTGAAACTTCTGGGAATTGCTCATTAAAAGCATGTATCAGCCAAGCTGAGAGAATGAGAAACACCTTAAATAATTTTGTCTTGACATTTTTTCTAAGTTAACATAGCTTTCTGCCTTTTCTCTAAGTTTCCACTTTAAATTATAATAAAATTATTTTAAATCTGTTCCCTATTTAGCTTTCTGTAAGCTGTAAGAGTCTCCGAAATTTGAGGGGAAAAATCCCCTGTTTTATTCTGGAAGATCAAAGACTTTTTTTGTTATTTCTCTGGCATATCTGTAGCTTTTGGAGAAAAATACAAGAGATGACATTTCTCTCTGAAGAACACACATAAATCAACAACAGGTTTCAGTGCTTTGAGATGTGAATTCGTGCTGCTAAGCCAAGACTCTCCTTCTAAAAGAGCTTGGCTTTCCAAAACAAGCAACAAACTTGGATCTTTGTAAATAGATGTTCATTATTATTATTATCAGAAGTGAAGATGAGGTTCAGCAGCAAATGTTTGTAAAGTAGAAAGTTCAGTTTACACTTCTGTAACTACTTCTGTTTTGTGATTTCAGATGGTCTTTGATATGCTGGTACTTCAGAAGCACAACACAGAAATGACAACTCCAGCATGTGAAGCATTCTATACATTAGTGTGTTTGCATCAGGTATGGCATTTAGACACTTACACCCTGAAAAACAGTCATTTGTGAAAGGAGAGTGGTTAGTTACTGTGCATCTGGCAAATCACAGACTCGTTCAGGTTGGAAGGGACCCTCAGGAGGTCTGTAGTCCAGCCTCTTGCTCAAACTGAAGTCAACACTGAATTCAGATCAGGTTGCTCAGGACTTTTTCCAACTGTCTTGAAAAATTGCAAGATGGATATTCCAAAGCCTCTCTGAGCAGCCTGTTGAATGCTTTATTATCCTTATAATTCATGTGCTTTCAGCACCTGCCAGTCTTCAAATTCATCAATATCCTTCTTGTATTAAGGAATTCAAGACTGGACACAAGTATTCCACATCTAATCTAACAAGTGCTGTGTAAAGACATACAATAAATACAGCCCAGTATGCTGCCAGAGTTCACAGTCTTAGTCTGCTGCCCACCAGGACTTTCAGCTCCTTTATTCAGCAGAACTGCTGCTCCCCAGACTGACCAGGTGTCTCTGAATGTCAGTCCTGCCCCTGAATGCACTGGTTGCACTCCCCGGTTTGGTTTCATCCACAGATTTGAGGAAAGTGCATTTCCTCTCCTCCTGCAGTCACTGCCTGAAGTATTTAATGGGACAGGGGCCAGATGAGAGCTCTCAGTGCCACTTGTAACCAGCTTGCAGGTGGAATATGAGCCATTAACCATAATGCTTTAGAGCAGGGGTGTCAAACTCATTTTCCCTGGGGGCCACATCAGCCTTGCGGTTGCTTTCAAGGTGCTGAATGTAATTTTAGGACTGTATAAATGTAGGCTGGTGATACAGGTGTGTTTTCACCCATGTAGTATTTCACCCACCTAGACAGTAAAAAACAGCTTGTTTATAAGGATGCTGTGTAAGACTGCTAAAGAATTTCTAACATCAGGCATCACTGCTCTCCCCTCATTTCATCACAGAAGACAGTCAGGTTAGTAAAGCATGAGTTACCCTTGATAAATCCACAGTGGCTGTTCTCCATCCCTTTTTCTTTCAAGTGCCCAGAGAGTTTCCATGAGTACTTGCTTCATGATTTTATTAGCCATTCAAAGATGACAGAGGGCAGGCTTGTAATGACATGAACCAGGTTTCTGAACCCTTGGATGGATTCTGTCAAGTCTCATGAGCTTGTAGGCATCAAGATCTCTCGGGAGATCAAAAAATCATAGAATAGTTTGGGTTGGAAAGGACCTTCAAAGGTCATCTAGTTCAACCCCCCTGCAATAAGCAGAGACATCTTCAAACTAGATCAGGTTGCTCACAGCCCTGTCCAGCCTGGCCTTGAATGTTTTCAGGTAGATCCCTGTGTTGATCTTCTTTATTACTCATAGTTCCTCTCCTCCTTGAACTCAGTCTCTAGTCATAAAGATCTGGGAAAGCCTGTCAGTGAAAAACAAGGCAAAGAAACCACTGAGTATTTCAGCTGTATCTTTTGCCTGTTATCACTAAGTCACCTGCTCCATACAGCAGCAGGACCCACATTTTCCCTGCTTCTTCTTTTACTGTTAATGTACTGGTAGAAGCTGCTCTTGTTGTCCTTGATGTCCCTTGCCAAATTCAGCTTTAGCTGAACTGCCAGCTTAGCTGGGTCAGTGCCCTGATGTGTTCCTATTGTTTTCCTCAGTATCTGGACAGGCCATTCTTGTGCTTTGAAGAGGCTGTCCTTAAAGACCTGTCAGCTCTCCTAAGCTCGTTTTGTCTTCAGAGCTCTCTCCCACAGGATCCCCCCCCGAGTCTCCTGAATAAGCTGAAATCGGCTCTTGTGATGTCCAGGGTCTGTACTCAGCTGCCCTTTTTCCTCACTCTCCGGAGTATCCTGAACTCCACTATTTCACGATCACTGTAATCAAGGCTGCCATTAATTGCTACATCCCTGACAACCTCTTCCTAGTTGTGAGTAGCAGATACGAAGTCTCCCCTGTGTGGCCCATCTGGCATGTAAAGCAAATGTCAGGAAGATAATTTTGTAAAACTAATCTGGAGACTTCCTCAAGTTGCTTAAGATAACTTCAGTCCACTACTTACTCCATTTTGGTGATTTGTAACAACCTCCCACCACGATGCCGTCTTTGCCACCTCCCCTGATCATGACTCATAAGCCCTCAACTAGATTGTTGCCTTGTCCATAGAAAAGCATCCTTAATTTGAGGTGCCCTTTCACGTAAATGGCAATTCTCTGCCCTCTTCTTCCCTAAAGAGCTCTTAAGAGCTGTCCATTGGAGTGCTCCAGTCATGCCACCTGTCCCACCACATCTCGGTGCCTGCAGTGATGTTGGAGCTCTGATTCTTCGCAGGGAGCTCCAGCTCCTCCTGTTTCCAAAGCTGAATGCATTTCTGCACAGACATTTGAGGTTTCCATCTCTTTCATCCCTCCTTCATGAGCACTCTTAAGCCCATCATACTTACTTGTGTTCTTGCTCTTCTCTTGCTCTCTGTCTCCTCACTCATCTACAACCTGTTAACACCATCCCCCAACATGCCCTTCCTGCCAGTTTGGCGAGCATTTGGCAAAGATATTCCCAAGCCACTTCATCATATGGATCCTCTCTCTTGTTAGCATCACTCATCCCTCAAAGACTCATGATCACGTAAGACAAAAAGACTCTGTGACACCAGCCAGAGGTGGCAACTTCATGTTGTGTCTACGACCACCCAAGTCCTTCACCAGCAGAACTGAGGGGTCTGCCATTCTGGCTCCTCTGTCCCTCACCCTTGCTCCCAGAGCTCAGAAGCCACTCTGCACTTGCTCCAAGTGCGCCTTGACAGTGTCATTGGTGGCTGTGTGGCTGAACAAGTGGTGATAGACTGAGGGCTGAGGATGACCCTCAGCAATCTGTCTGTAATAACAGCCCAGATCCTGACCCCCGGTAGAGCTTTTAGGTCCCCATTCTCATCCATTGTTGCACAAGTGTCCATAGTCTCTGCAAAGTCATAGAATCATAGAATTGTTTAAGTTGGAAGAGACCCTCAGGATCATCAAGTCCAACCATAACCTAACTCTGTCACTAAGCCATGTCCCTAAGAACCTCATCTGAACACCTTTTAAACACCTCCAGGGATGATGACTCCATCACTTCCCTGGGCAGCCTGTTCCAATGCCTGACAACCCTTTCCGAGAATTTTTTCCTAATATCCAATCTAAACCTCTCCTGGCACAACTTGCGGCCATTTCCTCGTGTCCCATCATTTGCTACTTGTGAGAAGAGACCAACACCCTGCATGCTACAACCTCCTTTCAGGTAGCTGTAGACAGTGATAAGGTCTCCCCTCAGCCTCCTTTTCTCCAGGCTGAACAGCCCCAGTTCCCTCAGCTGCTCCTCATCACACTTGTGCTCCAGACCCCTCACCAGCTTCATTGCTCTTCTCTGAACTCTCTCCAGCACCTCAATGTCTCTCCTGTAGTGAAGGGCCCAAAACTGAACACAGGATTCAAGGTGCAGCCTCACCAGTGCTGAGTACAGGAGAACAGTGTGGTCCTGCTGGCCACACTATTCCTGATACAAGCCAGGATGCTGCTGGCATTTTTGGCCACCTGGGCACACTGCTGGCTCATGTTCATCCAGCTGTCAATCAGCAGCTCCAGATCCTTTTCCACCAGGCACTTTCCAGCCACTCTTCCCCGAGCCTGTAGCGCTGCCTGGGGTTGTTGTGACCCAAGTGCAGGACCCAGCACTTGGCCTTGTTGAGCCTCATACAATTAGCCTCAGCCCAGCGATCCAGCCGGTCCAGATCCCTCTGTATGGCCTTCCTACTCTCCAGCAGATCAACACTCCCAGTGGCACAATCACTTCTCTAGTGCTGCTGGCCACATTATTCCTGATACAAGCCAGGATGCTGTTGGCCTTTTTGGCCACCCAAGGAGCTGTGCTGCTGTGTACCATTTAGCTGGGTGTTCCCCATAGTGACTGAGCCTGTTACAGTCAGTTTGCTGCTTTTCTCAAAACTCTCAATGATCCTTTTGGTGTCATGTTTGACATGTTTCCTTCTCTTCTGTTTCTGTCTAAGTAAGCAGGAGAGTAAGTGGGAAACCCTTAGAAAGGAATCTAAGCTCTCTGTCCCAGGGAGAAGCTGTGGGAGGAGACAGTTGGCACAGCATGCTGAACATGGGGCAGGTGTGGAGAAAGAGAAGTGTGGTTTGCAGGAGTAAACCTATGCTAAGGAAGAGCCAGATAACACTTTGAAGGGTGTGCCTTACACTTTTCTTCTTGCTCTTCCCTGCAGAGCACTGACGTAGCTCTAAGCACTTCTGTAGCCTTACTAAAAACCTGATCTGATGGACAGGCTTAATCTGGTTTAGAGGTAAAGGCTGCAGGGCCACAGTCATGTCTGGTACCCTGTCAGTGAAACTGGGTGACAGATGAAGTACTGACAGTTCTCTGTCACAGCCCTGATTCTGGATTTTGTCCTGATGAGAGAAGTTGTATATATTGTATTTTTTTTAATTTATTAAGTTAGTAATATTCTTGTTTACTTAACAGGCTGAATATTCAGAGCTAGTGGAAACATTGCTATCAACTCAACAAGACCCAGTAATTTACCAGCGGTTAGCAGACGCCTTCAACAAGCTTACTGCAAGCAGCACTCCTCCTACACTGGACCGTAAGCAGAAGATGGCCTTCTTAAAGAGTTTAGAAGAATTTATGGCAAATGTTGGTGGACTTCTCTGTGTAAAATAAGCAACAAAACTCTATGCCTAATTTAGACCCTTTCTGCAAAATGCACTGAGAAATGCTGAATGCTGACTAAATCTTGTACCTGTCTCTGGGTTCTTTGCAGCCATCTCAGATTCTAGAGAGCCTGGAAGTTCGAACATAACACAACGGAATAGGAGAGGTCAACTTTGAATCAGCTTCTGCTATTACATGTTAGCTGCAATCTGTCATACTTGTATGTGGGAGAGAATGAACAGAAAATTTGAATTTAATTTTTTTCCATATATGTGCAAACAGATATGGGCACAATGAAAAATAGTTTTAGTGCCTTCCCCCCGCACTGATTTAAGATATGAGTGGCCAGATAAGCATACAGATTTCTACCCAAAATCATGTTAGAGCGTGATGCAGATACATACAAAGCTCTAAACAGTTTAGCTGATTTTAAGCTTTATTTTTCCTCTCTTAAAGTTTGAGTTTGTGTTCCAATGGGGAAGAAAAACCAAATGGTATTTTAACTTGTGTTTAGTTCTGGTTTTCTACATCAACCTGGCATTGCAGATTCAATGCAATGCAGGTTTTTACTTTATGTTCTGCTGCCTAAAGTTCAGAAGAAAAAAGGTGTATATTTTTGTTTACCTAAAATGAACTTTAGGAACTGTAGCCATTTCGTTGCCTTAATTTAAAAGGAAAAAAAAAAGCTCATATACTTTTAGGTAAGAAATTTAAGGCAAGATTTGACTCTGCAGAGTTGGTTTAGGATGTTGGCATTAAGCTGCTGTGTACCTGTTGCAGCCCTTCATGTTGATGTGTCATTTTGGAATGAGTGTCTAATGCAAGGTTCATGTGTAGTTTTACTTTCAGTATCTGCTTTGATTCATACCTGGATTGCATGCAACTGCAATGTGTTTCTACACTGAACTGTTTGCTTAAGCAATAACAACTCAAAAGGTGTAAATTACTGGCAAACTTTTAAAAGTTGGGGCATTAGCTAAAACAATTATGCTAGAACAGGGGCGTCAAACCCTTTTACTTTTCTGACTCCAGTGAGAAAGGTAATTGGGATGTGCAGTGCTGTGGAGAAATTTGGGTTTGCTGAATCGAGCTCCACTTCTGCAGAGCCCTCCCAGCTGCTCCGCTCTTGCTCAGTTTTTTATATCAGCACTTTAGCTATTAGGACAGCAGAATATAGTGCCCTGAGTATAGTGGACGAACAAGGGAGAGCAGCACACGAGTACAAAAGCAAGACTTGCTTTGTCTTTAGTCGTGAGCCAGAGAAAACTGAAGCGAACACAAATGCTGCATGTCTAGTAAAATTGATTTTTGTGGAAATACATGGAGGCAGAAGTAAGCCCTTTTGTTTAAGGCCTCTGCTAGATTATGCTGTTGAATATTTCCCATGTGTTTTGAAAATCTATATAAAATCTACAGTATACACCATTACATGGCTACGTATAGCATCATGTTTGCAACTCTGTGCCGTTCTTCAGCTATTCATCTCAAAATGAGTCACTATAGGCAGAATTTTACACAATTGTGTAACACTGTGCTATAAGTGACCTAAATCTTTTTTATTTTTTTTGTTAAATCCATACCTGTCTCAAGCATGGATCCACAAGGCCAAAAATGCTATCTCTTCATTATACTTTTCTCTTTTAATTTATGTGGAAACTGGGCTAGGACAGATTTAAATGTTAAAAAGTGACCGTGAAACATGTTAGATAATGTACCTTCCCAGCTAGTATTTTGTTTCTAAGATAATTTGCATAGTATTTTAGAACAGGGGTATTGCTCTCAGTTTTTTTCTTGGAACTGCAACACTTTTCTTTCAAAGATTTCTTTGCTGTGCACTTGCACAGAGATAATGATCCTGATCTCTCTGTTTTTAAACTATTCTGATGGCTGATTTTTTTTAAAAAATTGCCTGGGTTTTGCTATGCTTTTGAAACTGCTGCTGGAGTCTCTGAGTTTGTACATTGGATAGGGCAGCAGTTCTGAAACCTCATTTCTTCAGATGAAGGGCATTAAAGCCTGGGAACATAAGCAGCAGTCGGAGCTGCCAGTTTGTCATTATGCGCTCGATGTCAAAAATCTAGGCCAAAGTCTTGAAAGCAATCATAGCAAATACCTTAAGTTTTTTTGGATCTGTCTGAATAACTGATATTCTCAGTCATAATTTCTTTTATAACTAGCTCTGTCACTATCTTTTTTTTTAATCTTAAAGCTGGCTCACTATTTAAAAATATTTATTAACTTTAAAATTTTGAAATCCTCTTGCATGTTGTGATTGATGAGTGGGAGCACAAACTGAGTTAGTACTCAGGACAAAGTAATGTGTGTACCCGTTACTTTTAGAATCGGGCCCATTGTGTTGTAACAAGCAGAGATACACAGCATCTTTGGCTCTTAAGACTTGCTGAAGTATGGACACTTACTTTCAAAGACTAGTTTTGAAAGTTGCTTAAAACTTTGCCCTTCATTTAAAATTAATAGTATTTGTTAAAGGGAAACTGTCCTACTAAGGGGTTTTTTTGTAATTTTCCTGCTTGATGTTATTCTAGACAACATTCTTCCCTTCTTGTTTCTTATTTTTTTTCCCATTCTCATATATTGAACAAGCTTTTTTCCATGCCATTTTCTCTCTTTTAGAGCAAATGCTAAGATGTCTCTGCTTAGTGACATCCATGAAATTGTTGCAAAAGGTTCTGGCAATAAGTCTTATTAATTCATACTCCTGCTGGCTAGGTGGCTGCTTCTACCTAAACTATTTGGTTTCTATATCCCTTTAAAAAAAAATCCTTCAGTGATCTTCTACACATCCAGTTGCTGTAAATCTAGATGCAAAAGCTTATTCAATCCGTAGGAAAGAATCACAGACCATTTTTAGTGAACATTGAGAGTTGACTCCTCATAAGTGTCCTGAAATGTTCATGACATCACTGCATTGATTTTTCCATTCACTGTGCAAAGTGAATAATGGCTCTAAAAAAGCACCTGTTTATTGACAGGGAAAAAAAGGCAACTCGACTGAATTATAAATGCTGCATGATATAATTGTCACAAATATATTTCTCTAGACTTTTTTTGCTAAAGCAGATTATTGCTTCAGTGTTTTCTTTCTGAGACTAGAAATCAAGTAGCAGCTTTCCCATTTTGCCAGCTCCTTCCCCATTGTAGCAGCTGGCTCTAATGCTGGCATAATTTTCTGTTGTTCAGCCTATAATTTTTGATGGCGGTCATGAAAATTCAAGACCTTCTTGGAAGCACAGATACACATGGACAGGGAGAAGTTGCCTACTTCCACTTTCACATGCATTTCTGCCTTAATTATCTTCACTGAATTACTGTCAGAATCTGCTACTTATTGCCCAGAGGTTTGTGTTTCACTGTTTAGTGATAAAGGGCTCACCATTTTCCTCAGGAACGAGAAACTTGTTTTCTCAGCGTGTCCAAATCCTACGAGTTGAAAGAGAGGGGTTGCAATCAGTCATCTCTTTGATAGTGCATAGCACTCGTTGAAGCCCCAGTGTTTACTTGGGTAAATCCCTTTATATGTAAGCCATGTAGTTCTAGAAAATAAGCTTGCTTAGAGCAGTCAGTTGTCCATTTGAAGTCTAATTCTTTAAAAAGGTAAAGCAAATTCTAATCTGTGATCTGTAAAACTATTCAAAAATATAAATTGCAGCATTTCTCTTGTAAAACACTTCAAGTAATTTCAGTTTGGGTTAAATAGTTACATAAGAATGGGTGTTTTTTTATGGAAGTAGCTTGATGAATATAAGCGCAGGAGTAGGAGCCAGGCTCTAATTTTTGTATCAGTTTTTCCACTGGATCCTCTGTGGCCATTGGCAAGATGCTAGAACTGTGTTGTTAAAATAGCAGTTATACCTACCTACCTCACAGGGATGTTGTGAGGATTAGCTTATGCCTATAAAATGCATTGAAGATCTGAGATGCTATGTAAATACTAAATTTTAGTTTTGTGAGGTGTAAGTTTTACCGTAATGAAAACAGAAGATTTTCGTAATTATAAAGCCCAGTAGAGGCAGCAGTGGTACAGTATTCCCCAAGACTGGTCTACTGCAGTACAGTAATCCTTGGTGTAAATTGTAGTTATTTCAATTACAGCCAATTGAAATGGTGGCTTCTTAAACAAGATCCCCCACCAGTGTGCCTCAGTTCTGGTCTAAATGGTGAGAGGACAGTTGCTAGTTATTCAGGCTTTGTTGCCTCTACTTGTGACAAGTGCCACTTATGGTGGTAGGGGGTTTGGTTTGGGGTTTTTTACACTTTTCTGCAAGGATTAAACACCACTTATTTCTCCCATATCTGCTCTAGTCACTCAGTATAACCAAAGCCTAAGGATATCAATAAAGAGCCACCTCACCCCCCCGGTAAATTTGCTTTTAATATGAGCAGATTGTGCCCTCTTTGCAGTAAATGAGATTAATGCTTTCCAGCACTGATCATGAAGCAAATCATGAAGTGTGATTTGCTCTAGAGCCTTAAGCTCTCGGCTGTCTTAAAAAACCCTTTTTACAACATGAGATTTCTTGGGGCCCTAGCAACTGAGAAATAAGATATCCCTGGCTTTCCCTCCTCAGTAAATTGGAGTAGATTCTGTTTTTCTATTTCTGCCTTTTCCCTATCCTGCTTTTCCTGTCTTTTTAAGCCATTCTTGTAAAAGATTTGGAAGACCCTTCCAACCTCAAGGGAAAGATACTACCCGTGTAATTTTTTTCCAATCTATTGCAGCTTGATACTTGAAATGGATAAAAACCTTTCTAATAGCATTCCCCAGCACATTTCAGGCTCCCATTGAACCATTCTAGAGTTTATAATTAGGAAAAAAAGGTTATCCTCTTTTATGTGTTCCCTTTGTGCAAAATAAGGAACCTCCATGCAGTGAACATGCAGCTTTAAGGCAATAAATGCTAATACTGCTGTTGGTCAAGTGTGTAAATATTTTAAATGTATAATTCAGTACCATGTTGAGTTTATATATTAAAAATGCAGGGATTGAAGTGCTAGTTGATTTCAAGTATTGTTTTATCTGTACAGTTGAAGAAATGAAGTTGCATAGAACTATTTCACAATTTGTTGCAATAAGACTTGGGAAATGGTTGTGTGATCAAGCCTTATCACAACTGAATTTTCAATTTTGAAATGAACACTTTCTGTATTTTTAAGATCCATAAGCAGGAGGAGGATAAAATTGTTTTCCACTAAAGACTTATTTTGTTTTGGCCATGTGTGATTTGTGTGCATTCTTGTTTAATATTTTTCTAAAATCTCGCCTGTGTTGAAGCCCTGAAATAGCATTTGTTATACCTCCTTACGGTAGAAGCAAAAATAGGAATGTCACAAAACCTCAGGCTACACGTTGTGCTCTTTGGCTACAGTGAATGTGCAGTCATTCAGTTAAAGTTGATTGGGTAACTTTAATTTATATCAGCACTTAAGGCATGAGTTTGGCCATCAACAGGAAAAAAAATTATTAGGTTGGGACCAGAGTATCTTCCACTGGACTAGAATTACCAGAAGTGACATTTTAGGTTGCTATTATTGGAAGGAATACTAATTTCTGGGCCTTGAAATTTTTTTGTAGACTTAATCTAAACAGCTTCTGATGCTATCTGGCATGGAAATGTTCTCCAGGCTTGTAATCTATTCCCACGTAAGCGATATCCAACAGCATGTCACTTCATGTATATCAGAAAAGTTCCGTTAAAGGCAGCAGTTTCTAATATGCTATAATACAATTACATTTGGATAAACGACAGCTATTTTCTATTGCTCCCCTCTTATTTTCATGCACTCACATCTTTGGGAAAATAAAAAAGGAATAAAAAAAAGCTTCACAAATCATCAAAGTTAAAACTACGCAACAACTATGGTGGTCACAACTTGCTATACATCTTGGCTGTATGTATCACTAGAATTTTACTGGTTTCAGAAGTAAAATTATTGCAATTATATATTTATATTGGCCTGGTTTAGTTCAGTGAGTGTTTTGGTGAACGACAGAAACATTTAAGGTATTTTTCAGCACATCCCTGAAAGCAGCTGGCAAGATTAACAGCAACAGCGTATCCAAGAGCCTTTCATACAGAAAATTGAACTATTCTGCTTTACCTTAAGTATGAGGTCTGGAATAAACTTGAATGATTTGGCGAAAAAGCCGTTATTCACACTTGTTTGTGTAAGTGTATGCAGAACCCATGGATCTTTGCTTTTATGAAACTTATTCTTGCTTCAGTCCCGAGTGGTGGAGTTGGTGGTGGTTTTTTTTCTTCGTTGATTTGCCATGTAGTACAAGCAGAAAAGTAGGAAAGCCCAACCTTCCCAAGTGGAATTTGTCTGGCATGTCAGCCACGGAGGAGGTCATACATGAACTGGAAGAGGCGAGGAGGAGGAGAAGAAAGTAAGAAGTTTGCAACCTTATGTGCAGAAAAAAAAAAGAAATTGAGCTAATGCACATGAAGAAATCCATAACACAGGTGTTATCCCATAACTTGGTAAACTGTGTCATTCTGACAAGGATTAGTACAAGCCTGCCATTTCATCAATACATTTTTTGGGGAAAAGATAAAGTGCTATTTGGGAATTGCATGTTGGTGTGAGTTTTGTTATTTAAATAATAAGATCTTCTTTATTTTGGGAAACATTCCAAACAAATTTACGTCTCTGAAGAGAATACTGAAGTTACCCACTGTGACTGACACATAATTCATTACTAATTTTTCTCCCGTCTATATTTCAATCTCATGGAACAACTATTTTCACCTTAACATCTATGAGATGTTATCAGATTTGATTTTTCTGACACTGTGTTGCCTTTGCAAGTGAGAGTACAGCAGAGCTTTGGGTGTGATTTCTTCTCTTCTCCTTCCCACTGTGTCTGGCTACTGTTCCTGGCTGCGAAGGCGTGTATGTTTGATTTGCTTTAACTTATTGTTTTCAGTGATGCAGTTTGGGTTTGTGGTATATTCAAACCACTTCCAGTCTCTGGTGTTTACTGAATGGAAGTCATCACTAGACTTCGACACGAGTATTGATTTGAAAGCCTCATTTGTAACTTGGTTTAATAAGTTTTCACGACATTTGCTCTAATTTGAGAACTGAACTGATGCTTCTAATGGTCTTTTGTTCATTCAAATGATTGTTGTAACTCAGAAAAAAAAACCAAAACCAAACCGCACCACCACAGGTGGAGTCTTTAGGAAGATCCCTGATGTCCTCACACAGATCAACACTGCTATGGGGAAGGCTTAACGTTCTTCTGCCACTTTAAGGAGAGACTGTTCTTCTGAAGTACTTTTTGCCTGCTTTTAGGCTGTTATGCACTTTCATGATTTCTTAACAAGCTACTGATAAAAATGTACTGTAACGTGGATTTTGATAAGCGCACATGTATTTAAACAATTCACTCAGCCTCAGGAAAGCTGGAAAAATCAGATACCTGTTTTGTATCTTGGTTAAAATGCTTGTTACCTACATCCCTTAAGATGGCCAGATAATGTCTAGATCCTGTAACTATTTAAGACACGAGTAGTCTGTAAAAAGACAGTGCCATTTTACTCTAGGGACTGAGAAAATGGTGTCTATCTCTTACTTTTCTTAGCAGTATATATAGTCTGAATTGGAGTTCCAAAAGTAAAAAACAATTATAAACCCTATTTACTGTTCAGGAAAACAAACAAACAAACAAAAAACCACAAACAAACAAACAAAAAAACACACCAAAAAAAACCAAACGTGTTTGCTTTCTTTCACTAGCTTATTTCTATTTTCTTCTTCCTCCTTAAAAAGAGTGTGTGAAATAAGTGCAGAGGTGTGTGTAAGAAAAACTGTAAAATCTGCTGCTGTACATAACATTTGCTACTTGACTGCGTTTTCTGTTTCACTTTAATTTTACTGGTTTTGCCAAATATATTTTATATATTTTCCTTCCTGCTTCCTGTGATGGCAGAGTGATTACGTCTTTGGGGGGAAAAGGCAAAAAAAACTGTGAGAAGGCTCTGGCCAGAAAACTCCCTGAAGTTTGCATGTTAGCATGGATATCTGGGCATTTTTTGAGAAAACAGAGGCAATATGGCAAAGGAAAATCAATGGGGATATTAAAATGTATGAAGGTATAGGTACTGGTAATTCTGGTTTAGGGGGTTTTTTGTTATTGTTGTTTTGTTGTTGTTTCAGTTTTTTAATTACTTCTAAAATAAAAAACTTTTAAAACAGCAATACCACTAGATGGTATTGACTAATAGTCACTTAAGAAAAGCATTTTTCAATCTAATCTGTAGCCCTTGTTGTGGTCCCTGAATCACTTCCAAGGGATCCACAAAGCCTGGCCAAATACAAAGTTGTTGTGATCATGTATCACCATAATGCTTCTAAGAAGATTTGCATCTCCAACAGAGAGCTGGGAGTCCATAAGCTGTTTGAGGTTGAAAACTTCCTACTGTACTTGAATGCAGAGAGACTGCAAGCTTGTAAAAGGCTGATGCTCTGTCCTGCTGTGTGACCCAAGGTCTCAGGAAGCTGTGGTGTGCCTGGCTCATGGGGCTCTAACACATTTAACCTGCATCTGTAGGAGAACAGCTCGGTATCGAAAGAAAAAGTACAGTAAAGCCTTTCTTAGAAGGATGAGATGTTGCAGGTTGCTCTGCAAGTAGGGTATTTCCACTTCTGTTGTTTTCTGTCTTCAGAAGAAGGATTATGTTGACTTTAACTAGAAGCAATCCTGTATGGTTGTAAAGCATCGTGTGCTTGGCTGCTTTCCAAATGAAAGGTGCAGTTGGTTTGCCAGCCCTAACAATGTTGAGGTTTTGTGGGGAAAGAAAGATGTTAAGAAATTTTTTACACTTAGTGGCAACAGCAGAGATTCTACAATTGGGATTTAACAATCTATTTTCATCTTAGTTAAGGTTCTATTTTTCATATGGCAATGGTTTGTGCTTCAGCAAGAGGACTCAAATAGGCTTTTCATTACAATAGCCTTATGAGTAACAGGATGCTATTAGTTACCAGGATAGAACTGTGTTTTTAAAAACTCAGTTTCATGTTCTGTTCCTGATCTGGTCCAACACAGAGTACTAGTAAATGTGTTAGCAAAGTAGCAGTGGTCTATATCATCGGGTTCAAGTTTCAGAGATGTCGGTGTCACTGCTGTGTGACATGGGTCTGTTGGTGAAAAGAATAGGAGATAGCTTAACTAGAAGCACCTTTCTAAAAACAAAACAAACCCAAAACAAAACACCTAAGTATTAAGACACTTCTTGCAGGGAACACTTTAAAGGTGTTCCCATATTTGTGGTTTATTTGTCCTCACATCCTAAAGAAGTTGTATTGCAAGATGTAACCTGTTTTCCTTCCTGCAGGGTCACCCCAGCTCCTCCTGAGCTCTCCTTCTAGAACCATCCTGTAATGCGGATTCAAGCAAAGTCTTGAGCTGTGTGTTTGCTGCCAAGCAGGATCTGATATCAAAACCTAGATAATATCACCCTGCCCATCCCCCCAAGCCTATGCACAGCCATGTGCCATTAGATGATCTGTGCAACGCTTCTGGTGAGGAGGAATCGTTCATCACGGGGGGACTGTTGCTCCAGAAAATATGGACTGGGAGTATTTGTCTGCCCCGTCTCCTCTGTCCTTTCATTACCAACCCTGTACGGAACACTTTTCACATAAAATGCTTTACAAACATGTATGAAATAAGAAAATTAATCAAGTAACACTTTTTTGCAGAATCTAAACCAGATTTCGTACTGTACTCACTAATGCAGGTGTCGGATAACTGTCACTTTGCAGCAATGCAAGGAAAAGGGGTTTTTTGTTTGTTTTGAATTGCAGCAGTGGTGCTAGCATCAATGGATATGGGTGCACTTCATGTAGGACAGTCTTCTGTGCTAGGATGAAGACCTTTATTGACAAGACCTTGCAAACAAGCCAGAGGAGGTAATGCACTGAATGCTAGATCCAGGCTACTGGGAATTCATTTAAAACCTAAGGAAAGGCCCACAGTTCTCTGCTGTCCTGCAAAACTTTATAAAGGGGAGAGTCAGGTGAAAAGTATGCGCATCTGAAGGAAAAAGCAGCCTACCCCTATGACCTGCTCTGGCAAGAAAGTTTAGGTTTCTGCTGCTTACATAAGCTGTGCTGCAACTCTATTTAATCAGAATTTAGTGGGTTTGTCTTCTAAATCAGCTGATTTTACAGTAACAGAAGGAAATAATTCTGTTCTGCCCAGGTGCTGAGCATAGATTTTCCATTCAGACACAATGAGGTCTTGCAGCAGACAGAGATTCTCCACAGGTTGTACATAGAGCAGCAGTTTCATACTCACTGCTGATAGGAACATCTAGCGCTGGAGACTGACGAGTCTGCTGTTGTGTTTATTACAAACGGTCTCATAGGCCACCTTCTGTGAGTTGGTTTATAAGAAAGTCACTGAACAAATTAAAGATAATGTAATGAAAATTACTTTTACAAATTATCAGAGTAAGATCAGATTTTATAAAGGAATGAAAAAAAAAAAACACAGCTGTGAGGAAGTTCTTAACTTTTTGTTTTGGGGTAATATGAGATGACAAGAAGTAGCAGATGAGTGCCTACAGGGAAAGATGCGGTGAATTAATTGAAACAAGGAACGAACTGACAACTTCTTATCTTTTGAAACTCTAGGAAGTGGCTCAACCTCTGTCTGTATGCAAGAAAAGGAGCTTGTTCAAACTTGAAAATGTTCAATGCAAACAGAGAGACTGGAGAGCCAGCCTGCTACTGAAGGCAAAAGCTTGCGGCTTTGGAACACTTGCCATCTAACGCGAGATATACCTGTGATTTCTAAGTCTACGTTATTACGCTGACTGGCTACACTTGAGGTGTTTCCTGCCTATCGCTAATGTACCTGTGGAAATCGCTGCTTCAGACAGGCGTTGCCCGGCCTGGCCCGCAGAGCCGCTGGCAGGATGGGCCCGCCCAGAGCCGGCCGGAGGAACCCGCGGCCGCGCTGAGGCAGCTCCGGCGGTGCCTCCCTGCACAGGCCCATGTCTTCACGAAGCTCCCTGTGAAGCTGGAAAGCTCTCTGCAGATCGCTGTCAAGCCGCCACACCCGCGCAGTGCCGGAGGGCGCAGCGAAGCGGCAGCTCCCCACCGGCCGACCCGCGCCCCGCCAGCTCCCTCAGGCGGCTGCGCCTCGGGCCAGCGCCTCCACGCCTGGCCGGACGAGACACCGGCGCAGGCGGACACTGGCCGGCAGGGCGGGGACAGCGGGGCGGCCGCTCCGCAGCCCGGCGCACACACACGCGCACGGGCCCGCTCAGCGCGGGCGCCCCGCCAGTGCGTGAGGGACGGGGGAGGAGCAGCGCCTGGTCCCGCCCCGCCCGCGGCCGTTCCAGCCAATGGGAGAGCAGCCGCTGGGACCACCGCTCCGCCCGAAGTCCCCGGCAGGGGGCGCGCGCCCCTTGGCTGGCACCGCCGCGTGCGGCGCGGGGGGGCGGGGCGGGGGAGGCCCGCGTGCGCGGAGGGATCTGTTGGCCGGTGAGTGAAACGGGAAGGCGGGTTGCTCTGGGGTTGAGATTTTGGGACGCTGCGTGTCCGTCCGCTCGGCTCTCCTCCCGTGAGGGCGGGGGCGCGGGGCCGCTCTGCCGCGGCCGGGGACCCCGCAGCGGAGGTGCGCGCGAGTGGCGTTTGCGGGCCGGGGCCCCCTTCTGTCAGCGGGGCGGCCTTTGGCGCCCCGGTCCTTGCGGCGGGCGCGGGGGGTGGCGGCGCTGCCGGCTCGGAAGGGGCTGCTGAGGCGGGGCCGGGAGGGTGACCCCGCAGCGCTGGGGCGGCGCGGAGCGGAACCTCCCGCCGGCCGGTGCTTCCCGCTCCCGCCGCTGGAGCGCGGCCTGGGGTCTCCGGTGCGGAGCGCGGTGCGCAGGCTGGGCCCGGCCCCGGCGGGAGGGGTTGCGCACAGTGCGCGCTCGGCGCGATTGAGCACAGGAGGGGACGGGAAAGAAGGCCTTCTTGCTCAGAAACGGCCGGTGTTCAGCTGTTGCCATGCAGGAGGGTAGCGGCCGTTCTGAGCCCAGCCAACTCCCTCTCTCTGTACTTATTGAAAAATATGAGAATTCGGTTCGAAAGATAACACTTTTCTTCTCCTTCAAGTAGCCACGTGGTCTCCAGACTTTATTTTTCGTAATCCAAAGCAGTTTCTACGTATTTAGGAATCTGCTGAGAGTTTTCTTCCACAAACATTTTTGTGTCACTTCGAAGCTCTATCAGGTTTCATCACGGATGGGGATTCTGTAGCTCAGCAACACCTTGTGTCAAGAACCAGCTCCTTTTGGGCGTTTTCAAACCAGTTCCTTGCAGCGCACACTTGCTGCCTTCTATTTGTTGCCTTGGAAAACAGCAGCTGATTTCTGCCTGCGCTGTCCATGCTGCTCCTCATTACAGGCTCTGTTACACCCCTTCACAGTTAACTTCTTACTCCTACTCATTCCCCTGCAAAAGCTATTATTCTCATCTTTGGCTGTCTCACTACCCTTCTTGAACCTTTTCTAGTTTCAATATTTTCTCTGCTTTTTGCTGAGATGATGGGACCAGAACTCCTGTTTAGGTTTGTTTTGTATGTGCTGGTATCTTGCAGCTCTTTGGCAGATCCTTTTAAAATTCCCTGTAAATTCTATTTAATCGTGTTCTCATTAGACTTTGGGACTATGATATATGATTCTTCAAAAACATCCTATCGGTGTTTGGTGGTAGCCAGAAAAACACATCAAATGTAGAATTTTCTAGGAAAATAAATAGACCGTAACAGAAAAAAAAAACCACACACAATGACAGCATAAATCATTATAAATGTGTGATCACCCCTATCTTAGATTTTGTGTACAGTTCTAGTCGCCTTGTCTCGAAAAAAGGGCATATTAGAAGCATGTAACAAGGATGAACAAATGTATAGAGGGACTTTTGTCAGCCAGTCAGTGGAGTGGATGAAGACCTTTCAGCCTGGAAAAAAGCCACCTTGGGGAGTGAGGGAAGGGGGGTGACTTACAGGTGTCTGAGAAATGGTGTTTGGAAAGAACAAATTTCCTTGTCTTCTGACACATGAAGTATTTGCATCATGTGAGGCTAAGTTCACAGCAAGAAGTAGGTATTTGTAAAATTTCTTAGTAGCTGATATTACAGATTACAAAACTTCATGTGAATTTAAGTGATACCGGACAAGTGTCTCTAAGAGAACTGCATTCGTAGAATAAATCACTTCAGCTGCAGAAATAGCTCCCTTAGTAGAAAAAGGTTAAAGTTGGGAAGAGTATAGAGTGGGCAGGTATCACATATACTTGCTTTATCTCGCTCCTCTGAGGCAGCTGCTTTTGGCCACCTCCAAGATAGAAGAATGACCAGTGTCAACGCTTTGTCTGAACTAGTTCACAGCTTCCTCTTGAACCATTTGCTGTGGCTGTTAACAAAAAGTTCTCCAGGCTTAATCCTGAAACGGAGCCATTCCCAGGTCCATGGCAGGTGAGCTGCTTCTGGCCCACCAACCCTGCCCTGTCCCCCTTCCCCTGCTCCACAAAACCATTAGTACATAAGAAAAGGACTTCATGTGCGTGTGCAGATTTGTCAGTTCTGCTTTTCTGACATTCCCTGGCTTGGCCATCCTGTTTCGTGGCACCTGGGCCCCAAAAACTTGAACCTTTGAGTTTTTGCAGTTGAGTGCGGGGGCACAAGCTGGCTGCCTGGGCCTGAGGATGACCTCTCAGATGTTTGAGAAGTTTTGATTTGTATTAGAAGACACTTAGGAAACAGATGTAGGTATGGCATAGTATTTCTCTGTTTCTTCTGGCTAAGCCACACAAGCTAGCAGGAGGATTTTTTTGGCCTAAATTATTTTAGACTTTTGCATTTTATATGCTTTGTCTTGTCAGTCATTCCTGGGAAAGTGCATTTGGTAATACTCCCAGTATCTTGTCAAATAATTGACAATCAACTCTTTGTGGCATTTAAAGACCTGAAAAAATGTTTCTAGTAGGAGAGATCCTTTTCCTGTCTGGACTTTTACTGTGGTTGGGACAGACCCCTACAGCACCTGTGTATGGGTGTTAGTTTGGCCACCCCTCTGCTGTCTGTCTGGGGATGGGGGATTTGGATCCCTGTACACATTAAGGAGCAGGAGCTTGAGCAGAACGCTGTACCTGCTGGTTTTAAGGTAGTAGGGCGTGTGTCCAGCCTTTTCATAACTTTTCAGTCCCTCCAGTCAGGTGGTTGCAGCCGCTTCCAGGTGATTTTCATTATGGTGGCACAACATTGTCCAGCTTTTCTTGATACGTGTTGCAAACACCATATGTGATGAGCTGTTTGTCTCAAATACTGACTGGGAAAGATACAACTATACTTAAATCCATTTCATGCTATCTGTCTTTAGATCCAAGTTATGATAGAATAAAATATTTTCTGAAATTGCACCTGCGCTTCTTGTATTCTTGGAGAAAGATCTAAGGGGTTAACATCATCCTCTTCCTTCCCCTCTCGCAGTGATGAACAGGGTGGCCATCCTGTTGTATTCCTATTCTGTGGCCTTTCAGTTGTCTTCCCTTTCCCCCTTCAGCTAAGGGACATCTGTTATTAATACAATAAGATTACATCTTTAGGGTACCATAAAAGAATGAGTGTTGGAAACGGGCAGAGCAGCAACGTGTCCTCCTGCTTGTACACTTGCAGTTGGTGTTTCTAAGTGCTGTGGGCATTGGGAAGCCTGACTTACAGAGATGAGTTAGGTCTCTCTTTGGCAGAGACGTGGTAGCCAGTCACCTCTGCTGCAGAGTATTGGTAAAAGCTCTGAAGAAGCTGTTGCATGCTTTACAATGAGAGTATTTTTGAGGTGGCTTTGTAAATATGGGTCCTACCTCCTGCCTGCTTTACCCCACAGGAGTGGAGCTTCCTCCCAAGTAGTGCTGAGGATCTAGAAGGATCTGACCTCTGGAGCAGACTACGTGTTCTGTCTTTATGGGGTGAGCCATGGTGCAGGGGCACACGGGCACTTTCCTCAGCTGACCTGGTGACTGCAGCTTTGCAGACTTCTCTGGATAGGGGCACACAGTTACATTTGGGCATAGAAGCTGCACCCTATCTCTAAGAGTACTGGATTCCAGATTATCATAACTGCATAATTATGGATGGACCAAATGTATTGGGGGACAGAAAGACTGTAGGAATTTTTGAGTTAATTTTTCCATAATGTTCCTTCTAACTTGTCGTTTGTTCTCCATTTTAGGACTGAGCTATATGTTCATACGTGACAGGTGGAAACTACTTATAAATTGATATTCTTGTGTAGACAAGGCCCCAGAGTATCTTGTGCTACTATTTTCACTTGATATTATCTCTTTTATTTTTTGTTTCCTTTGGACTACAGAGCTTTCACTCTGTATTGATGAAATTTACCTGAACAGTTCATCAGCTAATGATTAAGCCTGACAGTGTTCAAGAAGAGACTGGACAGACAACACCCTCAGACACATGGTGTGAACTGTGGGGTTGTCGTGTGCAGGGACAGGAGTTGGACTCAATGAACCCTTTGAGTCCCTTCCAACTCAGGACATTCTGTGAGTCTGTAAAGTGATTGAGCTGTGCACGGGGAAGAGGACTAAGGATTCTGCAGGCACCTCTTCTGCCTGCCTGCTCCACTGTGTGGGCTGTAGGCCATATGATGTAGTTGGAGTCATCTTGCTTTGCCTGTTCTGTGGGGAGATTTGGCACTTTAGAGGTCAGTAGTGTCCAAAGTTGCCATTTTACCCTATGTAAACAACCCTGCCTGTTCATGTTCCACTGTATCTGTGGGAGCTCACCCCCTTTTTTTGTCCTGCTTTCCTTTAGATGAACATTGACTTCACCACGAGCCCTGTTTTTCCAAACTCTGTTTAAGTGTCCTTGAGGTATTCTTGGAGATCTGAGGTCTTTATTGTTTTGCTTTTTAGTTAAGTGCGAATGCGACATTTCAGCTAAGACTTAACAGTAAAGACTTGTCATTTTGCTAGTTTGAAACCTTGTATTCCTATTAGTGCAAGGAACTACTGTGGGCAATATGGTTGTATCAGCGCTGTATGTGTTCTGAGCACTCTGAATCCCAGAGCATTCCTAAAATGCAGCCCCATCCCCCCAGGTGGCTCCCGTGGAGGGTCTGCATGGGGACCCCGGGCCTGGGCCACGCGCGGGTGGGCCAGCTGGTGCCTCAGGGCCCTGCGGGTTAGAAAGAGTTTCAAGGCACCACAGGTTCCTTTGCTTCCTCCCACCCCAGCCAAAAGCTTTCAGGGTTGCTTCTGGACTTGCGAGCGGTGAACGTTCTGGAAGAGGTATAGACGAGCTTTCAAATGGTAGAACTTTCTGCTCCCTTGAAGCCAAAGGAATTTTAAAGTCTTGTTCACACAAACTCACTTTAATAGTTTTCTGATGCATTTTTTTGAGCATGAAAATGTCTTCTTGATATTTACCTAAGTCAGTATATGTAGACAATAGATGTGTGTTCAGAAAAATATCTTTGATTTTGAAGGTGTTCTTAATAGATGTACATAATATTTCTCCCATATGTTCAGCGTTACTCCTCCTTGCAACCTGACAGTTAATTGCTGCTTGGATCCTAAAACTTCAATTTACAAACCGAAAGGAAGACTCTAAAAAAGTCAACTAAAATAGTATTTATAGGAAAAATATGTCTGTGGCTGTATTTTTATTTACTGAAACAA
The DNA here is from genome assembly GCF_036013475.1 of Columba livia. Taxonomy (NCBI): domain Eukaryota; kingdom Metazoa; phylum Chordata; class Aves; order Columbiformes; family Columbidae; genus Columba; species Columba livia. The sequence continues at coordinate 20,350,694 of NC_088602.1, read as the reverse complement.
TGGGTGATTGCTTAATCAGCAATTTTATCCGTGAAGGTTTCATTTCATGGGTATGGATTTAGTCCTTGCAAATGCCTATATGGGCTCACTGAACACAGAGTCAAAATTTCAACTTTTGACTTAAGAACTAAAAGTTTGCATGTGTTTCAGTTTGTGTCAAAACATAGATGTATCCTTGCCTAGGGGATGATAGCAAACCAGATTACTACATGTATGGTGCACTTAATAAAAAAGAAAGTTGTGAGATGAGGAGTGATTTCAAACTGCTAACATCTGTCCTAATGAAAAAGGTTCTTGGATAGGGCCTAAGATGCATTGTAGCATTTCACGTTGTTAGAGGATTGTTGCTAGAAACTGAATGATCTGTGTGAACTTGCAGTCATTCTCATAGTAAATGCTTTAAATTTAAATACACAATTTAATAATATAAATAACCTTAAAGCAAAAAAAAGCTAGGGACAAAATTAGCTGTTTGGTTTTTACAAGGTAGCTTGACTCCAGGATTCAGTGAGGCTGATGAACATGGGGGTCTTCAGGCTCTGAAGGATTCCCTAGTTGTAATGCAGGCAATGGGGAGAAGAAGAACCGTGAGCAGCTGTACCTGAAATTATAGTGAACTTTGGACGTTGCAGACAGCTGAGATGGCACGTGGCTCTGCCGGTGACTGCTGCACAGAGGCCAGCATGTGCCCGTTTCCAGGTTCTGTTAAAGTCGCTGCTCGTGTACTAGTGCTTAGATCAGACGCGGAGAAAATGGGTTTCTTGCGAGAACAATCTTTTTGCAGTTTTCTCCAATACTTGTGACACTCTGGGTTCCTGTTTCTGTCCCTCACCCCAGCAGGTGGCACTGTCTCTTCTGGGAAGGACACACTCGCTGCAGCTTCCCCTGGGGCAGATGCTGCTGGGGTGAGCAGGTCTGAGGACCCCTGCAGCATCACCCACTTCCAGAGTTTTCTGAAAACGGCTGCACTTTTCCAGTAGTACAGACTGTGTCTTTTTGATACGAGAGTTATGTTAATGCTCTTATGCACAAAATATACAGATTTTTGGTCAAGTAGTGTTATCTTAGAAAAACATCTTGAGCTTCTTGCCTGGTTTTGTGTGTAGGTTTCTGGCATTGAATCTTTTTATGGAGTGGAAGTTAAAGCCAGATAATGCTAATCCTAGAATACTAGTTCACTTCATTCTGAGTCAAAATTGTGTGACTTTTGAACATGGGAAGGAATGACCTGTAGCTATCATTATTTCTAGGAGGGAATGGATTTGCCAAATCCACCTAAGTGGTGTGTGTTTGTTGGTTTTAGTTTTGTGTGTGTGTGTTTTGTTTGTTTGATTGTAGTGTTTTGCTTTTGTTTTCTGCAAGGTGATCAAAAAATAGGTGTATGGATTTGTGAAATCAAGAACTGCAACAACTGACAACTTCCCTGTAGGAATAAAAACCAAATCTCTGTTGCATAGAAAGTGATCAGTGTTGCTGCTGTTCCTGAATTCTCCCTGGAGACGTGTTATTTCCAATCTGCCTCTCACTGGTTTAAGAGCTCCTAAATAGAGGGAATATGTTTTCTCTTCTAAGGAGGTTTTCCTAGAGACTAATTGTGCCGTGTTGGTGGGGGTTGCTTTACCTCAGCAGAGTATGTCACTATTAAAAGTGTTCACCGTTGAAAAGGGTTAATTTTTTTCCCCTCTGGTTGACATCTAGAAAAATGGATGATGATGATGATGATGACATTCCCCAGCTTTCATCCCACGCCTTGGCTGCCCTCCAGGAGTTCTATTTGGAACAGCAGCAGAGAGAGGGCATGAAGACCTCCCAAGGGTTTAATCAATATTCCATTGGCTCAATAGAGGAAGACTGGGTAAGAAACTATAAAGTTCAGTGAATGAAGTGCTGTCAGTTGTTACCGACTTTCTTTTGTGGATGGATAATGAAATGAAATTAAAAAGGAGAACATTCAAGATGTTCGTAGAGTAGTAATATCAGACTATTCATGGACAATAATACTGTAGGGATATTTGCTTTAATATTAAATCTGGGTATAGTTGTTTGTTCTACATGTGTGGGGGGTATAAACTGAAATTACATGGAAAGGGAATTAAGCAGCCAACAGAAGCATCTGTCCCTTCTGGAAATTGGAACTCCAGCTTGGCATGTGAAGGTAGTAAAGATTGTTCCCTGAGTTTGAGACAAACACAGTGCAACAAGATCAAGTGATCTTTCCTTTCACATCATATTTCTTTCTGTGTTTTATTTCTTTGGTTTTATGGATGGCTGCTTTGATGCTTTTTTCCTTCTGACAGACTGATTTTTTATTTGACTGTTTGTTTACTCTTCCTTTTTCTAATCTCTTCTGATTTAGTATTTTCACCCTTTATTTCCTTCTGTACCATCACTTTGCAAGTTCCTTTTTCCTCTTCTGCTAAAGTAACCCAATTTCAAAGCACTTACATATTCTGCATCTGCACAATGGGTTTGAACTAACTTCATTTGTGATTTTGCATTACTTGGTTTTCTTGATACTGCAGTAAATGCTTTGGAAACACACCGTGTAACCTACCCTACTGCATGGTGGTGCTGGCTTGCAAAAGTAAGAAGACTGTCAAGAAAATAGTCAGCTTTGTAGCTTTAGAGTTTGTGAACGGAGAAGTTGCTGTGGAATTTGGTTTTCTTTAAGTATGACTCACCACACCTCACTGTATGTAGCACAGTCAGAAGATTTGATATTGTTTTTAAAATAATTGTGCGCTATCTTTCCCAGCAACTGAGCCAGTTTTGGTACAGCGATGACACTGCCTCATGCCTGGCTAAGGAAGCAGTTGTGGCAGCTGGAAAAGGTGGCAGGTAGGTTTTAATAATTAAGTTGTAGATTTAACATCTTTTCTGTAAATATTTCGTTTCTACTATGTAGACAGGGCATGCAGTTTAATTCATTACTCGTTATACTTTGTTCCATTGAGATATTGCAGAAACACTTTGCTGTTATATAATAGTTCATACTGATCTTAGCATTTAGCATTTCATTGAATGGTGTAGGCTCTGTCTTATAAAAGTTTACTATGAACCTTTTTATTTTTTGAGGAACGTAATTAGCTCCAGAGCATATTAAAGACTTGTAATTCTTTTATCTGTTTTCATACAAGGTTTCTGTAGAACAGATGGAAAACCTTGGTTTTCTTCCTATTTCTGTAAGAAGTAATGTTTAATTTTAAGTTTTCAAGTATATTTCCTTGCTGTTCTGACATAAGATTTTCTTTGTAGTTAAGCTTAAGGTCTTCATGCAGCATGGAGGTTGAATAGGTAATGGCTTTAATACTTAAAACTCTGGTATTAAGCTAGTTATTTCTTAGAATGGAGGAAGAATAGTTTAGATTTTTGTTTGCCTTTTAAGTTAATGTTCTAAGTTATTATCTCTTTTTCAGGATAGCATGTATTAGTGCACCAAGTGTGTACCAGAAACTGAAAGAACAGGATGGTAAAGATTTTTCAGTGTGTATACTTGAGTATGACAGAAGGTTTTCTGTATATGGAGAAGAATTTATCTTCTATGACTACAACCACCCTTTGAACTTACCGGAAAATCTCCTGCCACACAGTTTTGACATTGTAATAGCAGATCCACCCTATCTGTCGGAGGAATGTCTTCAAAAAACTGCGGAGACCATCAAGTACTTAACAAAAGGAAAGATTCTGCTTTGCACAGGTATAGTTAATAAAAATATTAGGTCGCCATTAAACATCTTTTTTCTCTCTCTCAAAAGACAAACCTACTCAAGTGAGAAAAATACTAGCTCAGTAACACTCATCATTAATTCAAGGGGGAATATGTATCCTAAGCTTTTTATTGGAATACTGTAGTTCCACCTGTATTTTGAACTGAAGGCATGTGTTTCTTAATAGTTGAAGTCAGAACCCTTTAGATGTGGCATTATGAATGTTACAAAATTATTGCAGAAGGTCATCCTGCAAAGTTCCAGAAACATTTTTTCCTGTAAAAGGGCCACTCTATTATTGCAGTCATTGAAAACTGGATGTGACAGACATTGTTAATGTCTTGTTGAATAACCTTAGAATTTTGCTGAGTAAAGCGGGATGATTTTAGCTAAGTCTTGAAAACAAGAACAAAGTTAACTTTTCTCTTTTTCATATCGCCTGTCCTTACTGGTAAACAGAGAAATTGTAATGTGAATGAATGGATGAGGGAATTCTGCCACTGTGATTCAAGTTAGGAGATCTTAGGCACTGAAATGCAACAGGAAGAATTAAAAACCAGTGATAAGAGTAGTGAAACTGGAAAATTACAAACTGTACTTGATGTTCCTTCTTCATGAAGATGCACTTGCTGGTTTAAGAAGCGATGAGTATCTGCCTTAGTCATAGTGTTCCTTAAACTGTAATCTTATTACAAGATATCCAAAGACATCCAGGAAACTTTTGCAAACAAACAGTTGACAAAACCCCTCTCTACCTACCATTCGAGGGAATCCAGGCATGTACGCAAAATAAACTGAAATTAAAATAATACATGGCTATAGAAAGTCTGCTTCTTTGTTTAATTACACATGGCAGTCATTCACAGGGATGGTTTTCAGAGCTTTTCTTCCCTAAAATGGATAGGTGGCCCTTCAGTTTACAAAGTTTGACAAATACTGCTCAAAGAAGTGATTTCTCAAGTGCGTAGCTGTAAATATCGCACTATGGTTTATTTAAGTGGAAGAGTATATGTAGTTTGTTTGCATTTCCCATAGCTCCCTACCATGTCATTTCTTTGGCATATAGCAAGAAGATTGAGTTCAAGTGTCTGTTTTCTCTAAAAGGGGCACTGATCTTACCCTCTCCCTGTTTTTATGAAACTTCTCTGACATTCTTTTTCTTGGGGCATCTTCAGTTCTTTCAGATTTATTTTAATTTCCCAATAGATTCAGTTGTTAGGGAAGGCTGACAGTGTAGCTACTTTAAGCCTTGCTTCTTTAAAAAAAGCAGGCTCTACATAGATGGCGTTTGGGAGGGGCTACTAAAAAAGCCCAAACATACTGTTACTGTTTTTCTTATTGAATGCTAATTACTTTTGCTGCAGGTGCAATCATGGAGGAACAGGCAGCAAAGCATCTTGGTGTGAAGATATGCAAGTTTATTCCAAAACACTCGCGAAATTTAGCCAATGAATTTCGATGTTACGTGAACTATGCTTCTGGACTGGACTGATTCTCCTTAGAAGATCTGTAACTTTTTCAGTCAAGCTCTTTTCTGTTTTTTTTTATCAGTGACTTCACATTTCTCAGTGCTGAAATACTCAGCTCCAAGTACCTTTTTCTGGGCTAGCTTTGATCAACATGGTGCGATAGCCTCTCCCTTTTAAATGCCTAATCATTTGCAGTTACTGTGGTTTGTATCTTACCTACCGGGTACATGGGGACCAAACAATGCAGGTGCTGGATAATGGGAAATTCTCTGTTAGAGTTTCATTCTAGCTGGTAGTTTTTACCATTCAAGGACTCTTCAGTGACCTCTCTGAAGTGATTTTAGCTGATTGGCTTATAACAACACATAGGTGCTTGCTTCACAGACAGCAGAACCGTGATTGCATAAGAAGTGATGACTTGGTAGCTATGGAATGGTTGTCAAGAGCGTGAATAGTGGTCTCCTTTCAATCCTGAGAGACGTTTGTTCTGAACATGTCATGTGTTTTCAGCAGACTGCTGTTTTTATTAAAGGTAACCAGAAAATAGGTCTCCTTCTGGGGAGGCCTCTCCAGTTGCTTTTAATCAGAATCAGAACTACCTGCCAGTTGCCAAGTAAGATAAGACCCACTGTTGTTGCCAGACTGGTGTTTTTAAAAACTTGTGGTTACTATTTCACCTTTTCTCTAAAATCTTGTCACAAACCCAGACTTTCTTTTTGTAAAAGATGAGATCTATTTCGTCGTCGTTTACCACCATATAAACTTGTGTATGTATGTATGCTGTACTAGAGAAAAAGTAGTTTGTTACGTCTCTTTGCACAAGTATGGTGCATTTATTTTGCAATGTTTATTTGTTAGAGCAACAATAAGTCATGAGCTTTTAAAATCCCACACAGCTAGGCTCTTCTATTTACTAGTTAAGCTAATCTCCAGAGGTGGTATAAACCTGATGTTTCCTTGAAAGAAGCACAATAAGGATTTCCCCATTAGCGAGAACTTTACCTTCACGCAAATCCTATATATTAGTGAGGCCAAATCACCTGAAATACAAAGTAATTACTGAATAAAAATGCAACACATCAGCCAGCCCTTGCCTTAGTGCTTCAGACTGTTCATGGGTTCTCCCTTTGAGTTACTCTTACTCTTGGTTATAAGATACTTGTGTGGTAATGTGACCCATACATGTTGGTCCCTTAAATCTTGATTCATAATGGATCTGATTAAATATAATGCTTGCTCTTTACCGCTGGAGCTGACTTACAGGTATGTCCATTTTGTGACTACAAGAACAGTCCTTTTTTCCAGTTGCCCAGTTTTATCCTTACCTCCTGTTCCACTGACAGCAGCAGAGCAGTAGAATACAAGTGTCTTAGAAATCATTGAACTTTACAAGGCCACTGAGGCATAACATAATGTATTGATAAACTCCTACTGTTTCTAATAGACGAATATTAAATTTTATATACCAGGCTTGGGCTATATTTCAATCAATTTCAATCAAAACAGATGATACATTAGAAAAACTTTTGCTTTGGGGTAGTAGAGATTTTTGTTACTGGGAATTTTTAAAGCTGGTTTTGACTAACCTTTGGCCACACTACTAATGTATTTTTGGGTGAAAACTGGTTCATAAATTCCAAGGTACTAATCAGTTTTATCAGCTATAAGTACTATACAAAACGTAAGTACTTGTATTTATATGCCATATTTATATATTGAGATTTTGTAACAGAAATGCTGTGTCTGCAAAATGAAGTATTAAATTTATTTTGCAGTGGGGATAAACCTAATCAAGCTTGTGAGACAAGGCTTTTAATGAGGTAGAGATAATACTCATGTTTATGTGCATTTCTGCTGTTTTGATGCACATCTTGCCATCTGGTAAACACATGAGCTGAAATAATGCAGATGAACTATAATCCTCTCTCAGTGCTCAGAGATCGTGCTTCCTGAGCTGGACATGATGCTGCCTCAGAAATACCCACCCAAGCCACTGTTGCTCTCTTCCCCACTTTCCCAGAGATGTGTTCGCTTCCTAAGCCTTTTTACCTGCCTCACATTTTGTATCTGCTGCTTTCTCCTCTGTCTCCCCCCATATCGCGTTCCTGAGTTTCATGGTACCAGTTTTCCCTTTCGCACACCGTGGTTTCTATCAGAGCAGTAACAGGTATTGTGAGAACAAGCACAGGGCAGGGGAAGAGCTCATGGGGAGGCCGAGTCTCTCCCGACAGCCTCTGTGAGCCAGCGGCTGGTTCAGTTTTGCCTTTCAAACCAGAAGCCGTCACTGCTGCGGAGCCCAATAACGCCAGAATCTCCCTGAAAATGGGTGCCCCCAGGTGACACACAGCTGGGGCTGGCTGTGTTCCCAGAGGCTACGCCTTTACTTTCACATGGTCAGTTTCAAAATAAAGCAAACCAGAATGTTAGATGCACAGGTGTCTTCACAGTTGTAAACTGCTTTATGTTTGTTACCCTAACGTCTTGCACACCAAGCACATGGAGACAATGAAGTATCTCCCGAAACTTTATTTTTAACTACATGGAGGCTTCATGTGGGATGGGTATGATTGCCAGAAGGGATGATATTCATCCCCCTGCCACCCACCTAAACTAAAACATGCTGTTCAAATACAAGCTTCACCTGTGTTGCTGCTTTGCTACAAATTCCTTCAGATGTCTGCTTGTTTTTGCTTGAATGTGTGCAGTTGGGCTCTGTATGTCAGAAGTCAAAGAAAACTTTGCTAACTTCATCAGAGACCTTTCTTAAAAAAAAAAAGGACACCATTCATTTGTACTAAGAAATGCAGTTCACCAAGAAAATAACTGCTACTTCTTGCATGTAGGTCAGACAACTTTGAAAAGGGGCACTGTGAAGATGCTCAGTTATGAAAACGAGGGTAAATTTTTGTAGATGCACCCAACAGAGCAGCCTGTTGTCCACTGGCTTCACTCTTAAAAGCCAGGGGAGCACAGGCAGCTGCCCAAGCAGAGCCTGACTAGTGGCATTCACAGCCTTCTTTAATGATAGGAGAGAAACTATTTTTGTCATACTTATTTCTGAGGAAGGAGCTGTGTTTCTGAGAAAGCTGGGAGTCACAAAAATTTGTAGTGAATTCGTACTTTGTGCCATTGCAGTAACTTTAAGAAATATTATGTGACAGCAATTTTTTTTTCTGTAATAGGATTATGAAAAAACCCTCAGTGTTGAGTAGCAATTGGCTTTATTGTGGGTGTGTCATGGATTAACTTTCTATTGAACAGACTGTGGTGAAGTGTTAGCAGCATGTTGCTTTTCCAGAGGCATTTCAGACTGCAGAGGTGTGTGCACTACAGCCTCTTGGCTGCAGTGACAGGCGCTGTGCAGCAGCAGGACACCGCAGTGCCTGCTCGCAGCATGAATGGGACACTTGGCAGAGGAAACACGGGCTCTTGTGCACAGCCTGATGGCTGTAGGTGGAAGGGAATATACCACAGCTGTCAGCATCTCCTCCCCCAGGATGAGAAATCAAACATTTCTAGAAACGCTGTTGCATGAAGTCCAAGGTACTGCTGCCGTTCAAATCTAATCTGCACTTTTCATTAAAGATGGTGTTGCTCTCCGCTCGTGTTGCACAGTTGGCCCCTTGCTCTACCACACAACTGCCCTCACCCCTCTGCCTGCATCCCTCAGCACCAGAGCAAGAGGGACCATCTCTGGCGGTTGTGTTTGTCGCTCCCGTGCTGGGCAGTGAGGTGGGAAGCTGGGCAGCAGGATTTGGGTTGCACAAGCCCCTCGCCAGCCGGTGTCAGTGGTGCTGCTGCTCTGGGTCTGCTCATATTCTGCAGCCTCCATAGATGAGCGTACAGCAAAAACTAGTGGCAGCTCATGCCACTACTCAGCAAAACATGCAGGATTTATTAGATCTCCCTCATGTGCCCTAGTCCAGGTAGTTATGGCTGTTCCCTAATCCCAGCAAGATTAATGGGTGTTTATAGTTTCAGAGCATATAAGAGCCTTTTTCCCTTGCTGCTCTCATGTTCCCCCATGCGAGTTCATGTCTAGTCATGGCTGCAGACCTGCACCTTCATGTAATGACTGGCTAGTAAATGAAAACTAGTATCTCAGTCTCTTCTCAATCTTCCTGCATGATGTGAATTTTCCAACCTATCTTAAGTGATACGGCAGAGAAGAAAATAATCTCTTTACCAGGATATTTTTCTGTGTTTTGTGGCTTCTAATGTATTCCAGGGACAACCTCATTGAAGGAAAAGATTTTCCTGGCACAACAAAAATTTTCTCAAATCAGCTGCAGCTGCCAGATAGCTTCAGCTTTGAATTGTTTGCATTTATTGAGCCTGGACTTGGTTCAAGGAGGCATTTCATGTCTGCCTTGTGTCAACAGTTTGTGAGCCTTGAAGCAACTCCAATGAACCCCCCCTCCCCTCATGCAAATTAAAGGCAAGGCTGCAGCAGCTGCAACCAGAAAGTTAGAAGCTGGAAAATGTCACACCACAGTTGAAGTGAAACTGATATAAATCCATGATGTAATGACCTCTTAAAAAAATCCAAACAAATGCAAACTAGATTTAATACTCAACCTTTTCCACATGAGTAATGTGGAGAGGATATTTTGAAGGTTAACAAATGTTTGTGTAGCTAATAGTTCTTGATGTTAAGCATTAACAAACAGTTGTTCACTAACAAATTACTATCAAACAGTTGCTCACACTAAAGCATAAATGCAGCTTTTAAGAGACGCCTAACCGATGATCTGGATCAGGAAGCAAATTGGCTGAGCTAAAACGTCTGTCATTTAAGAGGGTGAGGATTAAAAAAGGAAAATGGGCTTCTGAGTTAAGATACCATGAGGTTGCCTGTAACCAAAGGAAGCTTTCTGCACTTTTTGCAGAATGACAAGGAGGCCACCAACATACATAATCTATTGATCCACTGGAGTTTTGCACTTTCCTCTCAGTCATCCAATGTATGTAAAACTAAGGCATCTGTTGGCGAAAATGACTGTGTTCCATTTACCTGATCTTCGCCTGTGACTCCCAGGAATTCCCAGAACATGCTCTAGTTACTTGAAAACCTCAAACTGACTCCATAATTCATGCCTGCAGGACAAGAGAGTTGCAACAAAAAGTGAGATATTTTTCTCCACATCATGCAAATAAATTCATGTGCTCTAGTAACTAATTTGTTGCAGGCAAATTTGTAGAATAAAAGTGTGTTGGCAGACAGACGAGTTTTGCTGGAGGGCAGTGATTAACCAGTGCTTTAGCTGGTAGGTCTTCTGGGTATTTACTAAATATTGAGGGCTGTGCAGTTTGGGATTTTTTTGTTGTTGGGGCTTTTTACTGCCTTTCACTGTGGAGACTTTGCTTTCCACGCTGCAGAGTCTGAAGGTCCAACTTGACCCTGTCTGATGTGGGGGTGTGTGTGTGCAGAAAAGAACCACGATTTAGTAGTGAAACCATAAGAGGTTAGATTGCTGCAGCATTATTCTAATGCAGTGTTTCTCCAGTTTTGTGGTAGTGCTTCCCTTTTGAGCCCTTGTGTCTTTGATTAACCATTTCCCTCTTCTCAGAGGGTGCGAAGTTCTTCCACATTAGGAGGAAGGAAAAGTGGGTGTAATTGCTGCAACTTATTTACAGTCTCCAGGGAACAGGTAACTACGTTTAATTGCTGGCAGCAGCTATGCAATTAGCTGTTCTCTGAGCAGTATAAACACTTAATGACCTTTGAAGCCTCCTCTGAGAATCCCCTTGAGATAGAAGCATCACAATTTGAGGAAACACAGACCTGAAGACAAGTAGAATGGTAGAAAAGCATCTGCCCAAGAAACACTCTTGTAAACTTCAATCTGACATTGTGATAGGAATTGTTTATTGGTTTCTGGCATTCTTAAGGTTGTTTTAGGCTTTTTAAGAAACTATACAGATTGCACTATAACAATAGTTATACTAGACTGACTCATAAGGAGCACAGTCAATAGTTATGCACCAAGACAAAGACTTGTGATATTATTTTAATTCTCCATTGACCTTGTTCATTCTGCTTAGCTCAGTCTTTGCATTCTTTATCCAATGACACTCCAAAGGAGCGTGTCTGTGTAGTGTAGGGACTTTCTCCACTATGAAGTAAGCCCGATTTTGAGATTCTTGGTGTAGCAAATACATTGCTGCATATGGCATTTATTTTTTGTAACAATATTGCAGTCATGATCCTTCTGCTATAAACGGCATTCTCTGCTGTGCGTTCATCGATTTATCAGCTTTGGTGATTGAGGCCCTCTGATGTTTGTGCAAGGTATACCTGGTTATTCCTGATTATCATTCACTCAGCTGAGTCAACTTTCAGTCCCATTTTCTTGAAATGCAAATTCTCGTGTGTCTAGGGTTTGTTGTTAGGGCTTGCCATCAAGTTCCTGCAAGCTGCAAAGATGGAAGACTGCACTTTTGCAGGTGATTGTCTGTTACATAGGGAAAAATGAGTGACACTAATTGTATAGTTGGATATAACACTAGTTAGATTTAACACGTTTGGATTGGCTGAGACTCACCTCAATGACCTCTATAGCACCTACAAGTTAAGACCTACCCTGCTTACTCATCTGCAGTGTACCTGAGGTGAACCCTACCCTTCATACTTCTTTTTTAAATGAGGAATCTCCTCTACTAACTTGGAAAAGATTTTTGTCCTTTCAACTGTACAGAATACAGCTTTGTCACAAGGAACAGTTAAGCAGTTCATGATGAAGGAAATCTAATACAGAATTATTGGAACTCAAAATGTGGGTTTTTTTCAAATGGATATTTTCTGTGCAATTAGACTTAGTCCACATCAGAAAAGCTCAATGCAGTTTTACAATATTCTAGCATGCTGCTTCTCAACGCTTTGGTACCCTCAGCAATTTGGCAAGCTTAAAAACAGCAAACTCATAGAAAATTGTTTAATGAAAATCAAACTGAGCAAACGTTTCCTTGCTGTGGTGTATAAATAGCCAAAGATGTAACAGCCAAGCACGCTGCTTGGAGTTGAGATATGCAATATAAAGAAAGGGTCTCCCAGCCTAAGAAAATACCCTTGTAACTAAGTGCTGATTTGGCACATGTACAGCAGCTATGCGATTTTTATATGAGTATTTAAAAGTAGACTATAAGAGACTCCTTAAAAATATCTACAACCAGTAGTCTGCTATAGTAATAGCTAGCTAGCGTGTCTTAGAATTGCATCATCTTCTAAAATTTACTGTGAATAAGCAAGGATAAAATGTTCTGCTCTAAGAAAAAAAAAAAGATACGCTGGAATTTGCAACAAATACTTACATGAACTAAAGAAGTTCTTAATATGAATTGTCATCTCTAATGATAAGAGAGACTGGACAAAACTTTCCATCTCATAACTGAAATAACTGCAAGTACAGAAAGAGGGTAAGTCAATGTGTTTGCTGCTGTGGTGCAGTTTCCGGAGGCGGTAAAACAATGACGTGAGACCAATACTGTAACACAACTCTATATATTCTTCATTCTGATGATGGCTTATTCTGACTTACCAGCAACTTCATTTCTTGCTTATCTATGCTGGAATTTACGCTTTCCGCCTCTTTTTCTTGCTCGGGCACACAAGTGCAGCCCACTGGGATAGTGACATAATCTTCCGTGTAGACGTAGCGGCCACCAGCGCAGGAGGAGGTGCGGCGCAGGATGACGGCGGGCATGTACACCGGGGTGCTGCGGAAGTGGAAGTTCTCCTCGCCAAAGATCCCCATGAGGCAGCCTTTGCACAGGCAGTATGCTTCAGGAATGTACTTCGGGTATCTTGTGGGATCATATGAAATTCTACAGGGAAGTAAATAATAAAGATGCATTAATATATCTAAAAATACAAATATTCATCTGGAAAATATTATTATAATGTGATTTGACCGTAAACATTTATATAATGTAGGCCCACTGATGAATGGGGTGGGTGCCCTGGTGGCAGAAGATACAGAGAAGGCAGAACTACTGAATGCCTTCTTTGTCTCTGTCTACTCTGCTGGAGGCTGTCCTGGGGAGCCCTGTACCCCTGAGACCTTGGATGAAGCCAGGTCAATGGAGGAGTTTGCTTTAGTTGATGAGGACTGGGTTAGGGAGCAATTAAATACTCTGGACATCCATAAATCCATGGGTCCAGATGGGATGCATCCGCGGGTGCTGAGGGAGCTGGCTGAAGTCATTGCTAGACCGCTCTCCATCATCTTTGGCAAGTCTTGGGAAACGGGAGAGGTGCCCGAGGATTGGAGGAAAGCAAATGTCACTCCAGTCTTCAAAAAGGGCAGGAGGGAGGACCTGGGTAATTATAGACCGGTCAGCCTCACCTCTGTCCCTGGGAAAGTAATGGAACAGCTTATCCTTGGTGCCATCTCAAGGCATATCAAGGATAAGAGGGTTATTAGGGGCAGTCAGCATGGCTTTACCAAGGGTAAGTCATGCTTGACCAACCTCACAGCCTTTTATGAGAATGTAACAAGGTGGATGGATGATGGCAGAGCGGTGGATGTGGTCTACCTTGACTTCAGTAAAGCCTTTGACACAGTCTCCCACAGCATCCTCACAGCTAAGCTGAGGAGGTGTGGTCTGGACAATAGAGTAGTGAGGTGGGTTGCAAACTGGCTTAAGGAGAGAAGCCAGAGAGTGGTAGTCAATGGTGCGGAGTCTAGTTGGAGGTCAGTATCTAGTGGAGTGCCTCAGGGGTCAGTGCTGGGGCCAATATTATTAAATATATTCATTAATGATTTGGACGAGGGAATAGCGTGTACTATCAGCGAGTTTGCTGATGACACTAAGCTGGGAGGAGTGGCTGACACGCCAGAAGGCTGTGCTGCCATCCAGCGGGACCTGGACAGGCTGGAGAGCTGGGCAGGGAATAACCTGATGAAATTTAACAAGGGGAAGTGTAGAGTCCTGCATCTGGGCAGGAACAACACCAGGTTCCAGTATAGGTTGGGAAATTACATATTAGAGAGCAGTGTAGGGGAAAGGGACCTGGGGGTCCTGGTGGACAACAGGATGACCATGAGCCAGCACTGTGCCCTTGTGGCCAGGAAGGCCAATGGCATCCTGGGGTGTATTACAAGGGGGTTGGTTAGTAGATCGAGAGAGGTTCTCCTTCCTCTCTACTCTGTCCTGGTGAGACCACATCTGGAATATTGTGTCCAGTTCTGGGCCCCTCAGTTCAAGAAGGACAGGGAACTACTGGAGAGGGTCCAGTGTAGGGCAACAAAGATGATTAAGGGAGTGGAGCAACTCCCTTATGAAGAAAGGCTGAGGGAGCTGGGGCTCTTTAGTTTGGAGAAGAGGAGACTGAGGGGTAACCTTATGAATGTTTATAAATATATAAAGGGTGAGTGCCATGAGGGTGGAGCCAGGCTCTTCTCGGTGGCAAACAATGATAGGACAAGGGGTAATGGGATCAAGCTGGAACACAAGAGGTTCCACTTAAATATGAGAAGAAACTTCTTCTCAGTGAGGGTGACAGACACTGGAACAGGCTGCCCAGGGGGGTTGTGGAGTCTCCTTCTCTGGAGACATTCAAAACCCGCCTGAACACTTTCCTCTGTAACCTCACCTAGGTGTTCCTGCTCCAGCAGGGGGATTGGACTAGATGATCTTTTGAGGTCCCTTCCAATCCCAAACATACTGTGATACTGTGATAATGTTTGTTTTCTTCACCAGTAAAAATAGCTGTAGCTGTTGCTGTCTGGCTTCTTATTTGTAAAGAAAAAACATGAAGAGCTTATAGAACTGATCAGCTCCTACAGTACAAGCTGGAGTATGAAGTGACTGGCTTTCTGATATGTGAGATTCAGGGGTTTAAGTAGAATAAATTTTGCTTTTTGAACTGAATGGGTAAACAGAGCATTTAAAAGGACACTTGATTAAAATTTATATTTTAAATAGAATTAAATTGTACTATTATTTCTGCAATAGCTTTTGCTCCCTAGTATACCTGGGATTATAAAGGTACCTTCCTCTTGAAAGCAAAACTCTGTTTTGCTTTCTGTAGTTCACCTCCACTGTTTCTTCCTGTAACGAGAGCAGCATAACATTCCCATTGCCCACACTGAGATAAACTTCAAACTTAATGTTTTTTCCTGCCCTCTCCTGCTACATTTTGAAGTAAAGCATTGCCTCATTATTATCTTACAGTTTATCGTTTGAGCCTTTCTTTTTACTTATTAATGCCCTGCTTCTGGAAATTCCCGATGAGCAGGAGCTGGAAAGCTTGTAACCTAAGTACAGCTTGGACCAACAAAGCCCAAGTTCCAGCGTTCCTCTCTGGATGCTGGAGGCAGAAACAAAGATGTGATACTGTGGTCTCAGGTCACACAGATCCTGGCTGGCCTATTGCCATTGTTTTTAGCAAAGAGAGTAAAAGCTGATAAAGTCTGTTTTTTGAAATAAAAGACTAAGTACACAGCGGAGTACATGTACAGGAGTGTGTAGCCACACTACTTATTGTGCTGGTGATGTACAGGGTGTTTCAAAAAGATGGACCCAATTTCAAATGGGTAGTGAATTCAAATTGGGTCCATCGTTTTGGAACACCCTGCATTTGTTGCTTAGTTCTTTATGCGCTTTTCCTGCTGATACAGGAAGCAATTGCTAGACATGGCTGTAACTTGTACATTAATGCAACTGCTTGTCATTATTCTAGAAAAGGTGTTTGCACCTCCAGAAAACGAGGATTTAAATATATGTTTAACCTCCCGTGCCAGCTGTCCTCTGGGTACCTGTAAGGTTCCCCCAGACCACCTCCTGCTCCCGCACTGTCACAGAACCAGCCCCGCTCCAGCAGCGGTTGCCCTGCACAGCTGCAACGGGACGACTTCTCAGTCGGGCTGGAGAAGCGTTGAGCCCAGCAGCACCGCCAGCCTCTCGGTGCCCCTTGCACAGAGCCCAGCCCCGCTTTGGGAGGATGCTGACCCCCAGAATGTTACCAGAGGCCCTTACCCACTCGTCAGCTAACAGAAAATCCTCTTCTGCCCTTTGTCCCTCCTCTTTCTCTCACACAGCAGACAGTCACACCTACACATGGTGCACAGCAGAAGTATCCCACAGGCTGCTGCTGGCACACGAGTGTGAAGACACATAGGCTCAGATCTATTTGCCTGAGCTTGCTCAGCCTCTTCTTAAAAACCTCCAGAGGAGCTCCCCAGCCTGCCGAGAGGCCCTGTATTTCACCACCTCTTTACTTGCTAAGTTTTCTGAACAACGAAGTGCAGCATTTTTTTCTTGCAAACTAAATCCATCATTTCCCAATATTTGGTCAGGAAGTCACAGCAACTGAGGCTAAAAAACTGAGTAGCAGCAGAGGATTTAATATGAGAATGTTCAAGCCTCTAATGTTTACTGTGAAGTGCTGCAAAACCAGTAAAAATTCTTGCACTGAGTTTTAAACCATCCTCTACTTGGGATCAGGATGGGACCATCACACAGTGGTGCAATCACATAAGAAAAATAAATAAATACCCGTCAACAATATAATTATTTATGGAGTGATACAAACTGGATATACAATGCCTCCCTTCCCACAGCAGTTTTCAAAGTAACAAATTTTGAAAAATATAATGGACTTAAAGTGTGGACTAAATTGTGTTTCCCAGAACTCCACCAGAGTTTTCACCACGTCCCTGGGTATCAAAGCATTAGCCTTTCGTCTTTCGATGTGGTCTCTGAGATGAGTAGAGGTGGAAGCTCTTATTCCAGCCATGGAAGAGGCAGTGTCAGTCTGCCTCGAGCTGTGAGTACGGAGTTAACTTCTAGTCAACACAAGCTGCACTTGCCAACACAGGCAGCCCAGCTCTCCCCCTCACCTCTGCCCCTGGGTTGGTGCTGATGTTCTTCTGGTCACAGGATGGATCAGTGAATTCGTCCAACTGAAAAGTAACCTCATCAAAAGCTGAATTTTGGTCCTTCAGCTGTTTTGCCACTTACACACAGAACCCTAGACAAACAAGCCAGGGTGAACAAACATCAGGGAGGCAGAAGGGACCTGTCTTTTCAGAAGTAACACCAGTTTATTATATGAAAACAAATCTGGAATCACAGCTTTAGCCAAACACAAATTTGAGTATCCTGTCACCAAAGGGACTTTTGGTTTTTGCAGTGGCCATATAATCTGGATTTGTTGTCTATATAAGGAATCTGTTTTCCTCACAGAAAAATCTGACCATTTCTCTCACAGGCAGACGTGTGATGTTGCAGATAGTTTCTGCAAAGCTTCTCTGTCCCATTTATACTTGCTTATTTTCCCCAGGAAATACCTTCATGTTACAGGATCTCACACCAATGTGAAATAAAATGTCTGGTAGCCAGCAGAAGGGAATAAAGTGGAATACAGACTTTTCTCCCATGATACATTTCCATTTCAAACTCAAGTGTGAATAATTTCAGTGGTGGATTGTTAAACACACCATATGTCAAGTCACTGGTATTTCCTCCACTGTATTATCTCTAGCACCTGGGTTACGATGTTACTGGAAAGCATTAACATGCTTCTGGATGCAAACACCAGAATTTTCACTAATAACAAGAGAACACTGTCACTGGAATCGTGAACTACAACAAGCTTCCCCTCCAGATTCCCATGTGGCAAAAAACAAGTATAAATGAGGGGCTTTTTAGAAGCATGGCATGGTTTTCTACATCCTATAGAAAACTCTCCTGTATTGCTAAGTTTGCTGTAGATACCTCCGCTCCATCATGTGATGGATAGAATCAGAGAAGATACAAACCCAAAGACAGATCCAAAATATGGATGTGGTTTTGCATCCAGACCAAAACTTTAAGGCTGAAGACTCTAAGTAATGCCTCTTGAAATTAAACACCCAACTCAAATATCATTAAACTTTGGAGCCACATCCAAGGTTCTGCATCTTCATCTCACCTCTGTTAAGAAGGCCACATAACTAAAGCCTCATTTTCATGTTTCTAGGGAACCCAGCCTGATCTGTGTCTGAAACGCTAACAAACACCAGTAACCTAGCTGGATAAACGCAGTTGTGTGACCTGCTTTCTCTGTTTTGATGTACTGAACATCATCACTCTGTGCATGTAATGACAACAGACTCAGCTGCTGTAGTTTGATGCATCCCCATTTCTCTAAGCACTACAGGTCATGTCATTATGACTTCTCCTAGAGCAAGGCAAACATGTTTTAACTTAACAAAACACATACTCCAAGTTCCCCCTGACTCTTTCCTGTAAGTGACGAAAGAGGCACCTAACCGGGGTGGACACAACAGAAGCGTCTGGGAAGAGTGGTGGAGAACCAGAGAAGTGCAACTTTCCGCTGGCACCCAAGTGTCCCGTGCACCCCTGTGCCATTTGCTGTGGCCACTGCTGCAAACTAGACAGCCCAGGCGTTTCGAGGAGGGTCGCCCTTGTCCTGTGACCGTGGGACACTGGTACGTCAGGCTAAGTCTGCCCAGCCAGCGCTCCTGGTCTACAAATGGCAGGAGCAGTGAGTGATGCTGGGCTGCGGTGTTTTGATCTGCTGGAACAAGACGCAGGTTTGTACTGAGCTGGAACTGCTCACGAGGTGTGACTGGTTCTAAGCTGCTTTTCTTTACGACCCTACGAGCGCTTTGAGAGCTCACAGTGAAAAACAAACTTCCTGCCGTTTATGTACTAAGGTTGGAAACTCAAGAGAAAAGTTTCTGTGAGAAGTAAAACTCTTGCAAAGACTTCATCTGGCTTGTCCTGTACTGCTACTTTTGTATGTAGTATTTTAAACAATATTATCACTTCATAGTTTCCAAGCTTCTAAACCCAGTGGGTCAGATGCTGTGCTGGGGCAGACAGATTGAGCTGACTCTTCAGAAAATCACTGTCAGCACTAGGCTAACAGCTGGATGCTATCAGAAGACTAATAAGCAGATCATCATCCCTTTACTTCACACTCTGAAATACTTACGGGATTAAGAGCTAACAACATTTTTTTTCCCCTCTTGGCAAGGCATTTATTTCTCTATGGCAGATGTTCTTTTGTTCACATTATGCTTGGTTTGTTTTATATACAGGTAGTAAGTACAGTGCTTTCATAAAACAGCCTAGTGCCAACAGCGTTTTTCTGAAGAGTTGTACAAGCATGTACTCAAAAAGGATGGCAGTTCTGCGTCCCCGTATATTCTTTCCCTCTGCTGCATCTTTGGGATACGCTCACTGTGCCACATGATAATGATAAATCCTGGAAAATGTTTTTGATAAGGTACTTGAAAATCATTTGACTATTATTTAAAGGAAAGCCCCTCTTGTATGACTTTCTTTAAAAGCACTGCAGACAGGCTTGGCTTTTACCAGTAAAGACAGACTTGCCTGTAGTACTTTTATTAAGATTTTATGTAGATGAGCACTAAACCAAGGATGCTTATAAACTGAAACTGGTTTTTGAAAAGCAGGAAAAACAAGCTGGGTAATGTCTGAGAAAGGGACTGGCTAACATGGGATTTCATGTTCAGATGAACGCTGGTAATAAAAGTTAAATATCTCTCCTACTAAATGTTGATTCCTAGGAACTCTACAGGAAAAGAGTCTACAAAGGAATTCTATTAATAAAAAGATGCTGAGAAATGTTGCAGACTATTTCTCCATACTGTACAGCAGTAAATAATCTCCCACCAAAATCATTAACTCTATGCAGACTGTATGATGTTCTGGGGGTGTTGATTGACAGCTGGATGAACATGGGCCAGCAGTGTGCCCAGGTGGCCAAAAAGGCCAACAGCATCCTGGCTTGTATCAGGAACAGTGTGGCCAGGAGGACCAGGGCAGTGATTGTGTCACTGTACTCAGCACTGGTGAGGCTGCACCTTGAATCCTGTGTTCAGTTTTGGGCCCCTCATCATAAGAAGGACATGGAAATACTATACAGAGTGCAGAGGAGGGCGACAAATCTGCTGATGAGGAGCAGCTGAGGGAACTGGGGCTGTTCAGCCTGGAGAAAAGGAGGCTGAGGAGAGACCTTATCACTCTCTACAACTACCTGAAAGGAGGTTGTAGCATGGAGGGTGTTGGTCTCTTCTCCCAAGTAGCAAGTGATAGGACACGAGGAAATGGCCTCAAGTTGTGCCAGGGAAGGTTTAGATTGGATACTGGAAAATATTTCTTCACAGAAAGGGTTGTCAGGCATTGCAGCAGGCTGCCCTGGGAAGTGGTGGAGTCACCATCCCTGAAGGTGTTTAAAAGGTGTTTAGATGAGGTTCTTAGAGACATGGCTTAGTGATAAGAGTTAGGTTATGGTTGGACTTGATGACCCTGAGGGTCTCTGCCATCTGAAATTATTCTATGATTCTATTCCAGCCACACTGTGCTGTCGCCAGGGGTCCCTGGTTGGTAAGACAACCCCTAGCACTAATTCTTGTGACGCAACTGTGAGCCATAGCGATGGCCGAGGACCACAGCATGTGACGGTACCTCCTTGTAAGGGCAGGCTTTCTGGCTTTCATTGGCTGTCCATGTAATGCTACTAAAAATGACAAGCAACTCCTGGATCGATGTCACAAGCTGGCACACAGTTGGCCTGATGACTTCACAGCCTGATGACTTCAGAGCTGAGCTTCTGATGGCTCTGTATGTTTTAAACCTGGATAATTCTCAGATCATCTTTCTGAAGTACTGAGCAAATCCAGTACGCTCAAGATTTCACTCAACTGACTCCAGGGAATTTTGCTGTCTCTTTATAGCTCTGTGGGGTGAAGAGAATTTGGGGGATTAAGCCCTGTGCTCTGAGTTATATACTGATCCCCTGTGGCCATCACGATGGAATTTCAGCAGCAGGCAGATGACCTAACATTTTTCCTCTAACTTCTGCCTCCAATACCAACTGCTGGTTGCTTCCAGCATCAGGATCGTGCCGCAGATGGATCTGTGGTGCAATCCACGTGCAACTCCTGTATCTCTAGGTTGTAGCAAGCCAAAAATGTTTTAAGTCTTGATTTTTGCATAACCAAACTGACGACCAAGTAATAGAAAATAAATAGTAAGCACAGAACAAAAACAAGGAAAGAAACCACACAAAGATCACCTGTACTTTGAGCAAATCAAACCTAATTCTTCCACACTAAATAGAATTACAAACTTGGATGTACATGATGCAGTAGAGTGAGTGTTATACACACATCCCTAAGTAATACATGTGTTTCTTTCTCACAAATGCTGATATGCAAAAATTTCAGTTGACTTGAACTGAACTGTCGTGTGAGCAGAAGAATTACAAGAAGTGTTAAACAGCTGGGAACAGGTGCCTAGGGAGATATGCAGGGGAAGGTAAGTAGAGCCAGACTTAATATCATTATTATTAATGCCCTGGAACAGGGAGTATAAACAGCATGTTAATGAAATCTGCAGATGGTAACAACGGGAACTGCTGCAACACCAATGAAGACAGAGAAACAGCACGAGAGATCTCAGACATTAAATGCAGGTCCAAAAGAAAAAAGACCCTTTGTGTACAGAGAAGAAGTTAATTGCACTGTAACTCTTTAAGGGCAGAAAATAAGTTGGAGCACAGTTGTGAGACACACTGAAACAGGGCAGGAATTCTGATGCAAGTTCTAAATAGTCAAACTTGTGCTTTGAGGGGTGTCCCATCAGGGTGGACAAGAGGGAGCTGCCTACAGTGAATTAATTTCTGCGCATTCGCTACTAGAACAATGCTGACGATTCAGGACGCAGTTCAGGAGACAGCAACAAATGAGTGAAGGGGCGCGATTTATGAGAAAACATTAAAATGCAAGTAGGTTTGTCAAGAAAGTTCTGTACTACAGAAGAGAGCTGTGTGTACTTTTTCAGTTTAACACCCCAGCCACAGAGAAGAAATTGTTGGGATCATACCACTGAAATTGGTTAACCATTGACAAGATGTAATGTGCCGTTACTTGCAATCTTTAATGGAGAGACATATGTCCTTTTTAAAGATATGCAGTAGCTTTACTGGGATTTGGAAGCTTGCTTCCAGAGTAACCAGGTGGACACCAGAGATCAGACCAGTCTTCACAATGCTTTTATCTGGCTTCAAAATCTGTGAGGTAGCAGATCGTAATAGCAAATACACACTACTGTTCATAATGAGCATTTTTACATTTTACGCTTTCATTACACATCTTGCAATGTCTGTTGCTGTCTCACTGCACACTAATGATACAGTAAAAATGGGATTGAGAAAAAAGCTGTAAATGAGATCCATCAACTAGACAGCATACTCAGGTCTCTGTACCCCAGAGAAACCAAGTTTCCCCTAAATACAATTTTAGATTTTGCTTTTGGTGGTGTAATACTTTTTTGCACTATCTTTTAAAATTTCTAGCTTGGAGATGTCATCAAGTTGCTTCTATGTGAATGGTTAGCGGTCTGTTTGAAAACATTTTCATGAAAAGTATAGTGGATTTATGGTTTCTTAATAAACTTTTTGTAAGACAGGCTCCAAACAGCAGCTGGTTCTCTGTTAAGAAGCCTATACAGAGCTCCAACTGAAAATAAATACCTGCCCAACAAGATGTGAGCATGGCAGTCACTGTTTTCAGTCCAGAATAATTTTCTGATAGCACTATTATGTGGCAAAACCCACATTAAAAATACCCGAGCGTAATGGTAGGTGTTCCATTCATCATACTTGGTTTTTCAGCACGCTTAGGTAACTTAAAAAAAATCCTCAGTCTGCTTACAGAAAATGTATTACTAAAAATACTAATTCTAAAAATACTTTGTTTATGAAAGGCTTATTGAGCAAATAAACCATTTTTCTCTCAGTAGGATTACTTTTTAAACTAAAAGCGAGCAAAAAAAATGCCACAAAATGAATGTTTATTGGAGATCACTAACAAGGAGATATTTAAGCTTGCCAAATACACAGTAACTGCATCAAGGTATATACAAAGGATAGTGTCCAGAAAGTAAGAGGCAAGTCAGTTCCTTTTAAGTTTGTGCATGTTTTAGCTTCCTGCTGTCTGCAGTGTCTTAACAGAAAGCTGAGAACAGAGAACCCGACTCTGTCAGTCTCATTCAGACAAAACTACCAGAAGTCATGATGGTGAGAATGTGATCAAATGCTGGTTTTAGTGTTCTAGATCTGTGATTTCCAAGCTTTTCCAGAGCTCCCTGCAGAAGCGCAGACCCTTGTTTTGTGTATCAACCAGCCTAACAACAGATTTACTTTACCTAGTTACTTTTATGCCCCGTTCAAACCAGTCTGTCAGCCCGTGTTCTGCCCCAGGGGAGGCAGGTTTGCAAAGCATCAATTGAAAACGCAGATCTGGAAAGCGGCAGCACTCGTTGCTTGCCTATGCTCCTACAGCAGCTTGACAGCAAGCCCTGGGGAGTGTTGGCAGCGGGTACGTGAAGGCACAGCTCTGTCGGTGTGCACCCAGAACACACGCTGTACTCTGATATATTTTAGAAACTGGCACAGCGTCTGGAATCACATCTCAGGAAAAACATCTGAGCCCCCTTGGGTCAGCTACAAAGTCAGGAGAGACTTTCTTGGTGATGCTGAGTTGCTGAGGGCCTTCTGAGTGAAGTTCACATGTGACAATTTGCAGAAGTGACTTTTTGAGTTGGGGTCTGTGCTCCCGGGCGGGGAGGGTTGTGAGCTCCATCTCACAGCTTTGCTCCACCGCATTCATTTTTCATGTCTCCTTCTGCTCATTAGACGCACTCCTCACACAAGCTGTTTTTACGTATCTACCTTACATCTGCCAGCTTATCCGTCTGCTCTCACACCTTTCCGCCGGCTGCTGCCCGGGTCCCTCAGGAGCGGCGCCTCCCGCACCCCTCGGGGCACCGCGCGGGAAAGGCGCGAAACCGCGGGCGGGTCCCGCACAGCGGAATGTCCCCTCATCCCGCCGGGACCTCGGCACCGCTTCGCCCGTTCCCCTCGCGCCCCGGAGTCACCTGTAAGCCCACGGCGAGGCGCTCCGCAGGTTGACGGGGAGCCGGAACCTCTTGTCGGCGGCCGGCCGAGCCCCGGCCGGGCAGCTGGCGTTGTGCTGCCGGCCCGGCGGCTCGGGCTGCAGGGTGTGGTGGAAGGCGCTGAGCATGCCGGCCGCCAGCCGCCCGTACAGCTGCTCCAGCAGCTCCTCGGGCCGCTCGCCGCAGGTTCGGGTCCGCGCCGGCCGCTTGGGCGCCTTGACGGCCTCCGGGCGGAGCGGGAGCAGCGCCGCGCACAGCAGCGCCGCCAGCGCCGCCCGCACCTGCAACGACGCTGCCATCAGCGGGGCTGGGACCGGGCGCGCCCCCCCACACCCCGGAGCCCCCTGCCCGGGGATCGAGGTGCTCCCCCCGGGCAGCCCTGTCCGTCCCCGGCCCGCGGCCCCTTACCCTGCCTCGCTGCATGTCGGTCGGGCTGCTCGAGGAAGCCGAGGGGAGCGGCGGGGTGCGGAGCCGCGCCGTGCCACTGGCTCTCTCGGCGGAGGAGCTGTTGGAAAAGTGCCCCGCTCCTCACTGCATCTCCCCTGGCCTTGCATGCCAGGAACATTTTAGGCGCTCACAGAGCAGGCGAGCGCTCAGCGGCGGGATCCTGCCGGTCCCGCACTCGTACACGGACCCGCCACCCTGCCCCGCCGCCCAGGGGGACAGCCCCACGGCACGGGCGGGCTCGGTCAGCCACCAGCCGCCCTCCTGCCCCGGGGGCCGGTCGCAGCAATCCCGCGGGTCGCCCCGCCCGGTTGTCCCTGCAGCTCGGGGGGGTGTCACGGCCCCTCACGGGCTGCGCGGACCCCATCCCCTTCTCTGCTCTGTGACGAGCCGGCGCTCCCTTCCACATCATCCATGCCATGGAGATGAGCTGCGCTCTCCTCCAGCCTGCTGGACCTCTGAGCCCTGAGCTGGACCTGCCAGGTCAGGGCATGAAATTGAGCTTGAGCCAGGATGGCTTGGGCCCAGTGGGAGCCCAGGTGTCAAGGCTCATTAGAAAAAATGTGGAGTTTTATGGCTGAAAATAGCAAAACTCTGGCCATATAACTGCAGCCGAGGAGGGGATTTCTGCAGTTCAGACCCTTTCAGTCACTTTGGAGCAACTGGCACTGTTCCTTGTAGGGGGTTGGGATCTCCAACATGCCCAGCTCCAGGTAGCACCTCTGGTTTGCTTCTCCAGAAACAGCCTGGCTGTGTAGATCCTTCAGCAGACACTGGGGTGGTTGAAGTCCCGCAGGAGGACCAGGGCTGGCAAACACGAGGCTGCATGGAGCTGTCTGTAGACCTCATCCACTTGTTCCTCCTGTTGAGGTGAGCTACAGCAGACACCCACCACAATGTCACTCTCCTCTGGCTAAAAAGCCTGCTTCAGAAGGTGAGAAACTTGCATCATACGTTGTCTAAATGAGACTGAGGTGAGTTACCTCTAATGACTTCTCCATCCATTCTGTGCTGGTTTACCGGTACTTTTAACAGACACATGATACAATATAGTCAGGGTCTCTGGCACAACTCACAAAAATAAGCATCTGTAGTACTCCAGGTCATGAAAGATGAGGTCCGCTGAAATGATTTCCCTAAAAACAGCCTTTTAGGATTTATCACTTGAATCAAATATTTGCACCACAGATACAAAACAACAGCAGCCTCACAGTCCAGGCTGGAATTGAAACAGAATGACCTGGCATTCCTAATGTGATGAAGTGACTTGATTTCATGGTTTCTGAAAAGTGATTGAGTCAAAGTGTGATATTTAGTGTTGTTGGTACCTTATCTGTCACAGATCAGTTTCACTCATGAGCAGTATCTTAATCTTGAACTGTGTGGGATTTAAATAATGTTTTTACTCTGAGGAAGGACTTAGTTTCAAGTCAAATTCAAAACTCTCCTTTGCAGTTGTTTGAAATTGAATTCAAAACTCTCTTTTGCAGTTTTATTCTCAGGTGACAGATGGGAGCAAGGCAGCTGTCCATTTAGCCCAGTCCAGCCTAACCCCGAGCTCTATGCTCATGTGTTGTGTCACTTCAACACTTTTGAGTGATATGTGTGGCAACATGACTAGTATTTATCATGACAGATCTTTTTATATTACTCTTCCTGTATCACACTTTCTGAGTAGTGTGAGGATGTCACACTTTGCTTTGCAAAACGTGACTTTCATGCACTACCTTGATATACATTGACATTTCTTGGGGAGGTCTGCCTCAAAAAATCAGAGCAGAAGTAGAGCAAACAACAGCACAAACATTAAATTGCCAGTGAGTTTAAGGCTTTGAGTCTTTTCTAGGCAATATCCCAATTGTGTACATTAGTTTGATTGTATTGCCTGGTTAGCAATCTCACTGATTCAAATAATAATAATAAGAATAACAGAAGGGCAGCAAATGATATTCCACTACATGGGAATTGAAATAGGTTCTACTTAGGTTCTACTATGACTTTGAGAAGTTACTAAGATATTACTAACGTACCAGTATCATTGTCACTGATTTTGATTTATAATTTTCTGAGAATTTGAGGGGCTATAACATACCTATATAATGAAGCATTGGGAATAAATCTTTAGTAATATAAAGTCTTTCCTGGATTTGATGCAATGTGTGATAACATTTCAATCAATAAATTCAGAATAGCAGCCATAAGCACATTTATATGAATCTATAGGGAATTCCACGGCTCATGGCTATTTTCTAAAAGTGAGATATCTTCCTTCGATGGCCTCAGGTGAAAATTCCCAGTGACTGAGCACAGAACAACCTGCCTGTGCCCTTGACAACAACTGAGTCGGTGGTGAAATCTGTATGGAGCCCACTGACTGTGTCCTGCCTCATCCCGCTGGCCAAGGGACATGACTCTTGGCTCTTTGTAATGGCACTGAGCCGCCAGATTGGAAAACATGAGCCACTTGTTTTCATACAGCAATGTGGTTCACTCACAGCCATTTCCTGACACCAGCCATCCCGTCCTGACAGCCCAGGAAGGGACTCAGAGTGGGGAGTCCCCTCCTACAACATGCACAGGGGACACCGTGTTGTTTTGAATGCCATTTTATGGCAGGTATTGGCCATTTCTGACAGTGTCATGGCCCACATGCTCTTATCTTGGCCTGTGGCTGGCTGGCAGGTCCAGCCACCCCTTACAGCATTCCCAGCAATACACTACAACAGGAAGCTCTTGCCCACTGTGTACATAGAATCATAGAATGTCCTGAGTTGGAAGGGACCCACAAGGATCATGGAGTCCAACTCCTGTCCCTGCACATGACAACCCCACAGTTCACACCATGTGTCTGAGGGTGTTGTCCAGTCTCTTCTTGAACACTGTCAGGCTTGGGGCTGTGACACCTCCCTGGGGAGCCTGTTCCAGTGCTCCAGCACCCTCTGGGGGAAGAACCTTTTCCTAATGTCCAACCTAAACCTCCCCTGGCACATCTTCCTGCCATGCACTTGGGTCTGTCTTTGGTCACTAAAGAGAAGAGTTCAGTGCCTGCCCCTCCTCCTCCCCTTGTGAGGAAGCTGTAGATGTGATGAGGTCTCCTCTCAGTGTCCTCTTCTCCAGGCTGAACAAACCAAGTGACTTTAGCTTCTCCTCGTACAGCTTCCTCTCCAAACCCTTCACCAACTTCGTGTCCCTCTTCTGGACACTCTCCAGTAGCTTTATATCCTTTTCATCCTGTGTCACCCAGCACTGCACACAGTGCTCCAGGTGAGGCCGCACCAGTGCAGAGCAGAGCGGGACAATCACCTCCCTGCCTGGCTGGCAATGCTGTGCTGGATGCACCCAGGACATGGGTGGCCTCTTGGCTGCCAGGACACTGTGGTGTCACACCTTCCTGTGTTTCATACTGTTTCCAACTGTGATCAGACAGTTGTGATGTTTTGAAACCACCATACCGACATGATGTCAGAGCACCCTCTGATTGGCTCCCCACTTCTATTATGTCAGGAAATGTTCCTGTAAAATATACAGATTTATAGAGAAAGATTTCTGTACATATATATAGAATCATAGATAAGTTTTGGTTGTAAAAGACCTTTCAGGTAATTGAGTCCAACCATTAGCCCAACACTGTTAAGTCCACCTCTAAACCATGTCCCAAGAACCTCATCTACCTGTCTTTTAAATACCTCCAGGTGTTTGAACACCTCCAGGTGACTCAATCACTTCCAGCCTGTTCCAATATCCAATGTAAACCTCCCCGGTGCAACTTGAGGCCATTTCCTCTCGACCTATTGCTTGTTACTTGGGAGAAGAGACCAACACCCTCCGTGCTACACCCTCCTTTCAGGTAGTTGTAGACAGCGATAAGGTCTCCCCTCAGCCTCCTTTTCTGCAGGCTGAACAGCCCTGGTTCCCTCAGCTGCTCCTCATCACACTTGTGCTCCAGACCCCTCACCAGCTTTGTTGCCCTTCTCTGAACTTGCTCTAGCACCTCATTTTCCCCTGGTGCAAACTGAGGCCATTTGCTCTTGTCATATCGCTTGCTACTTGGGAAAAGAGATGGACAAATTTCCCCAAAAAGACCACAGAAACAGGAACCAGCCGATAGGTTTATAAATCAGAAAATTTTATTTTGAGAGAAGTTTCACACAGAGAGGATGGGTGATGCAGGGTTCCCCTTGTCCACGGGTGTGGGAGATTCCAGCTGCCTGTGAGACTGTGCTGCAGTGCAGACTGCAGCAGTAAAAGGCAGGGTAATATCAACAACCAGAGCAGCCGCCCTGCAACGCCATGGGGAGCCCCTGCTGCTGCCCAGGGCTCTCACAGCCTCAGGCCAAGGCTGCCAGTCCCACATCTCCCAGGCAGACAGGAGACACCCATCACCAGCCCCATGGTGACATGGGCCACTGCCACCCTGCTGCCCACCATAGTGTGGCACCATTGGGGTTGGTGCCAGAAGTTGGTGTCATTTTTGATTCCTTATCTTTATGTCAGTGTCCTTGCAGAAAGTAACAAATCTCTCTGTCTGACTGGCTGAGGACAGGAGTGTGCCATGGTCTGGTCATGTCCTTGTCTGAGCCTTCAGTTCTAAAAGACAAAAGAGGAAGAGCCACCATCTGTTGTGCTGGGGGCAGCCCAGGCCTCCCCTCCCTGCCCTCTCGCCTCAGCCCTCTCTCACCCACCTGCCTCCAGTCTGGACCCCCTCACCATGCAGCTCTTTTTATACCTGTCTTGGGGGCCATGTCACCAATCCTCTGTGACATGGCCACCACCAGTGTTCTGCTTGCTGTGGCACAGCCACTGACTGCATCACCAGGGGTTCCAGGGCTCATGGACAGCCCAGCTCTTGGTGGCCCAGGGAAGAAGGGCCGTTGTTCTTCTGCCTTGTTCAAACACAGTGGGATGGACAAATCCCATAACTCAGGCCCATGGGGGGAGTAGCCAAGACAGAGCTGTTTTCCCCATGTGTCAGATATTTATCTGTTAGGAACTGAACACTCTCTGCACAGAATAATTCAAGTGCTTAAAGCTGGGTCTATAGTGCATTTCAGATACCTTAGAGTATCTATCCCAGTCCCCAGGGGCCACTTCAGGGACGCCCCATAGATCATGTGTCATACATGGCAGCTTCATGTGAATGTCCTGGCCAGTCTGAGATACGGCTCTACATAAATATGTTTAGGCATTTTCAATGCATTCCAACATTTAGAGTTCTAAATTTGTAATCGATACGTTGCTGACAGATACCATGAGAGACTTGAGTCTGTGCTCTGGTGATTGTGGTCATCTGAACTGCTTAAGAGCTCTGTCTGAATGGAGGAACCCACCCCTAGGAATGCTTCTTTTCTTCTCTGCTTTACCACTAGAAATGACCCTTTATTTTGCTAAATAGAGCATTTTATCTCACATGTTATAATTATATGAATGGGTGTTGAATTGTTTATTGTAGAATTCCTATCTTTTAGTAAATCCTGAAAACATAATGACCGCAGAAATACATGTTACAACACTAAAGCGACAACATAGCTCAATGTGGTAGCTTATAGTAAGGAAATGCTAATTTATGTTAAAACACAACTGATTCCAGCCCCTAACACACTTTTGTCCATACAAGCACCAAGATGCATGTAGGCAGTCCACCAAGCAGTCTGGCACTGACACCCGTATCCAGGGAGTCTGTCCAGGATGGCTTGCAGTGACGTGGAGGACAAGGAGTACCAGTTTACAGGCCTATTCCCTAGACTTACTGAGTTCTTTTTAGGAGGGTGCTGTTTTTGGATGACCCTCATTGTACATCAGGAATTGACAGTGATTAATCTCTTGATCCTGACCCACTTCTGTGAGTCATCAGGAGTTAGTCAATGCCTCTGTTTCAGATCTGGTTGTCCTGAGGCAGATGTGTGCTAGGATCTTGATGTCCGCAGGTAGATGTGTGCTAGGATCTTGATGACCTGCTGCCGTGGATGTCAGCAGCTCATGCTGTTTTTATAGCCCTCCTCCTGCGTGTATTTTGCACCCATGTGTTCACGTTTCCTTACCATTCACACCAATACAAACATTTTTATTACAATATTCTACATCCTTAGAAGATTCCTGGACTTCTGTTCTCTGATACATTCTAGGCACTTTTGTACTTGCTGGAAAAAGATGACAGTTATTTTTTATTATTTGAAAGTGTTCTTATCAACCAAACCCAAGCTTCTGGTGTTCCCCTTTAGTGTTTCAACAGTATGTTATTGTAAATTTTCCACTTTCCTGGCCCAAAATTACAAATGAAGATAACACTTCACCTCCTTCTATGCAATCATTTAATATATGAATTGTAATATGATCCAATCTTCATGTTGTTTATAACTGGATTCTGGTGAGCTTCATGGTGTGCCTTACCATTTCTTATCCTCCCTTATTCACATTACATTATCCTTTTTTAGCAAAAACAAGCAGGAAAAGTTTGAGAGAAAGGGGAAGAGAAACTTGCTGCTGATAGGACAGACAGAAGGAAGTCCACTGAGTAATGGAAAAAGTCTTTACTTCACTTTTACCTAAGATTTTAAATGCTCCTTGTGGGGGTTGTCGTGCAGCATTTATACCTGGGAGTGGCAGCTGCCTCTTCCTGAGGTTATTGCTATAGTGATCAATGCCAGATAGTTAATAAGATGCACAGTTCCACAAACCCCTGCTCTGAGAAAGTCAGGATGTTCAAAAGGGAACTGAGCTGTGCAAGAACAAGGCAGACATTTTTAGTGAGTTCATATTAATAAGAAAAAACATTTTCTGCACAATTCCATCAGGGAGCATGGTTCATGCGATGTTAAACACTGACATGTACAAAAAACACACAAGGTTTCTATCTTCAGTCTTACATTGCTACTAACAGCTGGAGAAAAAATATGTCATAGGAGGAGAAGAAAAATCCTATTCAAGTATTTTATCATCAGATGATTAGGATAATTTGGAAAGTTGTTTCAGAACTATTAGAATGATCATGAAAACCTGCCAGAAAGTATAAGAACGTAGCCCTTCCCAGACACATCAAATCAGCAATGAGCAACTTCATCAGGAGTTTCTCTTGGTTGGGATCATTGTCTTCCACAGCAGCTGGTTCCATATACTATGGTTCACACATAAATTAAGCATATTATTGTAACAAGCATTATTAATGATGCTGTAGCAATGTGCTTGTCACAGCAATGATACAATTGCCCTAAACTGACATTTTCCAAAAGCTCATCCCCATCCTGCTGCAGCAGGATGTACATTAACGAGATCCCATCTCTATCTGAAATAATGATCTGAAAAACATTTTGAAAAATCATCATGTAGACTTTCAAGCTGAACAACTCCTATTGTTGTATACAACAAACATTCAGGTGGCATCACCAGCAGGTATAAATCTTCATACAGAGAAATAAATTGCTCCCCAAAGATGTTCTTCTCCTTTACATTCTCTTTGCAGATACCTGTCACCCAGACTGCTGATTCTGTTCCTGTTCCTTCTTCATTGCATTTGTAACCATTATCACACCACTTTGCAGCTTCCATGGCGTAACATCTTCTACAGCAGGACCTCAGTGTATTTTACAGTTGTTAGGCAAGTTAGCTTTGCAAAACTGAATTCTTGCAAAGTGGAGAATCCTTAATGGCCTTCATTCTGAGGAGCAAACAGGTTAAAAATAGCTCTTCTATTGAAAAGCTGAGAAACTGTGCCTTTGAAATCAGGAACAATCAAAGCTTAGCAAATGAGATTAATTTCTTATGGTCTCATACTACTCTTGCAAAGGAACCAAGAAGAGAAACAGCCTTTCATCATAAGACTCGCACAACTGTTTATACTTTCTTTGTACAGCTTTCAAGTCCCGCATTCCTCTAGAATAGCTTTGCTTTAAAAGTAATGAGTTAGGCAATCTGTAGTGAAGGATGTTCAGGGCAAAATATTAAATATGTGAATAAGAATACATTGATATTGTGGAGTTAGGCTTGTTTAGGGAAAAAACAACAACAACAACAACAAACAATTATTACCTGGATAGTATTTTAATTTGGCTGTTTATGCTGCCAAGATGCTCATCACAAAGGTAAGCAACTAGTGTCCACAGCCTTTACTCTAAGAGATATTCTCCAATGATTTTTCCTCTGGCCACTTTTGAAGCAGTAATACATATAGGAGACTCTCGAGACAATCAAGGAGGCAAATTCAGAGGATAGAACTGCTGTGATTACTTCCCACCTTTATCCCTTTATCCAAGGAAACTGAATTTCTGTATGTTTTGTAAACTGTCAGTGATTCATAGGGTCATTACCAGAGTACCTACTGTACAAAGAGACATTTTTCATACCTGTAAAGAGAAAGGTAACTTGTATCTAACTGAATCCAGCACATCCTGAATACAACTTAAAGAGTATCTCAGGCCCAAGAAGTCAACTGAGAATTGTTTAATATTGTGACCAATGCCTTTCTCATGATAATACAAGCTAAAATAGCGCATGAGTCAGTTCTTCCAGAGGATTAACATTTTCCTAGGTTTAGTATTGCTGCCTTCCAAAGATTAAAAAACTAAATAAACTAATATAACAGCAGTGCTATCACATTTATCAAAACTTTATTCAGGAATTTTAAATGATCTGATAATTCTAAAATGATAAACACAAAATCAGGGCTTAAATGGTGCTGGAAGCACATAGCTGCAGTGTGGCTTGTGGAGATGGAGTCTGGTTTGCACAACTGAACCTGACTAAATGCTTTTGCTTGAATTTCTGGGATCAAGATAGAATTATTTAGCTCATGCAGTGTTTCCACTCCTGCAGTTTCTGAGACCTACCGCAGGACTGAGGGCATCCTGCATGGCAGCAGGGAACTCAACTCATGCTGTACCTGAGATTAATGCTAACTGGCTAGCTCCGGGACAGGGGCAGAGTCATCACATCAAGGTAGCACGATAATCACATCTAACCCAGGTGATTAATTTAGACACAGCACCCCACTAGCATGGCCACACTTCCTTCAAGACAAGGAACTCATGTGGGATGTCACATCTTCTGTTCCCTCACACAGAATATTTCACCCAGCAGAAGGAGGCGGCTGCACCTAAGCTGCTAATGGAGAATGGTTCCTGGCCCAGGCCAACCTTGGGGTCATGCAAGGGCATTGTCTGGGGGGCTGCTAATAGTCACAGTACTGAGGAATGTGCTGCTGGTCTTGCAATATGGAAGGTTCTACATGAGCTCCTCTGCTTTGGGCCTGCCCTGGCAGTGCTGCAGCTCTGGTAGAGAGGTAGGCAGCCATCCTTGACATGGTTTTGAAGGAAATGAACCTGGGCTAAATCGTTTTGACTGAGCAGGACTTGTTATTCCAGTATTGGAGCTGGATCACATGGCTTTCTGTCAGTTCAGAGCAAGCTAAACAGTGCTTGCAGAATAACATGCAAATACATCATAATCAGATCGTCACACTATAGGAAATAACATGTTCCGGAAGTTCCTGGAAGTTTTTGCGGGGGCAGAAGAAAAGTAAAATTCTGTTTGTAAAACACAGAATAGAATTAGAATAGACTATTTCAGGTGGAACCTACAATGATTATCTAGTTCAGCTGCCTCTTAAACACTGACAGGCTTGGGACATCAACCACCTCTCTAGGAAGCCTGTTCCAGTGTTTGACCAACTTCTTGGTAAAGAAATGCTTCCTAATGTCCTGTCTAAACCTCCCCTGGTGCAGCTTTGCACCATTCCCACGTGTCCTGTCACTGGGTCCCAGGCAGAAGAGCTCAGCACCTCCCTCTCGACCTCCCCTCTTCAGGAAGCTGTAGAGAGCAATGAGGTGGCTCCTCAGCCTCCTGTTGTCCAGACTAGACAAGCCCAAAGTCCTCAGCTGCTCCTCACAGGACATTCCTTCCAGCCCTGTCACCAGCTTTGTTGCCCTCTTCAGGGTGCACCATAGACCACACTGAATGTGCTTTGCTTATAGCACCAAGGGGAAGCTGGTGTGCTCTTAGACCAAGAGCTACAGCACTTGGGAAACACGTTACATACAAAGTAGTTTGTTAACTACCATAAACCTCACAAGATCACATTCCTACAACTGTGCCATTAAAGAGGTATTTCTGACCACATCAGAGATGGACTTGGGGGCCCTGTAGCCCTGGGCTAGAAAACCAGGCTGCAAGAACAATAAACTCCCAATCAATCTGGAACTTGTACAGGATTTGCTACTCCAGCTAGATCCCTACGTCGATGGGGCCTAATGGGATTGATCCTACGATGCTTAAAGAGCTGATTGGCGTCAAGCAAGACCTCTCTCTGTGATTTTTCAATGCTCCTGGGAACCTTGAGAGGTATTGGAAGGCTACAAGAAGGGCAACAGGGATGATCCCGGCAACAACAGGCCTGTCAGCCTCACTCCAGTGCCTGGCAAAATCATGTGGAAGACTGTTCTGGGAGTTATTGAGAAACATCTGAATGACAACGCAGTCATTGGTCCCAGCCAGCACAGGTTCATGAGGGGAAAGTCCTGCTTAACAAATTTGATTTTTCTATGACAAGATTACTCACCTAGTTGACCAAGGGAAGCCTGTTGATGTGATCTTTTTGTATTTCAACAAAGCCTTTGATACTGTGTCTCACAGTATCCTCCTGGACAAGACATCCAGCACACAGCTGGGTAAACACACAATGCAGTAGATGAGCAACTGGCTGACACGTTGGGCTCAAAGGGTTTTTGTAAATGGGGTTATGTTGGGCTGGTGACCAGTCACTAGCGGGTCCCATAGGGATCCATCTTAAGGCCAGTGCTCTTTAATGTCTTCATAAATTACTTAGACTTGGGACTTGAGGGAATACTAAGGTTGCCAATGACACAAAACTGGGAGGAGCTGTTGACACTCTGGAGGGCAGAGAGGCCCTGCAGAGAGATATGGACAAACTAGAGAACTGGGCAATCACCAAACACATGAATTTCAACAAGAGCGAGTGCTGGGACATGGCAACTCTGGCTGTACACACAGACTGGGGGACAAGATACTGGAGAGGAGCTCTGTGGAGAGGGATCTTGGGGTTCTGGTCAATGGCAAGTTGAACATAAGCCAACAGTGTCCTGGCAGCCAAGAGGCCACCCGTGTCCTGGGTGCATCCAGCACAGCATTGCCAGCCAGGCAGGGAGGTGATTGTCCCGCTCTGCTCTGCACTGGTGCAGCCTCACCTGGAGCACTGTGTGCAGTGCTGGGTGACACAGGATGAAAAGGATATAAAGCTACTGGAGAGTGTCCAGAAGAGGGACACGAAGTTGGTGAAGAGTTTGGAGAGGAAGCTGTATGGGGAGCAGCTAAAGTCACTTGGTTTGTTCAGCCTGGAGGAGACTGAGAGGAGACCTCATGGTGGCTACAGCTTCCTCACAAGGGGAGGAGGAGGGGCAGGATCTGAACTCTTCAGTGACCAATGACAGAACCCGAGGGAATGGCAGGAAAATGTGCCAGGGGAGGTTTAGGTTGGGCATTAGGAAAAAGTTCTTCCCCCAGAGGGTGCTGGAGCACTGGAACAGGCTCCCAGGGAGGTGTCACAGCCCCAAGCCTGACAGTGTTCAAGAAGAGATGGGACAACACCCTCAGACACATGGTGTGAACTGTGGGGTTGTCATGTGTAGGGACAGGAGTTGGACTCAGTGATCCTTGTGGGTCCCTTCCAACTCAAGACATTCTATCATTCTCTGACTTGCAGAGGTATCTTATGTGACTGGGCAGATGTTTTTAAAACCTGAAAAGAAGGTTTCTTGAAGATATGAAGAAAACTTTCCAGTGGCACTTGTCAGGAAGCAGTTAAGCACCAACACTTGGAATCAGCATTGGAAATTTTAGAAGACTGAATCCTTGCATTTCAAAGTGCAATAACTAAAGTCTAACTGTCACACCAAACTCACACCAATGTTTCAAAAACAAGTCCCTGCCACCCCACTGTAGTAGTTTTGTAAGTATTTATTAGGAAATTCTGAATATCTAATATTTTTACCTCCAAAAAGTGACAGAAATTAGGAACCCCATGTTCCTATTTAACGTGCCTCAGTGACTCTGGATCAAACTTGTTCAGTTCATAAGCAAAATGATGATTTCTATAACAACTCTGCACATACTCAACCAAGGCTGTAGAAAGCTACCTCTGTGTAGGCAGTGCCACAGTCCCCAACATGATTCAAAAGCTGAAATCTCATTAGCAATTCTGAACAAACTAGATTGAAATCCTGCCCGCTCTGACCATTCAAAATAAAACTCCCTCATCTTTGTGATTGCAAACATACCTAGGAGATTGCCAAGAGACTGCAAAATGGCCCTAGCTCAGCTAAGCGTACACTAAAATTAAGATGCCTTCTTCAGTATCGGTATTAAGGGCTTTGCTGAATTTGGGCCTTAAAGGCATTTTCAGATAGTCAATTCACAGGCTTTAAGTAAGTTCTGGCTTTTGATGAGGGATATGGGACTTTCAACCTCATAATATTGCTTTGAGGTATTTTGCACTGAAAGGTGAAATTTAAGAGACTGCTATGTTTCCTATTATAATCAGACATACCTCTGAAAACAAAAGTTTTATGCATTTGATATGGTTTGCAATGAGTTTGAATGCCTGTGTAGTTTTTATGCATGAGTAAAACAATCTCAGCATTTAAAAAAAAAATCAATTATAAAAAACACTGCAATTTCAAATCCATGTTTTTAATGTAAGATACCATATATCCAAAGTATTTCACAAATATTTTATCAAAATCCACTACAAAAAATCCTGCATTAATGTTGTCCTGCTCAAGCTTTTAGAAGGAGAAAAGGTCATGAGTGGACCATATGCTACTCTGGAAGCAAATCCTCTCCTAGTTCTTCATCAGCAAAGTCATCTTCCTCAGCTCTTTTTCTTGCTGCAGTTCTTGGTCTTTCTGCTTGCGGGCCAAGTGGGTCTATGTAAGAGGCATCTAGGGTTTAATAAATACATTTCAAATAGTTAGTTGCAAGTAATTTTAGCTTTGTTTCAAACATATAAAATCAAACACAAGAGTAGGTTTTAGCATGACACATTTGTAAGGCGTCTTTGAAATGCAGACCAGACAGAGCATGTGAACGCTGAAGGAGAACAAGGTACCACGTTTGGGAAGTAAGGCATGGCACAGGACCAAAGTACCTGAGCGCCAGAAGCATGTTTTTCCTTTCTTTTTAAAAAAAAATAAATTTCTCTTTATTTTATTACAATCATTAAGTGAGAAAAAGACCTCGGAAAGTGCATGGAACAGGAAGACAGATGAGCTGGTTAAAGAAGGCAGTTTAGGAAGTACGACATTTCACATGGATTTGGGATTTAACCCCCTTTGAAAATTCAGTCTTAGTGAAGCACTTATGACTGCAGAACCACAAGAACTGACTAAAGGATGTAACAGACAGATAGCAAAAATAATAAGTATTTCCATGGGCCACATTTCTTTATATTTACAATTACTTTATAGTGAGTTCTGAACAATGAAACCAAAGCCATTCTTCACATTTATTTCATGGGGAACATGTTTTCCCAATTGTCTAATTATACATGCTCTTCCAAGAACTTATTTTTTCCATCTCCTCTCTCCTTGAGGGCCAGGAAAGTAAGAAGGTAGAAGATGCCCACTTGCCTATTTCTTTACTGTTGCTACTTTCATAGGGTTCCCTTGTTCCAGGCAAAGCTTTCAGTTTGGCACTCAGTCTTTCCCCTTTGGTACCACTGCTATCTGGGGGGGGAAAAAAAAGTTGAAGACAAATAACATGCTGCTATGTGATACAAGAACAACATAAATTCAGCTGCTATCTGTCAAACAAGATTTGGATGAAACCATCTTTTCATGATGGATACAGTTCTCAGTTGTAATAGTAGTCATTAAAACACAATGGACAGTGTGTCCACATGTGTGTGGTTGTTTTTTTTTTAATTTTTAAATATATACAGCCTTACTTTCTTTGGAGTAAACACATTAAAATATTTTTGCTTCAAATGCTGACATTTCAGTTGCTTATAAATTGCAGTCACCTTTCGGAGCTAAAATAAGCATGATAAATATAAACACTGTCACGATGTATACGGACATTTCATATGTCTGTGTGCTTACTAACATAGTAGTATGATCCACCTGTTGAATGCTGTCAAGGTTAAATACAACACTAACTTTGCTTTTAATTAGGAGAGCATTATTTGGCACGTGCTGTCTGCGTGGCGGGCAGGCACGGACCGTGTACACGGGCCATCCTGGCCCCGCGTCTCGCTGCAAACCCCGCGCTGGCAGCTCAGTTTGCAGCGGGGCCCCAAGGAATGTGTCGGCTCCGAGCGCTGCCTCGTGCCCAGACAAGGTCAGATTAACATTCTCTTGCCACAGCAGTATTCCAGACACTCTAAATGTTCTGTTCACCTCTGAATCTCTTTTTCACATTCATGGCAAGTTTTCAGTCTTGTCTGCTGCAACAAATTTTTATGCAATCTTTTTCTCCTAGGAGAAAACGTTTCGTGTTTGGCTTGGTATATTTACAAGGCAGGACATGCCAAGCAGCCAAATACAAACATGCTCATTTACAACATGAAACAATGCTGGTATTAAAAGTCTTCCATCTGTAAGGAGGAAAAATGAGTTTCATTCAGCAAACATTAATTACAAAGTCTGGACTTGGCGACACATTTCCATTGTCTTATTTACTGTAAATGTTCTTTTCGTAAATATTGTTACTATTTAAAAAAAAAAATCTTCCACAAAGATGACAAATCTTTATTTCTCTAAAAATACTACTGTAGACTTCAGTTTATTCAGCCTTGAATTGGAAGACAATGTCTCCACTCCAAGAAAGATCTAATACATACAGTCACATGTCAAACAGTTAATATGTTTACAAGACACAGATTACTGTTGAAACTTCAAAGCAAGGAAAATCTATTTCAATGTCCATCAACCTCCCTTGCATCAACTCTCACTGACAGGTCCCATGGAAGAAGTGAATACTTAATGAAGGATTCGAAGAAACTGAAATAAATCAATGGGTTTGACTCAATCAAACCCATCAATGGGGGGTCTCAACCAAAGGGCTCTGTAATTACACAAGAGCCACCTCTTGATCCCAGGGGGCTTTGGACAGGCCTGCGCAGCAAGGAGGCAAGTGGCGAGCTTCACAAATGGTGTGGATGAAGACACGCTGAGGACAGTTTGGAGGAGAATACAGAATGTTTAACAAGCAGAGAAAAGTTATATAGGAGTAGGCACAGACTCCTGTACAAGGGAAAACAATTTATAAAATAAGGAATAAAGTTGGAAGAAGTGGTAAAGAGATGCAAAGATAGGAATGATACAGCAGAAACCATGCCAGGAGACAGCTGAACTAGTCAGAGAAACTCCAGAGGTTTAACGGGCTGGTTCCAGGAAGGAAGAATTTAGTGTAGCAACAATAAAAGAGGAAGAATATGGCATATCAAATATTTTCAACTGTGAATGAGGGAAACACGTGGGTTTTATTGACACAACCAGATGAAGCCGAGGGATTTGATATTAACCAAAAGAAGAAAAATAAAGATGGTAGACAAACCAAGATGTCTGAGATAAACATATTGCCCCCAGGTTACCTGTACATCTTTCTGCTCCAAAACAAACAGCTGAAAGCAGAAGCTTTCTTGGACATCCTAGGACCTTTACGCTTTATGAGGGTTACATCCAAAAAGATAAAGCAGTAAGTCCAAAATTTGAAGCAAATTTTTCCCCTCTTTTCTCTCTCTTCTCTAGTGGATATAGAATCATATGCAACCCTTGAAGTGCTTAAACCTCACCAGCTTCCCCTCGCACAGCTTTGAACCGGTGTGACTGACTTCCCCAGAATGGCCATCTGAGCAGCAAGATGCCTGCCGGGTGTTCAGCATTCGGCCTGGGAGCGTGAGCTCCCCCTTTCAGTATATGAACCAATAGAGTCAATGGAAATGTTGGTGCTGTTAAGCTTTTCCCACAAATGTAGCCTTTTTGGCTTCAGATTTGATTCAGCTGCCCAAACGCATTATTTATTGTCAGTTTAATAAACTGAACCAGCTCACCAAAGGGTTAGATTAATGCCAGCAATAGCGCAAGGGAAGCAGCAAGAATAAATGACCAGGAATGGGAATGAAAAGAAGTGCTGAGGTGGGGTATGGGCTGCTCCTTCTACAAGCAGCAAGTTATTCAATCAGTACATACCACCTTGATATAGTGTCCTCAATACTTACTACATAAGGTTGCATACCTGTCAAAATTGACCAACAATATACTTAGGGATAAGCATCAAAAGTAGAGCAAGCACATACAGTAGCTCTCAGAGAATTATTTCCTAGCCTCCAACAATTTGTAAGTCAAGCTTATATTTGGGGGAGGGGGGCAACTCTACATATTGAATAGTGGATTTTTTTCTCCAAGAACATGTAGATGTGAGGAAGCAAGAGGTCTGGATTCAATGCCTTCCCTCACATGAGGGAGTCCAAACACCCAGCTCCATCTTTCAGGAGGAACGTCCTAGTTGTTGAGCCATTTGGGGTAAAGGCTTATTCTTGACACTCCGCCATGGGATCCAGGATTTGGCTGCCAATATGGCAGCTGACCAACTTTAGTAACTGTACAAAAACACATCCCCAATTAAATGAAATTTATGAATACTTGAAGATTAGTGCTGAATTAAATTGCTCTCTGTGTCCAAGAAAACCTTTACTGCAATTAATACATGCTTATTATTTACTTATTGTACTTTTATTTAAATGGCTGTTATTATTGTAGCTCGCATGGAAACCACTCCCAGTGTACTCACTCTGGGTTGATAATGTGCACATATACACATAAACATAAACTGACTGCAGGAACACGGCTCCAGATTTCAGTTGAAAAAGCAACAGGAACTGATTAGAGCAGAGCTGGTCACTACATTTTCAAAATCTGATTTATAAACTTATTTACTCTGTAAAATGATTATACCTGAGACTTGGGTTATCATGCTGACATGATCTTCCCCTCAGACTGTGTGCAATAGCATTAATTGGGAGCTATGCATATAAATGCATAAAAAAATATACTCTACATACTGGTATAAGTTAAAGTGCATTCCTTCCTCATCTGCTTTAAAGTCATGCCCATAATGTTAAAT
Organism: Columba livia; assembly: GCF_036013475.1. Classification (NCBI taxonomy): domain Eukaryota; kingdom Metazoa; phylum Chordata; class Aves; order Columbiformes; family Columbidae; genus Columba; species Columba livia. The sequence goes on along the minus strand of NC_088602.1, from coordinate 20,309,011 downwards.
TTAAGATACTTAATTACATTAGTGTATTATAATATGTTCTGTCCATTCAGATTTCTTCAACTCCCATAAAAAAACCTAACTTGAACTAAATCCTCCACATAAAATTTAAGAAGAGAATCAAAGTATAAAACTTATTTTAAAAATAATGGTTAATTTTATATTGCAGAATAATGAATAATACAACAGTCAGCAAAATTAATTCTATTTTGGAATAATCCTATTTTAAGCAGTGATAGAAAACAGGATTCTAAATCTTTGCATTTCTGTACTTCCTATTTAGCAAGACACCTGATTGTATGTCACTTCAACCCACAAAATCCACGATTTTATGTTTATTTTCTAAAGGACTCTCGCTGGTGGCACTTACAGTAATGAGACTATCGCCTCTGAAATTCCTTCAGTATCATGAAGGTATTAAATTAGAATTTTTAGTGCCACTTTACTCATCAGGAAAAAGATATGAAAGTGGAGGGTGGTTTGGTAATCTCCCTCCTCTGTAAAATGTTTACATAACAAAGTGCACAGAGGGCTAACGCTTTTAAAGACTGCAGATGCTTCACTAAATCCAGAATGGGATTCAATGCAGTTCTGTGCATCTTTCATATGTGGGATGAAGACATCATCTTTGGAGAAGAGAGGGCTTTGGTTTGGTTCGGTTCGACTGAAGGCAACAGCGAGTTCAGCATAGCAGGCAGAATATTATATTAAAACTGAGAAATGGCATGGGCAGCAGATGCAGTTTTGAACTCCACTGCAGTTCAATTAGATTTGAAATTCCGTTGAATGAGAATTGTTTCTGGTGTGTCAGTGAAGCTAACACCTTAGGTGAGTTCAGATACAGAAAACAGATTAAGATGTTCTTTTCACTCCAGTATTTTCCCTGTCCATAAAAACAAAGCTTTGGGCTCTTTTTGTACACACAACCAATGGAACCATTGCACAAAGACTTGTAATTAATGAGGCATCAACAGGCACTGAAAATGTAAAAAAAAATAAGTAATCCTGAAGTCCTGGCTGCAGGATAACAGGAGAACCTCTTGCTTCAGTCACAGTGAAGATTATTACAATGCTTATTGCCCTAACATCTATAATGTGCTTGCATATTATATGAGGAGATCCTGAGGTGCTGGTAAAGGGTGTTTGAATATGAGATGTTTCTTTGTGATGGACAAACCCATTTTGCCACTGACACCACCACAGGTGGAATGAAAAAGGGAAAAGATACCTAGATTATTCTTGTTTCCTTCCCAAGCTCATCCGGCCAGGCTCGGGTAACAAGGAGAATACAAAGTGCTCAGCCTTTCATCTTCGGAATTCAACATGCTTCCTCGGGCTCCTGTCCGAGACTGCGCGGCTCCTCTCCCCCTGCACACAGCTCCCCTCTCATCCAGTACAAAACTCCCCATTCAGAGAGCAGAGCAAACGCAGAGACCAAGTAAACACCGCTATGGTAATGTATTCCTCAAGGTCAGACTCTCCTTTATCTGTGAAAGGCCTTATGCTACTGAACAGTAAAAATCTCTTAGGGTAGTACAAACCACAATGTCCTAACTTCCAAATTCTGGATGTTAGTATCACATCTCTGCAAAACACAAAAAAGTGAGTATGAAAACAAGAAAAAGTTACTGAAAATTAAACCTTTGAGAACTGAGATGTACTGTTAGCTCCCTTCAAGTTTTTAGCGAGTTTTTTTGTTTGTTTTGTTTTTTTCTCTCCTTTTTTTTTTTAATGAAAAAGAATTTTAAGGGAGTGTACCAATGTCATCTGCTTCCAACGTGAATCAAAAAGACTGAAAATAATAAATCTGATATTCATGGGGAGAAGAAAATTTCACTTCTTATAATAAGAGTTAACAAACATGTTCAATTTTGGGTAGGGATTTCAGATTTAATGCATGTCCTTCTCACAAGACAAGAACAGACTCCAGCTGACACTGATGTGGATCTCAGTTTTCTTGGTCTCCCTTTTTCCATTCTGTCTACTATCCATGCATATACTACTATGCTGAAAACTATGACCTGGTGCGTTAGTTTTAATTTATATTGACAAAGCAGTAGGGATCCTATTAAATATAAGCCCTGCTGACTTAATTCTCTTTCCTCTTAGCTTCCTCTTTAAAACTAATTTCAGATCATATTTCCTAAAACAAGGAAGCCTGCATTATTAATACTCCGAATATAAATAACTATGTAGGGACAAAATACTTGAAAAAAGAAATTCACTTAGGAATATCAGCAAGTATAGGGACAGTGAGCTGGTAAGACGAAAGAAATAAAACATGCATTATACCTAGAGTATCTGGAATGCATACACCCTTCACTTAGCTAGTAAGGACTTTAATTTAGCTAGTAAGAACTCAACTAAGCACGATTCAATGCTTCACCCGTTCAGTAGTGATGGCAAATCCCTCATACATTGTAGCAAATTGATTCCTTTTGTTCTTGGCAACACCATTGGAAAAGATTAATCTTAAAATGTATACAAAATTTCTTTTTTTCTTTTTTAAGCCATTAATTTATCAAAAATGTACTAAGATTCTGAAATAAAACAACTCATGTTTGTATTCCATGTGTGTCTTCACACAGGCCATGTACAGAAGTTTCTTACACTGCAAAATACAGCCTCATACCCTAGGCAAATAATGCCAAACATTGGACAAAATAGGTTTTGGGTTTTCAGGTTTCTCTGAGTCATTCTGAGTACAAGGTAAACACACTGCAACATAGTCCTTAACATCCATTGCTGTGAGTGTACAGCTTCTTCATTGATAAGGTTCCCCAGAGTCAACACCACTAGTTAAAAATGTTTAATGCCTTTGACTTCTAAAAATACCTCTTAGTACATCTCACCACAACTTTAACTGGGAATCCCAGCAGAGAATTAGCTCCAGGCTCAGGACAGGACCTTCTTTGTACCTCTGCTTGTTTGATCAGCCATTTCCAGAAAGGTTGGATCTTTGGCGCTGAATTTGTACAGCAGAGACTTCTCAAACATGCTTTTATACAGACTCGTTCCCAAACTCTGGGTCAATTCTGATCCTGCTTACCCTCTCGTCCTTTTTATGTTGACATCCTAAATGTCTGCATTTGCTCATCCCCATCACGCTGGTTACGAGGGGAAAGAATAATAACTTGGAATTACTAGAGCTTGCAGTCACAGTTCCTCACACATTCCATTTTGCGAGGGGAGGAAAGGGATTTATTTTATTTTAAATTTTTTTTTAAATGACAACTTTCCATAGATATTTCTGTCTTCAAAATAAGTGTCGACAAACTTGTAGTTTGGGGGAGTAACGTTGTCTTAGCATGTTTACAGCTTTGTCGCTCTTTATATCCTCTTTTGCTAAACTACTGACTCTTTCCTGATAACATACCCCTTTTTTTACTAATGACGGTAGTCTTATCGCTGTAAGAAAAAGAGACTCTTTGTGCTGTTCGCCTGTATGCCTAATGCAATGTTTTGCACAGTTGTAAATACCCTTCCCTGCTACTGATGCTGCTCTTCATTTCTATTTATTATAAGGCAAAGTGGGTCTCAATTTTCTGGCAGATAACAGGTCCTGATGCTGTCTCAAACTGCTGTTCTGCTGGCACCTCTAGATGGCTGCCTGATCAGAGGGTTCATATAACAAAGAAGAGTCCAGAAACATTTCCATCCCTCTCTGTTATCAAAATAAGGAATTTCACCCCAAGAATGACTTTGGCCTGAGGCCCAGAACAGGTAAAATTCAATCCTAGAAGAATGGTGTTTTTTTCTACATACCAAAAATGATTTAAAAGCTTCTCTAGTGCAACTACTGAGCTGAAAAAGGAACGAGATCCCTCTTAAGCATCCAACACTCATTATGAACCCTTGGAGAACCCAGGAGATCAGTCTTTATAAATGTAGTAAAGCCTCTACTATTTAGGTGGAGAAATAAAATTACCAAATAGGAAAGAAAAAATCCATAAATTATGTCTCTGTAAAAGGAAGGGAAGAGAGGCAAGAATTTATAGGGGATACTGTGGGTTATCTTGGCTGTATTTATAGGCAATGTGCTGATTTTAGTTATTGGACCTGCTGTGTTAGCATGGGAAGTTACTGGGGGGTTGTGGAAAATTACAGCCGATGGGTGTAAGAACAAAGCACAGGAACTGGTGGTTTGGCAACAGTATCTTGTTATAGTCGCGCGAAGCTTTCCTAACACGAAAGGCATGTAGTTACAAGGACCTAAGATAAGATATGCATGCTTTCTTACTAACCTATCATGAGCTCAGCTTTTGTAATATGTATGAGCTAATTAGTTGGTATACCAATCAGTATAATCCACGACAGTAGTTGTAATGTATGTAACAGTATAAAAGGATTGTGTAGAGAACAATAAAGTGGACACTTTGCTTGCATCAAGTTGCGTCCCCGTCTCTCAATCACGGCAAATTGGTGACCTCCGACGTGATCGTCAGCGACGAAACCGCCAAGGATTGAAAAACCGCCTACCTGGTGGCATGTCGCGAGTCCCGCAGAACGTGGAATGAGCTGCTGAAAGGAAGCAGGATAAGCCGGCCGGCCAAACAATCCCTCCGTCTGGAACGAGAGGTGAGCTGCGGGAAACTAGCAAAATGGGGAATCAGACGAGTTCCCCTGAAAGAGACGTTTATGAGCTAATGAAAGCTTTACTTAAGAAGCATGGGGGAAAAACCCTTTCGGGTCAGGACCTCAAGCTGATCCTTAAATGGGTCCAGGTTAAGATCCCTACAGTTACTGCTTCTTCGATTTTTACCCGGGAACTTTGGGACGATGTGGGGGTGAAATTATGGGATGCAGCTACCTCTGGAGATGAGGAAGCGCAACATATGCTCCCACGCTGGAGAAAAATTTTTGAGACTGTGAAAGCGCAAGAGCAGAGCCAGCGAGGTTCTGAAGGGGAGACAAAGCCCTCTGCACCATCATTACCGTCACCACCCCCCTTGGCCTGTGCAGCGGGGTATCCCCCGGAGGATGATCCCTTTGATCCCGGACCTGTTGATCCCGAAAAAGAACCCGATCTTTTCCCTCCTGATCCTCATAATGCCTGGGGAGAGATCAAACGCCAAGCCTTAAAGGAGGGGGAGTTAGAGATAGCAAGGACTATAGTAGCGCCTGTTATATATCAAGGAAGGGGGGGGGCGGCTCAATGGGAAGCATTGTCCTTTTCAGTGATTAAGGAGTTGCGTCGTACGGCTACCGAGCACGGGTTGTCTTTTTCTTATTTTGCAAGCCTTTTATCTTCTGTATTCGATACATATGTCATGACCCCACATGATTTAAAATCTCTCGCGCGATTGTTATTAACCCCGACGCAATATACAATGTGGGAGTCTCAATGGAGAACGGGGCTGCAGACAATTTTGTTGGGGTATGCAGGACACGCGAATGCTGCCCTAGCTGCCTTAACCATAGAACATCTTACTGGGACTGGGCAACATGCAGACCCGGCCGGACAGGCAAGGGATATCCCCCGAGAAGCCTTAGAAGCAGTCCGGGAGGAAGCGAAAAAGGCTTTATTGAAAGTTCCTGATTCTCAAAAGCCTCAGAAAGCGTTTACTAATATCACCCAAGAGCCCCGAGAGCCGTATATGCAAGTTATAGACAGGTTGAAACAAGCCTTAGATCGGCAAGTAGATAATACCGAGGCTCGAGATATCCTATTACTTAAATTAGCAGTGGAAAATGCCAACGCTGATTGCAAAAAACTTTTAAAATCGCTTCCGAACCAAAATCCTACTTTGATTGAGATGATTGAGGCGTGTAACAGAATTGGCACTATGGATTATAAATATGAAGCGATGGCTGCTGCCTTTGCGGCCATGCGCGGACCTGTGGGAAACAGTAAGCAACAGAACTGTTTCGGTTGTGGGAAGCCAGGTCACTTTAAAAGAGATTGTCGCAGCGCCGGGGGGAAGAGACCCCCAGCACCTGGTATTTGCCCCAGATGCCAGAAGGGACGGCATTTTGCAAACCAATGTAAATCTAAATATGATGTGAATGGGCATCCCATACCGGGAAACCGGCAGTGGAGCGCGGGAGCGCGGCGCGCACAGACACAAGTTCCGCGGCCAGCCTCAACGCCCCTGCAAGCGCGGGGGGAGGAGCGGGGGACCGGAGGGTTTCCAGTCTCTCTCCCGCAACAGCAGGGAGCGCCGGCCTGGACCTGGCAACCGCCCACACAGTAACGCTGCTTGATTCCTCTGTTCACTTACTGCCTACCAAAGTTGCAGGCCCTTTGCCTCCTCAAACGCAGGCTTTATTATTGGGAAGATCATCCACCACCCTGTCAGGGCTTTTTGTATTGCCTGGAGTAATTGATCCTGACAGTAATTCCGAAATCAAAATTATGGCTTGGACCCCATTTCCTCCTTGCACAGTACCAGAGGGAAGTCGTATTGCTCAATTGATACTGATCCCTAAGGAGGACTATGTCTCAATCCCTGACCAAATGCTCCCGCGGAGACAGGGAAGCTTTGGGTCTACGGGAGAACCACTAATTTTATGGGCTCAAGCCATCTCACAAAAGCGTCCTATATGTCAATGTACCCTCATTTGCAGAGGTCAGCAAGTCGTGTTGAGTGGAATCATTGATACAGGTGCAGATGTTACCGTTATTTCTCAAGCGAAGTGGCCTTCTAGGTGGCCTTTAGCTGATATCTCTCAGACGTTAGCAGGGATTGGGGGGTGCGGAGCTAGCCGCCAAAGCGCAGAAATGATACAAGTTCAAAATTCAGAAGGACAAGTTGCCTCAGTCAAACCGTTTATCTTACCAGTACCTATGGTCTTGTGGGGACGTGACGTGTTGTCTCAGTGGGGGGTGTCTATCCAGACACATTTTTAGGTGGGGCCATTGAGGGGCGTGAAACCCCAAAGTTAACCTGGAAGACAGACACTCCTATTTGGATTGATCAATGGCCCCTGCCACTGGAAAAACTTCACGCCCTCCAAGAAATAGTTAACGAACAACTATCTATGGGACATATTGTACCCTCAACGAGTCCTTGGAACTCGCCTATCTTTGTTATTAAAAAACTGACTGGCAAGTGGCGCCTGCTCCATGACCTCAGAAAAATTAATGACGCTATGGAAGACATGGGGACCCTGCAGCCTGGGCTTCCATCACCTACCATGATCCCTCGAGATTGGCATTTAACCATCATAGACCTCAAAGATTGTTTTTTCAACATTCCATTGCATCCAGACGATGCCCCTAAATTTGCCTTTTCTGTACCAAGCGTCAACATGCAAGCTCCTTTGCAAAGATATCAGTGGGTTGTGCTACCGCAGGGAATTTTGATCCTTTTAGTAATTTGTGTATTATTACTAACGATTCCATGTATTTTGCAGTGCTTACAAAAGTCGATAACCGCTTCAGTAAATAAGATTTTTCTTGTACAAGCACAAGACCTCCCGAAAACTCCCAGTACAGAAATGTTGGTGAAGCAAGACGTCCTCGAACTGGTTGGGCGCCGACCTTGGGAAGAAGCAAATGTTTGAAAACAAAAAGGGGGAGATGTGGGTTATCTTGGCTGTATTTATAGGCAATGTGCTGATTTTAGTTATTGGACCTGCTGTGTTAGCATGGGAAGTTACTGGGGGGTTGTGGAAAATTACAGCCGATGGGTGTAAGAACAAAGCACAGGAACTGGTGGTTTGGCAACAGTATCTTGTTATAGTCGCGCGAAGCTTTCCTAACACGAAAGGCATGTAGTTACAAGGACCTAAGATAAGATATGCATGCTTTCTTACTAACCTATCATGAGCTCAGCTTTTGTAATATGTATGAGCTAATTAGTTGGTATACCAATCAGTATAATCCACGATAGTAGTTGTAATGTATGTAACAGTATAAAAGGATTGTGTAGAGAACAATAAAGTGGACACTTTGCTTGCATCAAGTTGCGTCCCCGTCTCTCAATCGCGGCAGGATACCCTTTTATGAGACCTGCTGATATTAAGATAAACCAAAAGCAGAATACAAAGAAACCATTTCCTGTTTGGGTCAAAATAGGGATATTTTCCCAGGCAGCTGAAGTAGCCTGAAGTTTGGTAGTTTCCTTAGCACAGCAGCGGGGAACAGTTAGGTTTAAAATTACTAACATTTCATGGATTTAATCATGGGAAGGAAAAATCATTACCTCTGCAATATGCAGACTACCTAGTGCAAAAGTGACAAAGCAGGCCAGCCTCCAGACTTACACTGCTGGAGTTTTACATTTATGAAAGTCAGCATTGTAAATCTGTAGGAGCAGAGAGACTTCATAGGCAGAGAGCAAGCTTTCCTCTATGGAAGGCTGTAGTACTTCCGCTCTGCTACACGGGGAAAAGGGGAAGAAGGAGCTCAAAGACAGTACTGGTGCCTTCTCCTTATTACACAGCTGGTTGCACAAAATAGCCTCTTGACCTTGTAATGAACACCTAAAGTAACAGACTAGATAGTGGACACAAAGTTCCCTTTTCTCCGTGTTAAATAAAGACTCAGTGAATTCCTGTTTTTCATGGCCTACATGTTCTGTTTTTATTACAATAAATGATTCCTTGTAGTAAATATTCCAAAGTTAATGCAATAAAAATATTCAAGTTCCAAGTTAATGGGATTAAAATGTTCCAGTCCACAGTATTGAAAACAAGTGGAAATTTAGCTTTAGGAATACACTGAGATCCATTTACAAAGCACAAATCTTACACCAAATCAATACTACTATACTGGTTGAGGTTTCATACAGCAATGAGACAATCCAAAAGTATGAAATAACATTTGTGAAGTACTTGCGTATTACTCAATGCATATTCGTGTGCATTTCAGAATGTAAGGAGGTTTTAGAAACACTTCAAGAAAAACTACTTTCTTTAGGATCCTGACAAATCTGATATTTAAGCAGAGGCATAAGTACTCACCACCAGCAGCATTTCCTTCTCTGCGGCTGCGTGCGCTGCCATCTCTGCCAGATTTAATGCGCTGCAGAACAGAGAAAAAAGGTTGAAAAGAACACAACAAAACCCGCATTTACTAATATACATTAGAGATAATGATTGAAAACTCAGCTTATTAATAAAACAATAGAACAACATTAAACTAGGCTTACTATACTGTAACTAATAAATCTGGTTTTTAATGCACAAAATTGTCATTGAAATCAGTGTTAAATCCAATGTTTACATTAAACAAGAGTTCTATGAAATTCAAAGAGAATATCTCAACAAATTATTTTTCTTCAGATAAAATTTATACAAGGAATGTGCATAGGACTAGTTCAAATGTAGCTTTCTAAAGTACAGCTGAAAAAACAGGCAACATAGCCCTCCATGCATGAGTTCAAAGTAGCCTCTGCCTATTAACGTCTTGTAAATCCCACAAGCGTTTTATTATTGTAAAGATTCAAGTGGGGGAAGTAGGGAGAGCTATAAAAAGAACTATTCACCTCATAGATCTTAAATTTTGAATACTTGGCACAGCACTGTACTTTACAGCAAAACTTAATTTGCTGTTGAGTGTTAAATGCAAGATAAAGGTGAAGGTAAATATTTTAAAAGTTGTGTTTAAAAAGTCAGCTCTCTTGCACTGAGGAAGGCACCATAAACATCTTCCAGCTGCGTTTTTGTTAGTGTTATTTGAAAACTTCAACAGTTTACCACAGCAAAACCTCTGTATCACATGGCAGACTTCGCTTCTCCTGGCAAAACACCAACTTTCTCATGCACGTATCGCCTCAATTACAAGAAGGTGCATCTCAGTGAGGGACTTTTTGATGGGTAGGTACAAAAACTTGGTGTATAAAGCACTCAGCTGTTAATAAAGCAGTCTCTCTATATTATTTCAAAATACGTGTTCAGGATCTGATTAAAACACATGAGCACACTACCTAACCGTATCTTCAAGTGAATTACTGTAGCAGCTTCACTCATTTTTCAGCAGAAAAACATCATGGAGTTTGGCAAAGTTGAAATGACACAGAAGTGAAAGAACTTTCAAGATTTGTGGCAACAGAAAAAGGACGAACCCTTAAATCAAAACTCACAGGAGTCAGACAGGAAAGCAGTGAGCCCAGCGTGAAACCAGGAACGGTCTTGGAATGACCCAGTCTGGGACCAGAATTTCTCATACTTTTTATTTATTTTGGGAAATCTTCAAGTCTGAAATATGTTCTCTGAATTCTGGATTGAATATCCTATTGGCAGCCCAGTGAAGGAGCATGTTTCAGTCCTTCAGGAAGCATGTTCAGGCTCCCCAAATGTTGTAAGCCTGACAGCACGGCTGCCAGTGGAAGCTCAGCTTCTGCCTGCCAGAGGAAAGCGGTCCCTGTCCCATCGTGCCCTCATGGCGTCGGCACAACAGGACTTTCCTCCCCAAAATATGATAGAAGTACTACAACTTAAGCATATGAGTAATTCCTGTGAAGTTCCAAGTGAGTAGTTTGTAAGTCATCCCATACTGAAAGCAGACATTTAAAACATGTCCAATGATTTCCACCCTAAAAATGCCTATTTCACTCCCATGACTGTGAAAGAAATTTAGGATGATTAGTCCAGATGTAGATGCCTGGAGGTAAAGGCATCAAGTTCCCCCAGTGTTTGCCCCTATCATCGCTGCATCACACCACACCAAATCAGTCCCTCATTTTCAGTCATTAAGCACACTTAACGGAAATAAATACTAAAGCGTGTATACATCAGTGCCAAGAAGGTTGTGTGAGCTTTTTACATGATTACCTGTCTTTTTTTACACTGAAAACGATTTACAATGAAAACAATTAATGCAGTCTAAAAAAGCAAACAAACAAAAACCAAAAAACCACACCAACATATGAAGGTTACAGTAAAAAAATCAATGCTGTGAGAGGCAGGGAGAAAAACTTCTACAGGGAATGAACCCCACAGATGTTTCCAGATTCTTGGCTGGAAATATTTAACAACTTGTCCATATTTAAGAACTGAGTATTTATTTTGGTATAAACTCCATGTGGATATACTTACTCTGGAAAAACAATGCCAGCATAGCAAACTTTGATAAATTTCTACGGGAAGACAAAGTCTGTGTGCGGACTTTGAAATGTAGGTACATAACCCTAGCATTGATCTGTTTTCTCTTTACTGGGTACAATCAAGAAATCACAAGTCTGAAATTGGGAGCATGAACTGAACTATAACTGGTATTGCTAACTGAAACCAGTGTTCCTATTGGAAACTTGGTGGTGAAATACAAAAATTTCATAATTTTAGAACCTGAAGACACAGTTTATGACTACAGGCTCATGGATGACAGAAGGAATTTCTTAGGACAAAAATACCTAGTGATTTCCAAATCCAGATGGTGGACGTAAGACTAAAAAAAACCAGACACACGCAAACCAACGAAGCAAACAAAAAAAAACCCTCAGCCCCAAAACCAGGGGCAGCGAACCCAATACCAACAGCAACAAGAAACTGCAGGGCTCTTGTCTGCGAGACAGCACTGATGTTGAGATTCTGTCACGGGAAAACACTCAACTTCTAATAAAGGGCAGCAGCTCACTAAATGACAGGGCCCTCTGTAAGATCTTTCTTAGAGTCTTTGTTCCTTTACATCTACAGTGGCTGCTTATTTTTAAGAAAACTGGGTCAGTGGGTTCCTTGGCAGACAGAAAAAGTTATTCCTTTCCTTGAGGAGACACTGAACTTGGGAGATTTCAGAGTGTGGCTGACAAGAGGGAGATGGGAGCATGTCCCTCCACGACAAGGAGCTGCATGAAGGAGCACAAAGCAACCGATCAGGCTTCAGAGGTTCCAAAGAGAATGTGCTATGAACCCCTGGGGCAGAATTTAAACATTAATTATGTTACTAAAATCTCAAATAACTTACATTATTTAGTCTTTTAAATATTTTACTGGTAGGTTCTGCCCCAACAGAAAGCACAGAAATGTGTTCAGGGAAGCTCCTGCTGCCAACATGAAATAAACCGGAAGAGATGGGACAATTTTATTTTTTTTCACTATTCAATCATTCACTTTCTTAAAGGAAAAAACCCTTTTCTTAGAATCCTCAAAATTTGCAGATCTATAGTACCAAATTAATACCTTGAGTGTAAAAAATGCTAGAACTATATGTGAGGAAATAGATAACCCTCTCCATCTCCAAGGACCCATCTCTCTCTCACAAACTATAAAATAATCCAGTTTTAACTGGTTTCATCTCTGAGCTTTCCTGAGTAAAGCACTGAGATACTGGAAGTTATTGCAAAGAACTATGTGTATCACTGACATTGAACTGATATTCCCTAGAAACCAAGCAAAGCCTGTTTAACACACTTCAGAGAGATCTCTTAATTATGAGATTTGTGGAATAGGAACATTATATCTGATGATCTGCTTTGCTTACTGATACCATCATGGGGGAGACACTGCAGAATATTAGCCCTACTACATTAGTGAACGGCTTCCATCTGTCCATTTCCCAAGTGCTTTAAATTTTACATTTACTGAAAATCCAAACCAATATACTTGTAGCATAAATTTGGAATCATTTTATCAGTGTTTCCCTTTGTGACTTTCATTTTTAAAATGTCCTAGTGTACATGTACATACTTACTCTCTGGAACTGAAATAAAAGTGAAATAACTAAGGGTGCATTTACACATCACCTGACACCAAAAAGGAGCCAGCAAGTGTTAGTAGGAGCAGAATACCTTAGGTAAGACTTGATGTCTCCTAACGTGACTATGTAGCTTTGAGGCAGTTCACTGGATAGGAAGAGCAAGCTTGAACACTTTGTGGCTCAGCAGCTTTCTAAACAAGAAGCTGATTTTAATTTTAAAATCTTACTTTATCACAAGAATAGCAAGAAAATGATGCACATGCACACACACACACACACTCACTCCTCTGAACAGAGCACAAGTTATGACCTCAAACCTTTCACAGCCTGTAGCTCTTCCATGGATTTTTTTTCAGTTTAAAAACTGGCACTAACGTGATTAATTTACTTTTACCTATGTAATCTGTCAATGTTGCAGCTTTGTATATAGCAAAAAGGACATGGACAAATTCTTAGGCTCCCCTTCTCTCCCTATAGCTGCGCTATTACTTGGCTCAGAAATACACTTTATAGAGTCTGGCAAACAAGTAGGAAAGATGACATTCCAGAGACATGGAATTATGCAGGTGGCTCCAGCATTCCCATCACATCCACATAAACTGTCTTTCACTAGTACTTAAAACAATGACAGAAAAGCTGCGGCTCAAAGACCATTCAGACAGATATCACGCTGATCTGTAATTTAAAACTAAAAACCCAAATAATACAAAACACAAGTCTCTCTAAACCAGGAAGTTAATACACATTTTGTCTTGAAGTATCATAAATGCTCTTCTAGCTCCATCTATGTACATAGTGATACTGTATAATCACAGGAAAAAAACCAAGCTTACCTGCTCTCTTATTTCTTTTAATTTTTCCACTTTCTCGAGCTTCGTTTTATATTCCTGGACTTCTTTCAGCCCCATATCTGTGCAGAGACGAACTAAAAATCGGAGGCCTAATTGAAAAGCAAGACATTGTTAAGCTTCTGGTACCCTAAAAGAACTGGACATAAAGAATGGCAAACGATGCAAATAACTGAATACAAAGTGACTCCAGTATCACTATGAAAGTTGTGATTTTTTTAAAATAATTCAACATTTTCTGTGATGCAGTGTCTATATCCATGAACAGTACAAATAGTATGCATATATGTGGAAGGCACAAGACATACTAACTCATATGGCTCTGAACTCTTGACATTCACAACGTATTTTGGAAACTGGAAAGCATAATAACGATACTAAGTTATTATTGAGGAGCCACATCAATAGCATTTTGCTGAAAACAATTTTAGAAATGCCCAGTGAATCAGAATGGTTTGTTTTTTCTGTTGCTGTGGTTGATTTTGTTAAAGATTAGTATTTATAGAATTAAAACAACAACAAACCAGGCATGAAGATCAACTGTAACTGTATGATGGAACCAAAAGAAGTTCTAAAAACAGTCTCTTGAGGCACTACACCACACTTTGAAAACATTGTTGCTATTCCTATGTTTTTATCAACATCTCTGTGAAAAGAGCTGCCACTGAAGCAGCAACAACTATGAAATGATCCATTACTCTCCTCACTGCTTTCAAAAATGTTATTTTCTTGTTGTGCTGAGTTAGTTTTGTGCTGGTTTAGGGAGCTGAACTTGTCACTGAGGGATCAGATAAGCGCCACCATGAGCATCAGTAAGATGGTTGGAAGCACATGGCCAGGGAGGGATGAGTGAGGAACCATTGTTTCAGCAGCAAAAAACTTTTAAATCAGTTAAACTGTCTTGTCTAACTCCTGCCTCCATTTCGTAATTTGTAGAAACTACATTCAGAAAAACATCAGCATTCTAAAAGGTTTGCTAAATACTCTGCCCCTCTGAAATATGTGCAACCAATATGAACGTGACATTTTGCTTGTAACTTTGACAAGTCATGGTACTGAATTTCTCTTGTGCAACAGAGATGTATGATATCTCTTTAAAAAACCAGTACCTCTGTTAAAGCAGAACGATACAATTTTATTTTAAAATACAGTGACTGTTCTTCCCACATAGCATTTAAAAAGCGTAGGCTTGTTGGTGACAACCTTGTATTTTGAGATTAGTGACGCACAGTGTGGCACGTCAGAGGATGTTTTCACAACCAGTGACAACCCCTATTTTCTGTGGCACTTTTTCATTCAGAGTACAAGTGCGACTGACTCTGCAAAATGTCTTACGCTTCAAAGTTATGTCTCCTGTAGTTTAGTTTGAAATTCTCTATGGATTTTCCAGAGACCGGTTGATCAACTGTACTTAAAAACTCAACAACAAAATCTCACCCTCGGACGGTCTGGCTTTGGTAAAACTTCATAGTAAGACTTTCTCCTGTCTAGAAACTTAAAGCAGGAGTTTCAACTAGCAAAGGCTATAAGTAAAAATATGTATATTTTATCATAAGAAAGATAAAGTAAGTAACACAGGTGTCAAATTTAGGAAGTATGTATGAGAAACAACTCAACCAATTTGTTTATTTTCATCTCTCTTCTTCAGCATGACTCCGATATTTCTCAAATCATGCTTTAGTGTTGCCACAGAAAATGTGCAGCATTAGCATGAATAAAAATGATAGTTCATGAAAATATTTTTACATGAAAAATACTTATATCAGATGGTTACTAACACACATATTCAGTATAACAAAGTTTCCTTTGATAGCTGTACCACTCAATGAAACAACTTACATTCGACATTCTCTGGGAATTGTCTGTGAATGACTTTGTATTTCTCTAGAGCTTTCTGGTAGTTACCTGCAAACAAAACAAACTTCTGTCCACATTTCCAAACATAAAAAAGAATATCTGATGAGATATTGACACAGTTTAACATCACCTCATATCTTTAGTTTGAGTATATAACATTATAAAACCAAATGTGACAAAATCAAACTTAACATTCTTTAATTACTGATAATAAAAACTAAGAGCATCTGAAAACAGTGCAAACTACCAGTAAATGACAGAATTAATGAAGAAGAGTTTCCTGATTTTTGCCCTTTTTTGATCTTCTTCTAGGATCCCACTGTTGAATGACACAAAACAAGATGCATCAATCATACCAGGGCTTATCTGAGGCTGCAGATGTATGGACTGGTCAGATGGAAATGTGTAACGGTGGAGTTCTGCCTGCCCTTCCTTCCATCACAATCCTGTCTGAGTGCCTCTCCTTTGCCCAGATCTGGTAGCAAAGTAATTGTTCTTTAAGACTTTTGCCTTCAATTTTGTCTCAGCTTGATTATTATGGAAAGGACTGATAGACCCTGCAAATTTAAAATCTTGTATCCATAAAATATCCGACTAAAAAAGTTTGAGATATTGCTATTTTTACTTTCTTAGTGCAAGGTACCGATCAAACTGACCTTCTGTGTGTTAACACAATGAGCTGGGAATTTTGCCAGTGAGTCATAAATGATCTAAAAAGCAGCCAAAGCCATTAACTGTTTTCCCAGCAAAGAAGCACAATCTGTCTCGTTTTGGCTGGTGCTGACTGTTCTTAACTCACTGACTTCCCAACGTCCTGCTCCTTTTCTCACTGTTGTACTAGGTAATTGAGCAGAATGAGAAAATGCACTCATTTATTAAGGAAGCCTGTTCTGCAAAGTTCTAAGGAAACATAAACAAGAATGACACAATGGGATAGCAAGAAAGAAGAAAATCACGTAATCATCAAGTGTCTTGAATGCCTTTTAGGTGATAAAAAAAGCCCCAGAATGATTAGTCTTTTTTCATTTTGCTTACTGGCATATAATATTCCCAGTAAGCAAACACAGCACAAAAAGGCTGTCTTGTGTGTATAATGCAAATACTACTTTAATACTGAAAAATTATACCTGCTGTTGAAAATGAATGGGAATTATGCAACTTTAAAATTTAATAACTTATGTTGGATCAGATAGTATTATAATTCCATTAAATAAAATTCCTATCAGATAATTTATGCTGTGCTATCTTCTTTGTTTTACTTATTTAAATGCACAAGGAGTGTTTCATGCATAAGTCAGTGTAGGCACGCTTCCTGCACTTAAAAGAAAAGTCATGGTTTTTTACATAACACAGAAAATTTGTAACAAAATAACACGTAAGATAATTTTCAAACAAACTTTAGGAGCAGTATTCAAATCACACAGAAACGATCAAAAGAAAAAAAATCAAAACATCAGTGAAAACAAAAGAAATCACAGAAATATAGAATGGTTTGGGATGGAAAAGACTTTTGAAGATTGTAGAATTGTTAGGTTGAAAAAAAACCTTTAAGATCAAGTCCAACCATTAACCTAACACTGCCAAGTCCACCACTAAACCATGTCCCTAAGCACCACATCTACACATTCTTTTAAGCCCTTCCAGGGATGGTGACTCAATCACTTTCCTGGGCAGCCTGTTCCAATGCTTGACAACCCTTTCTGTGAAGAAGTGTTCCCTAATATCCAATCTGAACCTCCTCTGGTGCAACTTGAGGCCATTTCCTCTTGTTCTATCACTTGTTACTTGGAAGAAGAGACCAACACTCTCCGTGCTACACCCTTCTTTCAGGTAGTTGTAGACAGTGATAAGGTCTCCCCTCAGCCTCCTTTTCTCCAGGCTGAACAGCCCCAGTTCCCTCAGCTGCTTCTCATCAGACTTGTGCTCCAGACCCCTCACCAGCTTCGTTGCCCTTCTCTGAACTTGCTCTAGCACCTCATTTTCCCCTGGTGCAAACTGAGGCCTTTTGCTCTTGTCATATCGCTTGCTACTTGGGAAAAGAGATGGACAAATTTCCCCAAAAAGACCACAGAAACAGGAACCAGCCGATAGGTTTATAAATCAGAAAATTTTATTTTGAGAGAAGTTTCACACAGAGAGGATGGGTGATGCAGGGTTCCCCTTGTCCGCGGGTGTGGGAGAGAGATTCCAGCCTCTTTTTCTCCAGGGTAAAAAGCTCCAGTTCTTTCAACCACTCCTTATCACCTCATCAGACTTGTGCTCCAGACCCCTCACCAGTTTTGTTGCCCTTCTCTGAACTCTCTCCAGCACCTCAATGTCTTTCCTGTGCTGAGGGACCCAAAACTGAACACAGGATTCGACATGCAACCTCACCAGTGCTGAGTACAGTGTGAACAATCACTGCCCTGGTCCTGCTGGCCACACTATTCCTGATACAAGCCAGGATGCTGTTGGCCTTCTTGGCCACCTGGGCACACTGCTGGCTCATGTTCATCCAGCTGTCAATCAACACCCCCAGATTCTTTTCCACCAGACAGCTTTCCAGCCACTCTTCTGAGCCTGTAGCGCTGCCTGGGGTTGTTGTGACCCAAGTGCAGGACCCAGCACTTGGCCTTGTTGAACTTCATACAACTGGCCCCAGCCCAATGATCCAGCTGGTCCAGATCTTTCTGTATGGCCTTCTTAGCCTCCAGCAGATCAACACTCCCACCCAACTTGGTGCCATCTGCAAACTTACTGAGGGTGCACTTGATCCCCTTGTCCACATCATTAAGGAAATATTAAACAGAATAGATGATCTAGTTTCACTCTTCCTGCCATGGGCAGGGACATCTTTCACTGTATCAGGCTCAAAGCCCCATCTAACCTGACCTTGAACACTTCCAGTGATGGGGCATCCACGGCTTCTCTGGGCAACCTTTTCCAGTCTCACTGCCCCAGTCATAAAAAATTTCCTTATGTCCAACATAAGTCTACTCCCTTTCTGTTTAAAACCATTTCCCCTTGTCCTGTCACTACAGGCCTTGGTAAAAAGTCTCTCTCCATCTTTCTCATAAGCCCTCTTCACATATTCTCCAAGCTGAACCCCAACTAATTACAAAAAAACATTAACAACATCCAAACAATTATGAAAAAAGTTACAAAGCTTACCACTTCTCCTGTAGCAACTGGCAACCATCAGCTGCCATTTCTCTTGTGCTGGTCTGCATATAAATAAAATAAAATTAGGCACACTGCCAAACAACAAATAAGCAAAATAATCTGTGAGGCATTGGTAAAGACCTACTACTAAACCAGTCTTAAAATTTTATACCTAGTTTATTGCCTTCCTAGAAAGAATTTAGCCTGCTCAGTTCACACAGAGCTTCATCATGCTCCTGTGTGCAGGCATTGATGTTGCTCGTTTGTAGTCCCATATTGTTGTCTTTCTCCTGCTCATGATTCTGTGCATCAGACACAATTAGACCTGACACGTGAACTGCTGATCTTTGTCTGAGGTACAGAACCGCTCAATGGGGGAGAACAACATGCTAACTGTATTTGGAGGGAGTTCTACCAGCAGGGTCCCACGCACATCCAAGGGATCCCTGTCCGAAGCACACTCCCCACTTACAGCTCCCAACCCCGGCTTCGCCCCTGTCGCCACGTCGATGCCCTAGCTGCTCCCTGGCCTTCTCTTTTTAGCACATAATGGGGACAGATACAGTTAGAGAAAATATTATTTGAGATGTTGAGCAAGTGCAACAAAACTGTTGGACTCTCTCCTCATTCCTCCCAAGATAATGTGAAAATTAGGAAATTTTCATGTCAGCAGTGTAAGGATGCTCTGTAAGCTGAAGCACTATTCACATACGGCTTACAACTCTTCAGTAGCATATCCCCATGGCACTGTATGCTAACATTTCCAGAAGAATTTTCTACTTTTTCCCCGCAGTTTTTCCCTCCGGTCACAGCACAGGCCATTTTTAACTCTCAGTAATCTGTTTGCCTGGTAGTTGCCAAACTAGATTATGAAGGACAGCTGCTTCACGTTTTTGAGTCTTGGTTGAATATGTCTCCCGCAAACAATAAAGGCAGCCAAGCAGACACCATAATAAAGTTTATTATGCAGTTTAGTATGAAAATTCTAGAGAGAATAAATTGTCAGCAGCCTGCACATGAGCTGCACAACTCCTTTTATTAATGATAGATTTGTGCATGCTGGTAAATGTAAAATACTGAAAAACTGTTTCTCATTTCATTGTTTAACGTTTTAGGATGCAATTTAAAATATAATTATTGTGATTAAAACACTGAACACAGTAAACAATAAACTAAAAAATGCTGGTGGCGCTTAAAATAAAGTTGTAATTTAAAAATGTAATTGTATTTACAATTAGTAGCAATTTATAACCCAACATTCATATTTATCAATTAGCATATCTGGACTCTATTTTTAATGCCAAACAAACACCAAAACATCTGTGTTCTGTTACTGTCATTAACAATCTCATCCCATAGAGAAAAAAAATTGTCTGTATTACACATAGATTACAAATACAAATATTAATGAAGATTTTCATATGCCAATTATTTTTAAGTACTTTACAATCCACATATTTCATGTTTCACGCATGGACTGAGTGCAACATGAAGCATAAAATATTCAGATCTTTGCCAAAACAAGTTATGAAATAATTCTTTTTAGTTTCAGCTGTTTCTTTCCAAAGTGTCTAAGGCGGCCGTGCACGTCAGCATATGTGATCTCACAGCTTGGCTAAAATGTAACTTAAGGTGGTCAGTATTTATGGCAAACCTGTGAACTGTGATTTCTGTAAACTATCTCCTGTGTATTTTCATCTAATCTACACCTCTAATTTTTTACACCACAATTTGGGTGAAGTTTATATTTTTCTATTTATTTTTGTTTTGATTTTTAATCCTTATTTAAAACTCAGATTTTTCTCTTCTATAATGAATATCTACTTTAACTCAAGCCCTTTCAAAACCAGAATTATTATTTTCTACTGAACCTCTAACAACCTGTCCACACTATAACCTTGCCTTAAATTATGTTGTACACAGTTTTGTTCATACGCTGTCTTGTTCAGATTCACAGAACAAAAAGAATGTCAAATTTTAGATAACCACAAGACAAGCCATGACTGAGTTTTGCTTAACCTGATTTTCAATAGGTTTCCCGAAACACAAAATAGAGAAATTCACACCTGTTTGAGTGAATTTAGTTGCATGGATTTTAGTTGGTGTAATACCTCAAAATTCTTCATGAACATATAGACAAATACTTGTTTCCACATATAAAGACCACATGCATGTCTTTTTAAAATTCTTTTTGAACTCTGGATTACAAATTTAAATTTGACCAAATTTTTGTTTATTAACCATTTGTCTGGTAAGCTCACTTTCTGATCTAAAATAAAATATATGGCCTATATACTTTCTTAAGTGTGTCATATTCTGCTAAAGGACAATTTCAGCAATTCAGCTGCTGAACCAAACTCAGTGTATTTCTAAAATATAAGGATCAACTTGATCTGTCAACTTATTAATATTTTCACTGACCACTAGTAATTCTGCACTGCACATTTTTGCCTACTCTTACACTTCATTTGTAATCTCGTTTTTAAGGAAGTAGAAATTATGCAAAATTGCAAATGTAGCGAGAACTGCTAAAAAATGCATTTTCATAAACCATCGCATCCTTACCACACAATAAAATAACAGGAAGGAAATATTTCACAGAAAGCCAGAGACAGAGGGTCATGGTGGCTTAGGAGAGCTGCTCCTCACTTCATAGTTGTGGTTAATGGCAGAAGATAGAGAAAAGATATTCTAATACCTACAACTATCTTGGGCCCAACGGAGGACCCTACATAACACAGAAATCGCACAGTAAGAGCAAAACACACTGCAAACAAACAGTAAATTGAGAAAATTAAATAATATCCCAAATATTCTTAGCTTTAATACTATAGGAAAATACCAGAGTTATCTAACTTATTTATCTCTAGGTATACTTACGGATGTCTAATCGCAAAATATTTGAGTAGACCGAAAATAATAATTACTTACAGGATAAATGCTGCTCTTTCAAAGTACTCAATGGCTTTTTCACAAAACTGGGTGTCAATGTAATAGGCTCCAAGCCATTCAATGACCTCAATGTTTGAAGGGAAATACCGGTATGACTGACAAAATAGGAAAGGTGAAAGAAACACAATTTTAGTGATAAACAACATCTTTATGTTACTTCTGGAATATCTTACTCAAGTGTTTAATTCTCCAGATGCCAAAAACGTGTAATATATGAATAGAAGTAGTGTGCTGTAGTAAGTAATCCTGAAAAAAAGAGGCACAGCAAGTTTTCTAATTACAGAATGCTTTTTAGAACCTACCTGAGATGAGTTTGTCACATTTTCCATCTCACCTTATTTGAAATATTATTTTAAATAGTTTGCAATGACAAAAATGTTTACTTAGATCATGTCTACATGTGATTAAGTTACCTAAAAAAATTACATGGTGCTAACTAATGTGGACAATTCCACACTCAAATCAGTCTGCTGGAAAACTCACCTAAAAACATTCTTTGCTATGAAATGCATACGTAAGTAACATTTTAAGCTTTTTAGAAATTCCCACTGAAATAGACAGCAAAATTATCACCAAGTACAACCCCAGGAGTAGTCAGATTGCAAAACAGCCTTTGGAGATCCTCACTTTACGTGGATAAAGGAATTCTCAGATTGCAGCAAATCAACTTCCAGTCTGGAAGAATCTCTACAAACTAGACAGTACTGCAGCTGGCTTCAAATGACAGAGGATGCTGAGCTTCAGGCAACTGTGTATACATAATGTGTATACCGTTATATATAGATACCATTTTATATATATATACACACATCATTATATATACCATTAATATACATATGAACCTACATACAAACACCTTTTATATATACATACATCTCCATATTCATTATATAAAGCTTCCAGTCAACGTAGTCATGCTACACACCTTTAAAATCAAATTTATTATATCATTTTTAAAATTTCATCTCAGACTATATTTTAAATTAAAATTGTTAGGGGTTAGTGTAAATAACCACCATAGGAAAATGAGTCTATGTGTTTCCTTATGATCTGACTACAAAAATTAGATTTTGTCAACTCTCCCTCCAAATTTTTTTTTTGGATGACATTTTAAGAAGTTTAAATGAATGAACTGTTTGATATAGGAACCTATGGCAATTTTTTTTAAATTATGACAAAGTGCATTAGAAAAGCAATAAAGAGCAAGTACCTCATAGTAATAATGAAAAGCTTGGGATTTATCACCTTCATTATCATATAATTTCCCTAGTTTTGCAAGTACATGTGGATCAGTTGGTACTACACTGATCAACTGCAAGAGCCACTCAGTAGCTTGATTGGGATCTTCCATGATCTCATATCTGAGTTTTCTTCAGTCAAGGACTGATGCTGATGATATTTTGATTCACTGAAAAAATTCTTACTACTTTACATAATGTAATCCATATGCTGTAAAGAAAAGTCATCACACTTCAGGCTCAACAGAGCTTTGGCCTTGGTTGTCCTCTCCCTCACTGATTTTACTTTGACTTCCTCATTTCTAAGTATGGAGTGCGAGAACCAGGTCATTTATTTGTAGCCTTTACAACTTGGTTAGTTTTTTGTCATGTGTCATTATGTCTTGAAGCAAGTGGTTAGATAAAAGTGCTGTCCTCACAACGGGTTTTTGCCCGCAGCGAGATTTTCTGCTGTGTGTGTCCCAGCAGCACAGCACAGTGTGTGATTCTGGTCCCGAGAAGAGCAGCAGCTTTATCTGATGAGCCCTGCAGCGAGCTCAGCCACCGCTGCGCAGCACAAGAGCTCTGACCTGCGCAGCAACGCCCAAGGTTGTTTTTCAGTTTCTGCTGCATCCTGCCCTTCATGGAAAAAGCTTGAATATTGATGGAAAGCAGTTTTACATAGCAGTGGAACGCAGAAATTCTCCCCTAGATGGGAACTGGGAAGTATAGGAACATTCATGCTGTTGTAAAGGGGCTATGTGAGGAATAGAGATCATAACCTTTTGTATCTTTGGAGTTTACTTATTTTTTACTGAGTAAAATACATTTTTATTACTTTCACTATTCTTAAAAGTGTAGTACAGCAACTGGAATCTGTTCTGCCTTGTGGAGGATTTTATTATGGTTTGCACATCCTCAGAAGCATTGTTAGAGAAATTCATAGGGTAGAATATCACTGGCAATGCGCAAAACCAACCCCTCCCCTCCTCAGCTTTTCAATCTGCTGAGCTTTTGCAGGGCTGGAATACAACTATTTTCTTACACATACACTAAGCAATGTGAAAACAGCTTTTAGAGCAGAATTTCACTTTCATGAACTTTTTTTTTTTTAAGTTTTACTCAATTATGTTTACATCTGTCACATTATTTTCATAATAAAATCTGCAGCATTTTAAATATTTCAGGACACAGTTTAATACGGAGTGTAAATGTATTCCCTGTAATGTGAACAGTCTTAAAGTATTTCTTCACTTGCTTCACTGGAAATGTCCAAGAATGTCTTAAGCTCTGTTCTCATTTTCACCAACATCAGAAAATGAATCTATGCATGATAACCCTAATGATAATGGACACTATAGTAAAATTCAAAGTCATTGTGTCATGATTGAAACACATATTTCAGATTAAATGAGTTTACTGAAACCACCATCCTTTATCATAATCCAGAAAAAGATACATGTTTGCTATCTGGTGAAGGACTTGGGCACTATTTCGAAGGATTGCATGGAGTTTCAGAAAACAATCCAAAGCTTCATTTATTCTGTTTAACTTCTTATACGTCAAACCTAAGAAAATAAAGATTACAGTATTAATGGAATGAGAAAAAGTTTACTTCAGCCTATTGACTGACAGAATAACCAAGAAAAATGAAATATGAATACAGTGCTCAGAGGCAGTTTAACTGCCTTGACACTGACGTACTCTATTCCTGAGAGCCATGCTCATAATTCTTACCAGCTAGTATGACTTACCAGACTGATAAATGCAAGGAAGACAAATCTAATCAAAGACCAGGAACATATGTAATCTCACCTTTTGAACATGAACAAGGGAGAGGGACAGCTTTTAGAGGGGAATCACTCTGATGTTTTAATAATGCTAAAACTGGTATATTTTCAGTAGATAGTAAAAATTTTTATCTTCAAAGTGACTTAATCATCTCAAATTACTAGATGATATGGTTAACACTGGTATTTTTTTTTTTCAGAACAGACAGGAAGTATAAATTAATACCTTGCTATATCACAGATGACTGAATAGAGTAATAATAAGTAGTATATATTTTATACAAGAAAATTTTGAAAGCCAGATTCTCAGAAACATTAGTTTTACCTTTAGACAAAAGCTAAACCACAAAAGCACCTTTGGCTTACCAAGATTGTAAAGTGCTTCAGTGCATGAAGAATCGTTCCTAAGAGCTTCCTTATAAAACTCAGCTGCTTTTTCATAGTCTCCATTTGCAAAAACAGTATTTCCTTTGTTAGTTAGAGCTGCTGGATTGTACCTATCAGAATTTACAGCTAAATCTGCATAGTTACTTGCTTGTGCCAATTCATTCTCCTACATGAACAAAACAAACATTGTATTAGTAATTTGTCAGTCAATTTTCTTGCAGCTGTGGCTTCTTACAGTTAATATAGTAGAATTTCAAAAATTGAGAATGAAAAAAACCCACAACATCTTCAGTCCTAAAATATTCCTTATGGATTTGCAAACAGCAGATAAGCTCTTTCAAGTTTCAAAGAACTTAACCCTTGAGATGTGTTTTGGCACCCTTCGGTCTGGACGTTCTCTTTGCTGCGACAAAATGGTATCTCTTTAAAAAACAAAAATAAATCCCCATAACCTACAAACTTCGTACAGAAACACACCTGCCTAAGCTACATACTTCACATGTTTCTCGAGTTCAGCCAGGCTCTCCAGGACCCAGGTTTTAAATGCAGCTGCTGAGCTTTTGCACAAATCACACTGAGGAGAACATCTGGGGCCTGGGGCTCCACCTCACCCTCCCTCCCAGCAACAGGACACAGAGGACATGCTCCAAATCCCAGCTACAGCCAACAAACCCCCGCTACAGCCAAGAGAACCCGGCTGCTGCCAACAACGGCTGTTCAGAGTAACTCCGACAACATGGAGTTTCTTGCTGCTTACAGAGATTACTTAGACACAAAAATCACTACAAAGATACAGAAGTTGCTACATAAACTGTTCTTAACTAGTTTTGTTGAAGCAAACACTTACGAGATAATAAAGGAAGGAAAGGTTTGTTGCAGCTGCACTCTTCAGTCTGCTATCCTTTTTTTCAAACATTTTTAAAGTCTCCAGTGCCTAAAAGTAATTTGGAAACAACTCATTTCCCGCTGTAGCAAATGTATACCAAAATTATTTCAGAAAGCACTGATAAACTTCACAGTAACAAACAGCCAAAATTATCCACTCATACTCACATACATGATAATTAATAGAGCTTGTAACACACACTTGTAAACATGTACACACGGAACTATATATTATACATAATATTAATCTTGGTCACAAAATTTCAATAGCATTGACTATTACTTGTTCAAAATGTAGATGCGAAATGGCTGCCTTGAAGTACACAGATACGACAATTCTATACATACAAACCACAAATTTATATTATTTGCTTTTAATCTCTTTAACTAATGAAAATTCTCATCCCTATCTTTCTTCAAGTGAACACAAAAGGACTGACATTAGAACTCTTATTAAAAAAAGCTAAAAAAGGACATACTATATATACATTTAAAAATGCAAGACAATATAGGACTGAATTTTAACTTGCAGTTGTTTTGTGCAATAAGGAGCTGACACCTGTCTAAGTTTAGGAAGTATTCAAATGTGAAGACTGAGGCCATCAGAATTTAACTTTTACAAGAAAACTGAATTTCATAAACTTCAAAATGAAGAAGTTTGTGGACAAAAAGTAAGCAAATTCATAGCTAATAAACTATCAAAACAACTTTGAAATAAAAGGGAGTGGTTTTGTTTCACAGACTATGAGATTACATTCATAACTGCAGACTAAATTATTAAGAAAATGTTTACTTTACACTAAATATTTATATTAACTACACAAACTGTTAGAATATCACAGTGAGCCCAGTTCCATCATCTATTACAACATAGATGTGGACACCTCAGTTTAGCCATTAACACTGGGAATTCAAAAGTTTATTTCTTCCTTTGTATGAAACCTATAGCTGTTGTTCACATGTCAAAGTGAATGCATGATACTGTATGTGGAATGCCAAAACAAACATAAAGGAAACAAGTTTTAATTGACTGTCATACATATTTTACAGTTACTTTACACAAAACCATGACCACTAATGATGTGTAAAATGACAAAGTATATACAACTAGATGCAGTTCATTGATTTAGTCGACTACATTCCACCCAAGAACCAGGAACTACTAAAGAAAATAATATTTTTCCTAATAATAGAAAATTCTCTAAAGAAATACACAGATTTCAATCAAGGAAAGCATTTCAAAAGTTAGGCTCTAGATTTCGTGATCTCTGAAATGGAAGACTTCCACTATGATAATTTTAAACTTCTATATACATCTGTGACTTTCTCCAAAAAGGAAATGGTCCCAAATGTTTACAGATGTAACACTACTGTATCTGAGGTACTCTATTCTTAAGCAAATACTTGCTTCTTCGGGGAATTTATTTTTAGTGAACTTCAAGCTATAATTCAAAGTCACTTTCTGAAAAGCCATTTCTCATTGTAGCTGATTTGTTTACCTTTGCTTTTACTGCTGAATGGCACCTTTGAAGATAAACATCAGCGTGGAAGTAATCTCTTTCTCATGTACAATGAAAAATTCATACGACTCTGAACTCTGTTCAGTTACTGGTAAATTACATTACAGGTCTCTTGAACCATTTCAGCAACTATGAGCCCTTGGACGAAAATCTATAGCAATTCTCCTTTCATCCTTGCAAAATAAAAATGGTCTCACTGTATCATCAGCTAGATGTATATATTTCTA
The DNA here is from genome assembly GCF_036013475.1 of Columba livia. Classification (NCBI taxonomy): domain Eukaryota; kingdom Metazoa; phylum Chordata; class Aves; order Columbiformes; family Columbidae; genus Columba; species Columba livia. Next base: position 20,281,610 of record NC_088602.1, on the reverse strand, counting down.
AATAACTTCTAACTTTTTAACAATTACTTAGATTCAACAATCAAAACACAGACTATCCAAACTATTCTTCGTAGCATGTTTCCCATGTACCTAAGTTATTTGCTTACAGAAGTTAAGCTTCAAAGCATCTTGCCTGCCCCAAGCTGGGCCTGCCAAAGATGTTATGGAGTTGCATGGCTAACCACAGAATTTTGGGTTTAAATTAGTTTTCAACATTTTTCTTTGAAATTAAGAAAATATTCAAAATATCTAACACACAAGAACCCTTATTAATAAATAACAATCTAGACATATTAGGGTAATTTGTACCCTGGGTTTTTGCTGTTGTTTTGGTTTTTTTTTTGGCTAGGATTGTTTTATAATAACGTATTTATTACAATGAGCACATAGTTAAGCCCTTTATATGTACAGCAGAAATCTATTTTAGTTCTTTTTTTTGCAAAACAATAAAACTTTCAGCCTTGAAACTGAATATTTCAAGAAGTTTCCATTCCTGTTCTGCAGCCAAAGGTGTGTTGAACAGGTGGCGAGTTGATAAGTATATGAACAACAGACAGGATGGATCTAAGTGGCAGCTGCAGTTTTATTGGAACAACAACAACAGGACTCTCTACAATCACCGTTCTGCAGTCCAACTCTGCTACTAAGTAGTTGCAGAGCAGGTTAAAGGTCTTCTATCACATAATCAAACTAAAAAGGGCATCTTCTCCCCTTACTCCTAACTGCCAGCACCCTCCCCTCTCCCTCCATTGGAGTACTCCACAGAAACATCACCAACAATCTCTGTATCTCATTTTACCTCAGAATTATTTTTTTGTTACCCATACTGGATGCTATCTGGAAATCACAAAAAAATACCACCAAAATAGTAAACCCTTCAGATTGTATGACTGTTTACCTACCTGTAATACTCTGATTTTTCAAAAGCTATCATCAATAAAGCTACTAGATATGCCCCAAATTTCCCAAACTCTCCAACACGAAATGCAATAAAGGATTTCTCCTTCCCTGTAGATACAGCAAGGGAGTTGAGGATAGGAGAAGCAAGAGCTGCTCAGGAAACCAGAAGAGCTTAAATATGAGAATGAAAAGCGTGCTGGAGTTAAGCACATGGCCCTTTGTGCCTCCCTCCAGGCTATGGGAAGGTGAGGAACCTTACGAGACGACAGAGGTATTCAGCTTCAGCTGTCATTTTGCTATATATGATCCCTCATACTTCTTGCCACACATGCAAACCCGGGGGTTGCTATGTTCCTTATTTATTCAGCATTCATATCATTTATGCACCGAACGGTGCATGTTAGAAGGAAATTCAGCAAATCTTGTCATGTACCCAAGTTTCCTTTTGTTCAGATAAAGCTCTTTTGCAACTGCTCATAGTTCAAACCACACCTTTTTTCACAGGCAAAGACCACATGACAATTTTGACAAAAATCTGGAACTGTAAATTGTCCCACAACCTACAAAAATTTGATTAAAGGCAAAAAAAATCTGCACATCTTAAAACACTATAAGAAAGCTGCACGTTCACTTAGATAATATAAAAAACTTAAACATGGTAAGTTTTGGTATGAATTTATACACTTACATTGGCAATTTATATGCATAGAAAAGGAAAACTACAATTAATAACCTGCTGTACTTATCAGCAAGAGACTGGTGATGATTTTTAACATGAAGGCAGTTCAGCATAAAATTAATTGGCAGAAATTTGTCTAACTTGTGCTTGTATGGCTGGTTGCAGAAAGAAATCTAACCTACATAAACTTACTTAAATAATTTCAACATAGTCAAAAGTTACTTTACATATATATTTAAAAGTATAACAAACCAATTAAAATGGAACATAATAATATGCACGATAAAAACTGTAAAAATCACAAAGATTTTGGTAGATCTATCGTCTGAACTTCTGCCAGCTGAATTTTGAGCAATAAGCTATTCCGTGGAAGTAATGATACTGTATCTTTTCTATGACCTTTCTCATTTAATATACACTACTGCTTAGACTGCTGTAACGTCTTTTCAGCAATGGTGATTCATGCTGGCCCTCTGTGCCCGCAAGGGAAACAATCTTTTATGAGAGATGCAGAACTGTCCAATCTCCTGACCAGATGCTTAATTTAATTCCAGTTTTTATTTCAATGACTGAAGTTCAAGGTCAGATTATAGTATTTTAGGGCATGCCATAACACACAAGGAACAGTGAGAATACCATAATATAAAGAACAATGATGCATATAAAGTGCATCTGCATAAGTTTTGGTACTATAGTCAACCTGACTGAGAGAAAGATTCAGCTCATACTAATGAAAACAGCTCCACATTGATTAGCAACATGCTTCTCAGGCTCTATAGACTGTACTGACTACAGTTCCAATAATGCTAATGACAGCTTGGACACCCAGCAGAGATAACTAAATTTAGGTGCCTTAATTTTGAAATGAACTGCATCCACTGTAACTTCTGTGGTAGAAATTTCGTTTATATTAAACCCATCTCTTGCCAGTGTTTCTATGAAGTTATTTTACTGAGCAACATCAATGTAATTATGTTTGCATAAATCATTATTTTCCTTGCTGAAAAATATGTTGTGGCTAAGAAAGATATCTTTGCCAATACAGTATTAAAAATAGTAATTTGAAAAGTTACTATACCTGGTTAAAATCCTGCTGCCTCAAGTAAGTAGTAGCTTTATTTATTTCCAGGTCATTGGCTAGCTCTACATAGTGGGAAGCTTTAACTACTTCAACACACCTGCAACAGAAAGCAAGCCATAAAGATAAATAAAATGCATCTGTGAAAATGCCACTAAGTTACACGCTTTTGCAGCCAACTCACTTTTTAAAATGAGTTGTTCTTAGTTATGCTTTCTTGACAGAGGCAAAGAGCACTTTGATTAAAAATATTTGAAAAAACATTTTATTCCCATAACCTACCTTAACAATGCTATCTCTGATCTCTTTTTTTTCAGTCAGCTACCTAAATATTACGTTATTGTCCATCAATTAGTGATGCTTGATGTCAGATACTCACTAAGATCATTTTTCAAACCATTTTTTTTGGATACATTCCACCAGATGATTTTTCTAACCTGATGTCCCGTTGCATATACTACCAAACCCATAAGCCAACTTAGTGAACAAAGCCAGAGACTGCAGATCGTGTCCCTGAGCTACATAATAATATTAATGTCATAATACTAAACTTCTTTCTGGTCATCCCCCAGTTGCCTTAGGGTCTTCTGCAAAATAAGAGCAGAACAGAACATAGCAGAGAGTTCAGGTGTTCATTCACACACACCATCTTCCAGGGTTTGATGTGCTGTGTTAAAATCAGCTAATCATCTGAAGCAAGACCTTTATTTATTGTATGCATATACTGTTCTCTCGAAGTGTTTGGAACTAAGCACACTAAATTAACAACTTTGCAGGATGATTCTTCAATCCCTTCCATTTCTCTTTGAAGTGCTGGAAAGCCTTTTTCTTTTCTTCTAATAATAGTTGGCTAATTTGCCAACAAAAGTTTAATTTAACGAGCTGCCTGCTGCTATAATTGGTTTGGCACATAGACAGTCTCTCTACAAATTATACAAGTGCCTTTTGATGTTGGAGGAAAAATTATATTTAAAAAAATAGCAACTTCTGCAAAGACATCTGTAATAAAAATCAAAAACTAGTTTTCAAGTGTTACTGTTAACATCTTTTAATCATAAAATGCAATGAAATCTAACTATCCAACTGTTCCTCATGCAACATGATGGAATAATCCCAAGATTATGTCACATTTTAAGTATGAAGTTATGAAATCTGAAGATTATTTTTCCTGACTTTATTTCTGTAAATAAAATTAATCTGATTAAAAGCATATTTAGCACTCGGAGGGCTCATAACAAAGCGCAGTATTTGGAAAACAAAGCTCAAACTGCTGGTTAAACTTCTAGGCTGGGGAATTCAAGCCCCGTGAAGAAGAACAGTGTAAATCTGTCCCGATATACACAAAGAATCCCACACATCTCACCAGAAAGTGATTAATTAGCCAGAACAGGTATGAAAGTGTTTTACTTCATGACAAGGATTTTCTGGACAGCACTAAGGAAACTGAATATGTGTCAACATTTTCCATTTTTCTTGAACAAAAACCAAGATACAGAGCAAATAAACCTGATTTACTTATGCTAACATGTTCTGAAGCAGCAAGCTAATTTTCACAATAAATACTGTTTAAGTTCTGGTAAGTAAGAATGGTGGAAGTAGGGAAATTGTAAGATTATAATGATTATTAAAGCATCAAACACCACCTTGTGGACTCTAGCAGACTAAACATGTCTGTGTGAGATTATTTTGTGTTCGTATAAACAGTTTTATCAGTAAATTATAATTAGAGGACCTGCAAAATTTGAAAATAATCCTAACTAACTGGCCAAAAAAAACCCACAAAACCCAAAGCAAAACAAAAGAGGTAAAGGAACATTCTCTTTTCCCATCAAACTTCCTTCACTTCCCAAACACTGAACATATCTGCTAGTAATGTTGTGGCTGCAGATGCAGATTCATTTGCATACATGTTGTTTTCCAGTAACATTATAAAAATACTAAAAATATCCAAGTAAGTCCTTGTAATAGCAAACTAAAAACTGCATCTTGAAAAGTTATGCTAATAATTTTTAGACTGTCCTTAAAGGAAATGTGTGTCTTATTTTGTTTTAAAGCGAAGAGTATTCTGCTGTAGAAAACACTACAGAAAGCAAAAGCTAAACTGTAAATTAAAAAAGTGGACATTAAATCAAAATGGTAAACTGTATCAGCAGTCTACCACTGTATACATTTTAAGAAACAGTAAATTAAGTTTACCAATAAACCTAAAAAGTATTTAGATTCACATGTTTTAAATATTGACTCCATGGAGTAATGCAAACTTCCTAGGCACCCCAAGTCTTCCTTACGCTACCTTGAAACTAACAGTAAAGAGTAGCAACCACTGCCTTCTGTATAGCATTTGTCTATCAAGAGCTTTAAAAGTTTGTCAGTTTTCAAACTGAGCTTTCAAACTCAATTGAACTTTAAGGAGCTCTTTTTGTGCTAACACAGAACAGATCAAAATGTGTAATTAACAGCTGAGTTTCAATGATAAATGAAATTAATTTTTAACACAGAAGAGAGTCTAATGCTTTGTTTTGTTCTCCACAGCATTTTGGAGGCAAACTGAAAATTGCCTGGACACTTGTGTTTGAGATGTGCAAACTCTTGTCCAGGCTGTTTGTTTGTGAGTCTGGTTTCACAACCAGCATGAGAGAATGGTATATAGTTCAGACAAAAAAAGCCCCCCTTGACTCTTACCAGTCATAGCCGACTGCAAAAGATGTCTCAATTACTGGTGCAATGAGTTTAGCAGCTGTCATGATGTATTCCTCTGCCATGGATTTCCTAAGGAAACGAAAACAAAAATTAAACGCCAACACACAAACACATCACCATTTCAAAAACATATCTGTAGAAAAAAAAAATAAAATCTCATTCTTGCTTCTTCCTGCACTCTGGACAATCTTAGAATCAATCTAACTAGTCCTCTGCTACCACTACTACCTTGTATCTTGATGAAGTTCTCAGTTTTTTCTGTTTTCCTTTCACCACACAGGGTAGTTGTATTTCAAAGAAAACCCAATGCTGCAAGTTTTAAGCAGTGTAACCTACAGCACTTGGGGTAGATATTTTACTTCAATGCAGTACACTAAACTGAGTGATCCAACCAGTTCTTCCAAGCATGTTCTTGCCTAAGAATTGAGGACACTTTATAACAAGAGCTGTGGGCACATGAGAAGACTGATAATACTTTCAGGAACTGAAGTCCATGGAATCAAATTCAAGAAAGAATATACTCCACCATTACCTCTCAAGTTCTATTTGTCTTAAGCTGTCATTTTTAATTGCTTCAATCAGCAGATTTGTATGTGGATCATCCTGGAGGGGGACAAAACAACTGCAAATTATGCCAGTGTACATGCAGTTTAACTAAACATAAATTGATGCATAAACATAAATTGATGCAAATCACATAGTCTACAATGTCAGTTATTTACTTTTCACATTTCAAAAAGCTAGCTCCAGTTTAAAGTAGTTTTCTAAGCACAAAAACTGAAATTTGGCATTATAACTACTTTAATCCCGATTTTCTGCTCATGTCTATGGTCATAGCTCACATTAGGATTGTTAACAGATGTAGTTAATATTGTGTGTCAGACTGGGAAGGCTGCAAATCACAGTGAGAATACTCACATACTTAAAAATAAGAGCACGCTTAAGAATCTGCTGAACTGCAGTGCTATTCAGCAGATGAGGACTTGTGCTACCTTCTTATTACCACAACTCACATGGTCACCTTGTAGTTTCTATCACACATTTCTGTTGGATCTAAAAGAACTAATGCAGCTATGCTGTGTAGCCACCGCTTTCTCATTTATTGGGAACAGATCATGGATCTATACAAAATAAAGACCAGAAGGACACTTTGTGATCTTTCCTCTGACCCCTTCATAACAAAATTCAGAACTTGGAATGCCTGTTAAAACTGCAGCCTGCCTATCCTTAGAAAGGACTTCTACAGTCTAAAGCTTTTCTTCCAATTAATGATGTTACGTAGTTTACAATTAATTCACATGTTTAATGACCCTTACTGTTCCATAATTTCTAACACAACTATACACATATCAATTACGCATAAAAAGATATTATACACATATTTATTGATACATAAAAATAAATACATATGCTTCATATATTAAATATTATTAGCTTATGCTAGGACAATAGGAAGCAACAGCTACTCTTAAGCTGCCAACAGTTTGAAGACTAATTATATCTTTGATCTTCAGGACCAAAAGTGGAAGCTTTGCATCATTGAAAAAAGACTGTAAACAGAATACGACTTGATCGTTTTACATAGGACTTTTCTGATATGGACCCCAAACCTATTAATTACTTTTTCCTGCCTTTAGCATCAGAAGCTGCTGGTTTCGTGGTACAAAGGAAGTCCAGTTCCCAACAATGTCTAATAAACTAAAATAAGCATTTGCAAACTAGGATTTTCTGGTTAAAAAAAAAAAAAAAGTTATTTTAGATACATAAATAGATGTGCATTTATATATTCAGTATAGTTCAAGCATTCAATGTCTCTCACTCTTTCTCCTGATTTATCATATAAAGACACGGTTTATTTTGTTCAAACTTACATTTGGTGAAATGTATTTGTCATCATAATCCACTTCTGAGGGAACTGCAATCAGTTTTTGGAAGGCTTTTTTCATTTGCTCACCATTTCCAATAGCATAGTAACATAGGATCAAGTTGAAGCCTGCCTTCAAGTTTGGAGACATGCTCATTATATGTTCAAATGAAGAAATGGCATCAATGTATTGGCCAGTTTTAATAAATGCAACTCCAATATTTTCCATTATTTTAATCCTAAGTAAAGAAATCAGAATTAGGTTATATTTTTAATTATCAAATCACACTGTAGCCAAAACTTGTATTTCAAAACCATGCCTACTGGTAGAAACTCACCTCATCTCTTTGTGGACACTAGGAATCTGGTCTAGAGCCATACGGTAGAATTTGATAGCTTTGGAATAGTTCCGTTGTTTTAAATATATATTTCCCATATTCACCTTCAGTCTACCTGTCAGAAGAAGTCAATGAGTTACAGACTTTAGAAGCATAGTTACGGCATTTTTAAATTGTTTCAGAGTGACAGAGTAGAACAACTTCTTAATAAATTTGTCTTCTTTATGGGGTACCACTGGCCCTTTAAAGAAGTGCTGCACAGAACAGCTCTCTGTGAATTTTCACTCAGAAGATGAAGTAGTAATGAAACCTAGAAAAGAACTATTGATGGACGATGTATTCTGATTTTGATTGTGACTTAAGCGATGAGGTAGAGATTATTTATAGTGCTCTCCAGGAAGACAGCTGCAAACAGGCATCTCTGAGAAAAGTGCGCTATAGGAGTCTCAAAGATGTGCAAAATACTAAAAGAAGCTTTCAGAAGTGGAAAGCTGAGTCAAAAGAGAAAAAATTAGTATCAGAGCAGAGAATATAGTGCTGCATGAGAAAATGATATTTAGCTTTATGTGTAGCTTAGCCTATGGAAAGAAAGCCTACAGAAAGGAAAGAGCTCATTAAGTTATACTCAGTCACAGATTATGAGTATCTTTCAGCCACTCTGACTGGCACACATGAAGGCTGAGATCTCTGCGAGTCAACATCATGCAGATAAAGTCCCTATTTTGAATGCCTGACTACCAATTTTAATCCACTTTGGAATGTAACCTACCTCCATTGCTGAACATCTTATTCTTCACTATAACTTGATAAGTATTCAGTGCTTCAGCATACATTTCATTAGCAGCATACTGACTGGCAAGATTGAAAAGAACCTATAGAAAAATTGAATTATAAGTACAATAAAATAATATTCTCTCAAGAGTAATAAACGTGAATTCAAAATGGATAATTTGAAGTTAATTTACCTTGGAAGTATTGCTTTTACCAGTTTTAAGCTTCCCATGCTCCTTTGTTCTTGCACATTGACACAGAGAAAACAAGTTTCAAATCTATTTATTTTAGGTAATTATTTTATTTTTGTACTTAAATAGCTACCAATAAAGATCATGCTTAGCACACCTTAAACATGTGTAAACACAATTTGATAATTCACAGGTATGAAAAAACATCCATACAAGATAATTCTCAGAAAATCTAATTTATTACTCCAATTTATGACCTGTGGAAAACAGTCCTATTACCTGCAGTCACTTAGTTTATGAAGACAGAATTTTTCCAAATTGCTGTTTCAAAACAGAAGTTCTGTTGGTGTCAGATAAAATATCTTCACATTTTTCCCCCAGCTTTACTCCGACCTTCACCATGAAGTAAATTACTAGGTCTGCCTAACTCAATGTATTCATTGTTAATAATTTTCTCTACAGAACTACCCGGAGCACAACTTCAAATTCCCTCTAAGTATATTTATGTCGATTGTATTGTTTAGGGAAAAAAAAAAAAAAAAAAGTCTACTATTAATTTGAAAACCAGAATGTAAATCTATATACCTGCTTTAAGATTCAGGATTTAGGAATACTAATATATCTTATTTCATGCAATACATTCTCTGTCACTTCATGCTTCAAGGTAAAGGCAGTGTCTGATCTGTTTTCTTCTCTTGGCAGGTTACATTTTCTAGACTATTTTTGAAGTACAGGGTTTACATCTCTTATATTTTGATAAGCATTTTTTGGTAGCTGGAGCAGATGCTCATGGGCATTGTTCTTCACTTAATGTTCACTATGTCATTTCTCTGGTACTTGAGATTACAAGGGAAGAGACTCAATTACAAAAAGGGATCGTTACAATCTAATGTTAAGTTTTAACTTCAGGAAGTCATTCACTTCACCTTCATAAACTTCCCCTGTTCGCAAATGTAGACCATATCTGACTTGGTACACCGCTAAGAGCATTACAACACACACACTCAGCAAACACTGAAATGTCTCTGGGATGTTTGCTACCAATGCCTTTCACTCATCAAAGATTTCTAAGCACTTACTGAGTAAGTGAGGTCTAGGTTGATGTCTTCTGGAGTAGCAATTTGTTCACGTTGTCTCACCAATACTCTTTCCTTTCTTCCAGCCTCTTTTGCTTTTTCCAGAGCCTTAAACAAAATAATAGAATTTAGCAATGCCTTGAATCTGACTAACCCAAGATGGCAAAATACATTCCAAACTAGTACAAAAAGGATATACTCATGTCCATTTTCTTTAGATGCACAGACTGTACCAAATGCCTGAAAAGCAGCAATATAACCCACAGAAAGTTGTTAATTAGCATCAAGCAGACATACAGTTAGTCTAAGTCTGCTTAGGTGTATAATTTTAGAGAAGTGCAGTCACACAAATACACACGCCACAATCACTTAACCCTGGAAGATTTTTCTACTTGCATTTATCATAGAAAGTGCACATAAATGTGCATATGCACATTGCACACATGCAAACAAAGGATAACTACTAAAGAAATCTGCCAAGTATAGATAAGACTGTAAGGATAAAATATGTAGTCTGATAAGATGCACCACATAGGCACACAATATCACCCTGCATAAAAGAGATAAGTAGGTCTTCAGTGTGTGTGGGAAGCACTGGACAATATATAATCCATTCAAGATAAGAGAGCCCTCATGGTCACTATGTCTAGCATGGCTCCTGAGAGCTGAATCAATTGTAGACCTCAATGCAAAGACAAAGACTTCTGAACAAAGATGATCTATCAAAATATAGACTGCATTCTTCTTAACAGATCCAAACTGCAGCTGAGGTAAGATTAAATGATGCTTTACCCACCACGTTTCACAAGACCTAAAGAGATACTTGAAATTGTCTGAAATCAGAGTGCAGACAGAAAAATATTCCTTTGTGTCAGACAAAAAGACATTTATTACAAGTGCTAACTTGTCCAAACAGCTTGAACTCACTCATTACATCTATACTAGATGTAAATCAACTGGGATAGAACCTGTTATTTAGCCACTACTAACTGGCATGACACTGCTCTAGTAACCTCTACAACAGATCAAATACATTCAAACTGCCTATTGGAAATAGTTCCTTATCTCTAGTAACTGTCAACCATATCTAGGAACTGTTTAGAAAAATGCTAGTTAGCCTGGTCCAAAACTGTGCTAAACCACACTAAAAAATTTACAAACCTATTGCTTGATTCACAAATATAGACATTGTGTACAGTGGACAAACACTATTGTCATTTTCCTGATTTGTAGCAAGGCTTGGACCATTACAGACCACTTGCAATCTTTGTAACGAATTTTGGAGCTCTTAGTCTCCAAAACATAAGAATTTCATCAAACCAACAGCCATCCAGCCTAGGATCTGTATCGGATAACATCAAGCAGTTCAGGAGAGATGCTTCACCCATTCTTGTCCTCTAACAATACCTCATCAGAATACACTCCTAGAATAAAAAACTTTGCAGTTCAGATGACTGAGCAAGAAGCACCATCTCTTACAGCTCTAATTAATTTTTCCCCTTATAGATCAGATGCAATCAACTTGAGAGGGCAATGAAGGTGCACAAAGGAAGTCTACATTCCTAAGAACCAAACATATCTTATTATTTCTGACTGTTGAGCCTGCTCTGCCTCCAGGAGTTTAGGAGCTAGAACCAGCCAGTCCAAAGCATATGGCATAAAACATAAGTCCAGTCTCAAGAAGGAAGGGTTGGAGGCTATTTTGATACACTGGAACCCAAGGCTGATGTGTTTTATTGCCATCGTCCTGTAAAGGATACTGGCATTTGCACTTTAAGGTTTGTTTAGCTTGGAAGGTCTCCTTGTATGAAGGAGTGAAAGAAGATGAAATAGTTCATATTGATGCTGACCCCTTATGGTGCAACAAAAGCAGTACAGTGTCTACCATACGTTATAGGGCCCAAGCAACGTCAACGAAATGGAATGTCACTCAGACAAGATCCTCACATATCTGAGGATCAAATGCTGCAAAGATACCTATTACAAGCCTGGTACTGAAGAAGGGTCTCCCCCTCCCACAGAGTCGATAGGTTAAACTGGGCAATCTGTGCCAGTATGACTAATTCATCAGACCCATTTGAAGAGGCCAATGGAGATATGTGGAAAGGAGCTTTTGTAACACAGAAATCTTAACAAATATATACACAGGAAATAGAGCTCCTACCTTTGGGTTTTTTTTGGGCAATACAAGGTATCACTGGATTGGAGGAGTCATAGCAAAGTTAGAATTAAGATGATTTTAAGAATTTGAAATGTTTGAACCCAAGTCAGTTTGAAATGTCTATCTATATCGATTGTTTTTCACATAATAGCAAAAGTGAAGTGAAATCCAGAAAAATTACCAATTTCAAGTCTCCACAGCTGTTGGCAATGCAACTTTCTTCAACCAGTTCGTTCACTTTTTTTTCCAACTGCCTAATCTTCTCTTCTGAACTAAAATGAAAATAACAATAAAAGGATTAACACTAGTAACATAACTGCAAAGACTAAGCTTTTACACAGCATATTCTCAATAAAATACCACAGTGATGTATCACATGTCACAACTAACTGGTTTTCCCCTTAGAGAAAACAAAATGTGAAACTATGCCCAGAGAAGGTCCCCCAAAGATACCATGCTCACACTTTTAATTTGAGAACAGAAACATAAGAAAACAAATCCTCTTAAAAGAACAAGACAGACATGCAAGTTTCATGGACTCAATTTGTCCAGGAGAAGTAATGACAGAACAAACAGATGGGCTAGTAAAGCTTTAAAATCAAACACCTAGCAAAATGAAACATTGTATTAAGAGCAATTAATTGAACCTTTATTTGCACAGATAACTTCAAAGTATAGCTTGCAAACGCAGATTTTAATACATAGTTTTTATTAATCTAGATTCTTTTCTCAGTTAAATAACCAAACATTTCAGCAGGATTCCCTATTCCTTTATAGCTACATTTGAGGAATACAACTTCTGTATTGAAAAGCTCAATGACTTGTTCTCAGAGAACTCCGCAACTTTCACACCACCCTGCAAAACCTTCTACCTCAGTTTTACCTCAAGTACTAAGGTCAGAGTGAACAAAGAAAAACAGCAGGCAAAATTCCCCCAAGTTCTTCCCAGAGAGCTGGTGTTCCTTGCCTGCCACACACTTTTCCATAATCCTCCACAATTCTATGTAACAGGATTTGTGTGGCAACAGCTACATCCAGGTTGCTGAGCTACAGTCAGAACGAGAAATCACTGAAATAAGACATTCCTGAAAGTCAGTGCAACTGCTCTGGTGAGTCAACTAACCACACGCATGTATGTTTGTGGCATTATTCCAAAGTTGAGAGTTTGCCCCTTCCAGGTTTCATAAGTCCCTGGCTGTTTTTAAACTCTAACTATGGTTGTTTTTTTTTTTTTTGTTGCTGTTAATGCTTTGAAATAATTGAATACAAAACGGAACAAACCTGTCTGAATTCTGCATTTCCAGAGGTGGAGCGGGACCTCTTGCTTGGCCAAGAGGATCAAATGAAGAACCTGCAAAATTAACAAAGAACTGCAAATTGTAAAATAACATCTCCCTCTGGCAGCTGGCTATTTCTACAAACCATACCTCTCATAGCTGCCTTAGTGTAACCTGCCGCATGCACTGCTGTCATTGGTCGAGCAACCCCATCCTTAAATAAAAAGGAAGATGTATTAAAATAAAATCTTCCCAAATTAATTAAAATCTTCCTAAAACACACATTGTAGACAGTACAGATATCAGTTATGTACTACAAAAACCTTTAAACACACACACACACAAAAACAGTGTTACCACCTCAGTAAACTGAATGTTTAAGAAAATGTTTGTATTTCTCAAATATTATACATCATATAATATGGGTTTGTTCAGCTTTGAGAAAAGAAGGCTTAGGAATGACCTTATCACCATGTTCCAGCATTTAAAGGGTGGCTACAAAGAAGATGAAGACTCCCTTTTTATAAGGATTCACATGGAAAAGATGAGGGGTAATGGGTGCAAGTTATTCCCAGGGACATTCCAACTGGACACAGGAGGAAAATTTTACACAATGAGAACAATCAGCTATTGGAATAATCTCCCTCAGGAAGGGGTGGATTCCCCAACACTTTATACTTTTAAGATTCAGCTGGACAGGGTGCTGGGCCATCTTGTCTAGACTGTGCTTTTGCCAAGAAAGGTTGGACCAGATGATCCTTGAGGTCCCTTCTGACCTGGTATTTTGTGATAACTGTCTACAAAGTAGAGGTGCAATCACTATAAGGTAGCTGTAACTGAAACAAATGAACACTTATTACCTTGTGTAAGTTTTATATGTATTCCAGATACTTAATTTCAAATATATTTTGTTTTTAGAAAATTCTTACTAATTGTTGGTCTTCAGATCTGTGTTTGAGAAGTCAGTTGCTTTTTAAATTTTTATTGACAATAAACAGAATGCTATGAGAGCATGGATCAGAATGTTTTGCTTTATCAAAACGAAGAGGCATAAACAAACCACAATTTTTTTTGTATTTGTAACTTATTACCAGACAATGCCTCCCCACATAAGAACGTCCCACCTCCGCCCCATGCCAGCTTATTCAATTTTCCCATCAGGACACTGAGTGCACTAAGAAACCTTAATAGAATCATTAAATCATTCTGGCTTGAAGGGACCCTGAGGATCCTTGAGTCCAACTGTTAACCTAATTCTGGCACTAAATCATGTCCCTAAGAACCTCTTCTATGTGTCTTTTAAACACCTCCAGGGATGGTGACTCAACCACTTCCCTGGGCAGCCTGCTCCAATGCCTGACAACCCTTCCCATGAAGAACTTTTTCCTAATATCCAATCTAAAGCTCCCCTGGCACAACTTGAGGCCATTTCCTCATGTCCTATCACTTGCTACTTGGGAGAAGAGCCCAACACCCTCCATGCTACAACATCCTTTCAGGTAGTTGTAGAGAGTGAGAAGGTCTCAGCTTCCTTTTCTCCAGGCTGAACAGCCCCAGCTCCCTCCACCGCTCCTCATCAGACTTAATGGCCCTGACCAGACTCACCAGGGCCTCCAGCAACATACACCCTACCCATGGCTCCAGGAGCTTTAAGCTCAATCTTGGTCCCTCAGACCCTGCCTGAGCTTTGTTGGGGGACTACTGGTTTCCACATCAGCCACAGCTACGCCTGGCCACCAGAGTCCCTTGATCCATGTTTCATTCAACCTGTGGACTGACCTCCTGGATTGATCTTAGCCTTGCCTTGTCACTATGTTCCTGGCCAGTGATCATCAGTCCTAACCCTGGCCTACGCATCGGCCTTTTGTCTTGGTGTTGGATCTCCCTCATCACCATGATATTGCCTTATGTTCTGGGCTTTTGGTTGGACCTGGCCACAGTTACTGGGTGTATCTTGCGTACCTTGCTGAAGTATTGCAGGACTGGATCCTGGCTGGTGAGGCCCCTGCACCACTGGCCATATGACTTCCCTCTAGGCTCCCTCCTGGCTTGCCTTCCCTTCAGGAGAAGCCCTACTCTTGGTGCTCCCTAATAATTCCTGGGCTGACACAAAAGAATATAGGGGCTATGGATATATTTAACATTAAGTCAATCTACTTACAGGTGGTGGTGGGAAAGACATTGGTAAATTACAGCAGATTCTTATTAGAGTACAAGTACATAAGAAAAACATTTAAACCAGAATCTACCTCACTCCTATTTCAATTAAAAATTACTCACTGCATGTCAATAAGTGCTACAAAGTACTACACTGGTATTGCTTCCAACCTTATGCTCAGATAAAACACTCATCACAACCCTCATGCTTTCCAACAACAGTATTTAAAAAAAAAAAAAAAAAAAAAAAAAAAGACAAATTAAAACAGTGTAACAACTTGGTATTGTTTCAACAAACTTTTAAGTGTTCAGGATTGATACCAATATTTATCAGAAAACTCCACCATTCTAAATCAATCTAAGATGTAAATATTGAAACTTTTACCTGTATAGCTCCTGTCACTGGTCTTCCCATAGATGAATTTAAAGTTGCTTTTGACTACAAAAATAAGTAAATTGTCTGAAACTGGCATTCACAAAGCATTAGAAGCCTGTAAAGGCTTTGCACAGTCTTCTTGATATTGAGTTTTAAGAGCTGATCTAATTCTCAAATAAGCTCATGGCAAAATTCCCATTTATGTTATTCATGCGCACTATACTGCCGGTGCCTGACAGACTTGAAGATGTTGAACACTTCAGTTAGCACAATTTCACAATATTGGTTTTTATGTGGATACTTCTGTCAGACCTTTTAAAAAAATATTTCATAGAAATTTATCTCAGGCAGCAGTACCTTCCATTATTAAATTACTGAAATTACTACCTTTAAATTGAACAAATCATTTACGTTAAATAGTTCGGTAAGATTCTCAGTACAGCTGCTAAGAGATTAATATGAGGGCAGATTTTCAGTCATACTTTCTTGAAGATTTATTTTACAAGAAATATAAACTTTGAAACTGCCAAGGGGTATCTTTTCCATTAATTGACATGCCGCATATCGTCCTTCTGTAGTAGTGTTAAGAATGTAAATAAATAAATGTGAAATATTTAGTAGTAAGTGCTAAACATTGCTGCAAATATACAGTACAAACAGATAAACGCTTTCAGGCCACAAAAAAGTATTCCCTAATTCCCACTCAGAGGCCTATGTTTTACTATTTTACCCACTGTCCATCACACATCATGACTGCTTTTCATTTTTTCTGCTAAGGCTGAATCTACATTAACAAGGACTGTAGTGCCGGAGAAGCAAATCTGCAGAGTGAAACAGGTAGTACTGTGGACTGGACAATGCTTTGGAGGCTTCTAGCTCAATTAATTCAAGTAAACACCTCAGGATTTATTATCCTTAGGAAATGCCTCTTCGCACCCTCCTTTAACAAGATAGCTTTTCCTGTCACAGCACAGTACTACACCAAACATCTGCAAATAAATCTGCTAAGAAAAAGCAGTCTCAAAAGGAATCTATCCAAAGCAGGTAACAGAAGGTTCAGAGTAAAGTTGTATTTCAATGACTTATAATAGAACTTTAGTGTTCTTGAAATTGTTACCCAGCTAACGTGCATTAGAAATCTATAGCAATGTGATCTCCCATCTTTATTTGTCATAAAACTTACAGTAACTTCATATCCAAGAGCACTGTCTTTTCAAATTTGGTCAAGACAGGCTAACAGGTTGGAAATTTATTGGGATAAGGGGACAGTGGATATATCACTAGTGCGTAACTTCTGTTCCCATAGCAAAACAGGTTAAAGTGTTAGTTATTTGAGGGATACAATAGCTTAAGTATACCAAAGAATATAACCAACCTTTTCTCATTAAACTGGAAGTGATTCGAATGCCCATATTTTCTAAGACTTAATTTCACCTCAACTTTCAGAAAACTTTCCCAAGCCCATATAACAAGCCATCCAGTTCCTTCTGCAAGAAAACCAAGTTAATACCTTGGAAACTACTGCCTTATGCAGTACAGAAGTTCATTTGCAGTATGGTTTGGGAGAAAAAACAAAACAAAACAAATCAGTAACATGCCTTGATCAAATGGAGTTGTGAATGAATTAAAATTAATGAATACATATAGTATATATAGAGCTCACTCTGTGCAAGGGATTAAATGGTAAATTTATTTTTTGGTAAACACCTAATTTTCCTTAAGAATACAACACAACAGAAACCTACCCCAAATCCAGTAGCTAAAGGTCTTGAAGATGACGTCCCAGGAATTTTGCCTGTCACCTGGGTGAAAAAAACATAACAAAAAAAATCAATTAACAACTATTTGTGTTAATTACTAGTCTTTCTATAGAGTTTCTGTAGAGAATTCATGGAAATTATGCTTCAATTGCTATAGAATGCATTCTCTTTGTAGAACCAGATTACTCTAGCAAAAAAATAACATTAATCAGACACTTCCAGCTTTTCTATAGATGTACAGAACATACTTTTAAAGTGCAGGTGCCAACTTTATATTTAGTTTTGAAAACTGATATAAGATTAAGTCATAGCTAAATGAAAGTAAGAAAATAAACATAAGTTACATGTATATGTAGGAAGAAATGATCAGAACAATAACACATGGTTTTCTAAATCCCACTGTCTTGTCTGTATGTCAACTTCATAATCGTATGTCAGAACCAGTAATTCTATTAATAGAACATTAAACAAAGTCCTTTCAGAATATATAATTTTGCTCTTTAATAGGGTTTTATCTAATTTTATCAAACAAGAATACATACTTCCAAAGTTCCTTGTTTGTTCCAGCTTAGCTCCAGAACTTAATGGGACTTGTGCTTTGCTTATTTTTTATTTATTTTTCATATAAATAACTGAAGTCTGTATCTTCATGTGTGGTGGGTTGACCTTGCCTAGACACCAGGTGCCCACCAAATCTGCTCTATCACCCCCCTCCTCAGCTGGACAGGGGAGAGAAAATGTAACTTAAGGCTTGTGGGTCGAGACAAGGACAAGGAGAGATCACTCACCAGTTACTGTCACAGGCAAAACAGACACAACTTGGGGAAAATTAATTTATTACCAATCAAAATCAGATTAGCATAATGAGAAATAAAACCAAAACACTTTCCGCCCATCCCTCCCTTCTTCCCAGGCTCAACTTCACACCCGGATATAGGGGAAGCTTCTAGTACCTTCTCACAGAAGCCACCCCCCTGGCTACAGAAACCTTGCCATGCAAACCCAATATATCATGTTCATAGTAGAGAAAAAAGATAGGAGATTCCCAAGGTAAGTTTTGTGTTAGTGGCAAAATTAGGGTTAGGGCACTAGAGAAAGTCCACACTATTACAATGTATAATATTTTAAAAGGTACTTACAGAGGGTCTTCTACCATGACTTGTTCTTGCTGCTTGTTGAAAAGCTACATCATTTTCCAAGTCCTGGAAAAGATAAAATAAAAATATGAACTCTTTTAAAAACCACAACACCCAAAGCCACAAATCCAGAACCTTACGACTAGTGAAAGCAGATAGGTAGAAAAACAATTATTCAAAAAATACCTGACTTGAAGATAACCAAATGACAGGTTTTACTGACAATAATGATTATATTATTTGGTCTATGCTTTTTGGTATTTTAGATTAGGAAATGTAAAAAATCATTGTTTTCTGCAAAATAAAAACTCACTGAGGAAGCAGAGTTTAAGTGATACAATATAACATGAAATCTTATTTCCCTTCAAAAGCTTACTGTTACCACTATTTCTAAACTTTCTCATTGATGCCTGTCATATCAACACATGAAGATTTCTCATGTCTCTGAGGTCCCATGAATTTGGCACTGGGATTTCACACAAGATGCCAAGCCTTGCAACACCAGCCCTGCTTTGAGCAGGGTAGTGCGTTTGGAACAAAGGATCCCCTGTTGTTCCAATTCCACTACAGGAACAGTTAGCAGAAAGTGGTCTGCAGGGTTACTATAAGTCATCTCACATGCTCTACCAATTGCACAGAGACATGCAGGACTCTCCTCTACTGTCACCTCCTTCAGCTGCAGCACAGTAAGAGATCAATGACCTATTGACTAATAAATAGCCTCTTTTGTCAGAAAACTTGCTGCTCTATGCTGTCTGGGAAGTACAACACTGCACGTGCCTCAATATGAATATGGCCTTCAAATAACTAGGATTTTATACTTCATAAATTCTAACCATTACAGCATATTAGATCTGCTATGAGATGGAGACAAGTATTTGGTTGGAAGAGAAAACTATCAAAGAAATAACTATTTAAAGACATCCTGGTGGAACTTCATCTATTTCTCGCTAAATAAACAAAATTTAACTTCAAAGCAGCAGTAGACTTGTGTACTACTGTACTCACATGTTCTTATCTTGTACTTAGAAAGTTAAAATCCTATGTATAGGAAAGGTGGGAAACAGCAAATATTTTTACCTCTGTATCAAATGCAGGATTATAATCATTGTAGCCAGAATAAAGATCATCTTCATCAGCCTCAGGAGCCAGATGTACATTTTGCATCATTTTTCTGGTTTTATATATATATTTTAAAATGTAAAATATAAATAGTAATAAGGTCTACAAGTTCAAAAGAGCTCCAATTTCATTTCAGTTTTTAATTGCAACCTCTGAAATTAAAAATAAGCTATGATTAGTCATAAAAACTAGGGTTCGCTTATAAACAATATTAAACGGCACCATTTAACAGAATTAGATTTTGTTAGGTATTTACACCATCATGAAAATTGTTTTATCATTAAAACTAAATGATCATAACAAGCAGCTGTACTACTTTTAAAATGGTATCTTTACATTCTCAGATAATTCAGATTTACACTAATTCTCTCATAAAGTTTGCCTGTTATTATTAGATCAAACAACAGTAGCCAGTCTAACAAAAGATATCTCCTCCAGCTCCAAAACCTCCTTCCTTCACCTGTGTCCTTGTATCAACACAGCCACAGCTATTCTCTATATGCAACGTTCTTCATATAATTTTGCCATTTCAATTCAAGTGGTCTTTAACAACCAGAACTGAAGAAGCCTGGGTTCCAACGTCTTCCTTCACAAACACGCTAGTGCCTAACACAGCTGCATTCGCTTCGTGGTCTTTCCTTCACTGAGGACACTAGGGAGGTCTCTCTTTACCTGGCTACCTATTTTCATTAAAATCTTAAGAAGATAACACTTGATTTCATGTATAACGCGAAATACACGCACTTTAGCAAGTGAGCCCTGGCAGGATGAAGCCTCGCACACCCCCCGAGGGCCGGTTCCCTCCGGCAGCTGGACACCCCCCCGCCCCGCTTCCCCCGCGGCGGCACCACGGCCCGAAGCTGAACTGCTCCTTGTTCCGGGATTCCTCGGGCAGCGCCCGGAGCGGGTGCGGCGGGAAGGCCCCGCCGCACCGAGCGCACGGCGGAGGGAACCGCGCTACCGGGCAGGGCGCGGCAGAAGGCTCGGGGAGCCAACGCGGCGGTGCCAACACCCCCCCACCCCGACAGGGCGCGCCCAGCCTGCTCTCCAGTCGCCCACCTCCAGCTGCGGGCAGCGCCGCGGCCCGTTCCCCCCGGCCCCAGCGCAGCGGAGACCGCGGGGCCCAGGCCGCGCCGCGTTGCTAAGGGGACGGCAGCGACGCGCTCCCATAATGCACCGCGCGCAGTTGAGCACAGACGAGAGCGGCGCATGCGCAGAGCAGCTGCCGAAGCCTTTGCCCCCGTGTGGGTGTCGCCTGCGCAGAGGGGATGTTCCCGCGGGAAATGGCGGCGCAAGAGCCGGGTGGGCGGGTTGTACTGTTCGTGCAATTCAGCCCTCTTCATGCAAAACGTGTAACTGCAGGGAGGAACCCACACAAAACTTAAAAATCTTCATAGCCATCTTTTAGATGGGAAAATACTGCTCTGAACTTTAGTGGACGGGTTTTTCAAGTGGGTTAGTGTTGATCACTGAGCTAAAGCTAAATGTGACGTAAATGTGTATTTTCTTTTTCTACGTCTTTCTGTGAATTGATCCTGCAAACATCTAAACAAGCACTTAATTTCCTGAGTTAGGTTATGCGTATTCCCGAAAAGGGAACCTGTGTGCTAAGGACTAAAAGTTGTGTTTAGT
Source organism: Columba livia (assembly GCF_036013475.1). Lineage (NCBI taxonomy): Eukaryota > Metazoa > Chordata > Aves > Columbiformes > Columbidae > Columba > Columba livia. Next base: position 20,260,392 of record NC_088602.1, on the reverse strand, counting down.
CTAAAATTTTGTTTACCTCCGTGCTTTCCTCAACTTCTTGAAAAGGAACACAAAGCTACTGCAAACAATGGTGGACTTGTCAGGCTGCCTGCCTTTATTCCACAGGGTAAGGAAAACAAATGTCTGCGAGACATTAAATAAAGTCTGCAAATAAAATTATGTGAATATTGCAAATAAAAGTCTGTGACATGGATAATATTTACTGACTTTAAAGGGAAGATTATTAGGATAAATGAGTTAGTGTTTCTGAAACAATAAATAGCAATTAAAATTCAGAATGGGGGGAAAATTCTAGACTTCTCCCTAACGGGGAATTCAGGATTACAGACCAGAATAATTCAGGCTGGAAGGGACCTCAGGATATCTCTCCCATCCTTATACCTAGTTCAAATTTCTTTGTATCTCTTCCCAAGAGGAAAGCCAACCTGCTGCCATTTTATGGTGAAAACTGGTGTTTTATGCTATAGATTTGCTTGCGCTGGAGCGCACAGCCCATACCGCGGAGTACTAATCGCAGCGCATGTGTTGATCGCGTGCTGCTCACGTTTGTGGAGCTCCAGGCAGCTGCTGGCAGGTGCTCTGTGGAGCGCGGCAGGGCTGCTTGGGCAGGTGTTAACCTCGGGCAGCAGCCAGCACTTCTGGGCACAGACCTCATCACAGCCACCCCTCACTCTCAGGGTGCTCAGCCACACCATTTCTTCCAGCGAGCTGAGAAATCTGCTCTCAAAACTGAAAGGATCAATTAAAGAAGTGACTAAAGCTTCCCATCTGACATAGTCTCTCAGAATAAACAAAAAATCAGAGGTCGTAATGTCTTAGATGGTTCCTACCACAATTTTTACTACTTCCTACGCCTAAATGGGAAATAGAATAGAGCAGGGATCTCTGAACATGCCTACAGTATTTTTGAGAGAGAAAATATTGTACGAGGCCAATTGTAACCTACTCCTACTGCTTTATGCTAATGGCATAAGAAGACTGCAAAGACGGTGTACAGGAGTGCACGGGCGGTCAGAACACCGCTTTCACGGTCTGGGTTTGCGAGCATTATGCCATGTCAGGGCTTTCTGCTGTTCGCCACCTTTCAGCTTCAAAGTCCTTCCTGAAGAGATAAGGCATGGAGGATATGAGTGAAAGGTCTTTCTGCTCTGGCTCCCAATGAGAGAAACCAAGATAACATAAAACATATTGAGACATTATCACTTCTTGCATTAACCTGTTCACATTCCACGCATGAACCACTTTCACAAAGCAACTTCAGACTTGAGACCTTTAGACATGAGAAAGAAACTTTATACCCGAAGTTTCTGGAATACAAGTATTTTGCCAAATAACAGACTTAAGGTGGGCAAAGAAATCAGGCGAGTTACTTACCACAAGTTATGAACTTCAGCACCAGAAATATATAATGTGTTTCCAGCCCCTTGCCCCTTTTCTGCCTGTGACTCCTCATATAAAATTGAGCCTATGGTCTTCGGATTTTTTGATTAGCCCCAGACACGTTCATAGGTACCTGAGCAGCAGGTACTGTGGCAAGAGCACCAGCTCTGCTACCCAGCTTCTCCCTATCAGGGACCTGGGCATATTTCTGATGTTTCAACCCAATTACCTAGGGCAGCAGATAGAAGAGACTGTGATAAGCAGGCAGTGCATCTATCTTGTAAATGAAGCAGTGCCAGGGAATCTGACCATATTCATATTATGAAAGTTTCTTACCCTCCAAAATACGGTGTACACATTCAAACCAGCAATTGGAAGTGATCCCTGGCTGGTATTAGGTCCTTGGCCATAATAGGAATTGTCTGGGAGAAGGGTAACTAGCTAACACTGTAATGGGCTATTTTAATGCTGGAGTCACTCAGTTTCAGTGCCTGCTCCACCCCTGGCAATGCTGCACATGCCCACACCCTGGACAGTGCACCAAGTGCCCGGAGCTTGGGAATGCCCCCTGGCCCAGCTCTGTAGGCCCCTGAGTCCAGGTATTACTTCTGAACTCCTCACAACAACGTAGGAGTCTCAACAGACTTCATTTAGGCTTCTGAAAGCTGTGTCAATCTACACATTTTTTTTGCACTATGAAGTATAAATATACCTCAGTGCATGAAGATTTAACACAAATCCCCAAAAATCTCAGTTGCAACCTGGGGCCTTTCTCATGTGATATAAGACATCTTCTAACAAGATCATGCTACAGGGAAAAATCCGTATGAGGTACTTGGTTTTAGTGGTTTTGGCCAAATCCTGAGGGGAACCTAGAATGTGAAGCTGCTGAAAAAGAAAAAAAGTAGCAAACAGCCCAAGCAATGCTGTGTGCTGTGAATTCCTGATCATTTAAAGTTGGATTAAGTCAGCCCTGTCACTAAATGAAGTTGTCCCACTCTTTTTCCACCATCTGACTTTCATTCCTGCCCCAGATCTGTCCTCTGACTTGCATCGAGTTAGATGCTTGTACAGCTGAAGCAAGTGCAGATCTGATCAGGTTTTTGTTCAGTTACGTTTCGAGATATCAAATATCTGATACCATTCATTCAGTGAAAATTTATGGCAGATTAAGGAGACAGTCAAACTATACTATTAAACAGTACAAATTTGTTTGTCTTTCAGCACACGCTGTATCTGCCTTTCTGCAGCAGTAACATTGCAAATAAGGACTCAGGCAAACTGTTCCAGGACCTGCTAGTTGGGTTCAGGGGTTACCGGCCACCGTCTGCCTGTTATAATCCCTGTTAGCATGTACCTTACCCTTGCTCTGGCAGTTTAACTGTTTGTCTGATCAGCCACTAATTGGTGTTTTTAGAAAATGGTCTGAATTGAAAAAGTAATTCTCCCATGATAATCTTCAAAAAGCAATTTTCTAGCATTGAATTCTGGACTGAGCAGGTGTTGAGAAGTTTTCTGCTGTCACGCGGAGACCCTTCAGCAAGCTTGGCTGCCACAAAGAGTGAAGCTGCATTTAATGACTCTGGAAACTGGTGGATATTGTCAGCATGCCTCTAAAAATTACTGAAGGGAAAGAAAACACAGAATGTGTTTAAAATTAAAGCTTTTCTAATACTTAACCTTTAAAGTTTTATTTTTTTATTTTTTTTTTAGTTGAAAGTAAGAGTTGAATGGTAACTGAATTTAATGGTAACTAAATTTATTTTAAAGATCAAGCTCTTCCTATACTTGAAAATTCAAACTTCAACTGCTTAGCATTTTGCTGACTGGTCTGTGTTACAGCCTTGATACTCTGGGTTCATTTATCTCATCGACAGATACATATTTCATGTTAGTTTCCTCTGAATCAAGTATATGAACAGTGTGGGTGTTAGAATCTTCATATATTAGCTCATTATTCCTGTGCTGTTAATAAAATACCTCTGTAGCACTTTTTAACATAAAGTTCTTCCACTTAATGTTTCCTAACATAGAAACAATAAGTTTAAGAAGCCTTTTGTCTCTTGAAGGAGATTTAAACATCCATTTTGTATTTGTGCTCTCTGAGTCGATGTGCATAAACATATATAAATTACATTTAGAGAGTTCAAGTTAGAAAGTAAAGTTTACAGAGCTACTCTTGGCACAATGGTAAATACAAGGATCAGAATGTTTTCAGGGTTCTCAATGAGGAATTAATTAGTTAAAAATATTTTATAGAGTTATATTGAAAGTTTTTAAAAAAGCTTTTTCAGAACAGTTTTAAAGGCAAAAAATATTCAATATAGTTCTGCTCTAAACTTCAATTTACTATATATAATCTGTGTTTAGTAAAGTAAGTAAATAGATCCATTTATTTACAATTTGAAAACAAAATGAATGGAAGAACCTCATTATGAATAGTACATGTTTTGAGTAATGTACACATTGTAGTGTGGGTTTAAAAACATTTGCAATGGGAAAATTACCTTGTTAATTGGTATTTTTACTATTAAAGGATATAATTCAATCTAGTTTTGCTGAATAATTTTTTGCAATATCTATTTTACTATTTACTTTCTGATTCCTGCAGATAGCTCGTTTAAGAATCAGTGTTTTAGCAGTATTGGTAGTATTTCCATCAGACCATTTTCACAGTGAAAGACCACCTAAATTAACCACATTAACTATAGCAATAATTCAAATAATAGCTTTAATTGTAGCATAATTTTAATATAATCACTGGCTATAATTATGGTATGCAAACCATTACTTAGAACTCTACAGAATAGGAATAAATTTATTATGTTTTTTGAATGTTAAACTATGGCACTGAACCATTAGGATCATAGAAGCAACATACCATGGTCCATTACAAAGGAAATGTACTTTCTGGTTGCTCTGGTGAGCAAGTAATGTATTAAACCAATCTAATACTTAACAAACATGAACTCTGCCTGTTTTCATCCCGCACCAAAAGCTCAGGCTAGGACACTCTGTATTTCACAAGCATGTGATTCCTTAATGTTCTGCAAGCGGAAACTCACATTCACATCTCCCTCACATCCCGCCCACTGTAGCTCACAGTAAACGGCAGAACATGTGTATTGCACAACTCTTTTACACCGTCCTGCCCCTCCCCTGCAGTAAACCCACCTCCTCTCCGCAGCCAGTAGCAGATTCAGCTGCTCACGTGGTGCAGCAGAGGAGCATGCGCAGTAGAAATAGAGACTGAAAACATGGAGGCATCAACTTTGCAGCCTCCCAACATGACAAGTCAAGACTTGCTCCTGCTTGGACTTAGAAGAAAGAAAATATACGCTGGTGAGTGCATATTTGCTCCACTTGGGCCTCTCCTGCTGCCAGTACAAGCCTTACTTTTCATTCCGTAATGGAGCCCAGCACCTTTCGCCATATTGTTGGTCATAAGTTTTTGATGTTTCTGGGCTTAGAGTATCTGCTGACCTTCCCATGTGAATTGCAGAAGAGGGAGGAGAATCACTGTCCTTTATTTATGGAGGCTGCAAGTACTGGGCCTAAAAATTATCATGCTGTTTCACAAAAATGAAGGTTTTCTGGTTTTTGTTTTGTTTTTAAGATAATATTTTATTCCCTTGACTTGCACTTTGAGAATTTATTTTCTTATATTTTCCTTTCTTCTTGCAAACTTCTTTCTCTACTTTTGATCTGTTCGGCCTGGATTCATTGATGTCACCACAGACAATGGGGAATATGGCTGCTGTCATACCCTAATCAAATAACTAATGCAGAGCTGTGTGGCTTTGTCGTTAATATATGCATGATAATATAGTTCAGATCTTACTGTTGCAGACCTCTTGGTTTGTTCACCAACAGAACTTAAAGGCTGTGTAATTGCTATTATCATAACTGTGGTTAGCTTTCAGACCCTTGTAATAACACTTCCTGAACAGTTTAATTAAGCTTTTCATTCCACTGAATTCGTTTGTCTATCCATAATGGCTTTTGTGTCTAGTAGTCTATTACTTAAGACAGCTCAAGGTATATACATCTCAGGTCAAAGAATAACAAAATAACTGATTAAGTACTTTCAAATGGGAGCGATTATGAACTTGTTCTGCAAACCATGTTTCGAAAACCCAGCAGACATGAGTTTTATGCTCTAGGAATTATTTTTTTATTTCGAAGTAAAAATTTGAGTACATAAAATAAGTACACACTGAGTGCTTCAGTTATGCTTTAGCTAGACAAAAGTCCTTGTTTGTAACATGTGCAAAGTCATGCCATTTTGAACTTGTGTTCAAAGGAGCAAAATTAGTACTCGATTAAAATAATAAAACAAGACTTTCTACACCAGCCTGTGCAGGCTGTGAGCAGCAGAACTGGCACGGCCAGGGGTCCTCCATACTCCTGTCCCACTTCTTTAAATCTTCCTGTGGCCCAGGTATGGCCACTTAGCTCCGCCTGCGTTTCCTAGCTACTGGTAGGTCTCAGGTTACATGGGTGGTGTTAAGGTTGGGAAGTGAAGGACTTGCTAGTTTGATTTTTCCACCTGCTGTCCATTGAGTGGTCTTCATGAAACCTTCAGGAATTTATACTTTTGAGATCTCTGTGTCCTTGTTGAATGTGGTTGGAATTAGCAAAGTGCTAGGGAGGGGGAGGAAAATACAAAGTGATTATATAGGTCTTTTAGTTTTCTCTTGGGAACTAGAGGAAGTATTTCTCAACTGTATTAAGAGTACAGTAATATGATCTCTGATAACAAGTAAGCATTTAAAATGTTAACTTTTGTTTCTTTTCAGGAATATCCAGCATGATTACAGAGCAATATGCAGATAAGTAGGAACTACACAGAATTAGTAAAAATGAGTAATGCAGCATACTAACCAGAACAGTAGATATTGTAGAGCAGATTAAAGAATTATGCTGACATTGTAGTGTCATATCTTTGCACAATTTTAAAGTTTTTATATGGAAACCAAGGGCAGCAAAAATATTTTTTTAATTCAGAATTCAAGAAAGTATTTTTAATAATAATGCCATGCTTAATGTGAAAAAGTTACGGAGTTAGTTTCAAATTTGAACTTTGCTTTGGAATTCACTTGTGCGCTTGTCAAAAAATAGAGAGCAATGGGGTTTGATGTATTCTGGTATTCGAAGAATCATTTCAGTTGGAAGAGACCTTCAGGATCATCGAGTCCAACCATAACCTAACCTAAATCTGGCACTAAACCATGTCCCTAAGAACCTTGTCTAAACGCCTTTTAAGTATCTCTGGGGATGGTGACTCCACCATTTCCCTGGGCAGCCTGTTCCAATGCCTGACAACCCTTTCCGTGAAGAATTTTTTCCTACTATCCAATTTAAACCTCCCCTGGTGCAACTTGAGGCCATTTGCTCTTGTCCTGTCACTTGCTACTTTAGAGAAAAGGCCAACGTTGTCTCTGGCCAAAGCATGATAGGGTCTTTGTGGCCTCACAGGCGTCTGTGAGTCCCAAGGCCCATACTCTCAGTGGTGGTTCGGTTTCATTGGAAGTTCACCTGGGGACACCTGAACACCTCTGATGATGTTGGGGAACGACCTGTTAGAGAGCAGTGTAGGGGAAAGGGACCTGGGGGTCCTGGTGGACAGCAGGATGACCATGAGCCAGCACTGTGCCCTTGTGGCCAGGAAGGCCAATGGCATCCTGGGGTGTATTAGAAGGGGGGTGCTTAGTAGGTCGAGAGAGGTTCTCCTTCCCCTCTACTCTGCCCTGGTGAGACCACACCTGGAATATTGTGTCCAGTTCTGGGCCCCTCAGTTCAAGAAGGACAGGGAACTGCTGGAGAGAGTCCAGCGCAGGGCAACAAAGATGATTAAGGGAGTGGAGCATCTCCCTTGTGAAGAAAGGCTGAGGGAGCTGGGTCTCTTTAGTTTGGAGGAGGCTGAGGGGTGACCTCATTAATGTTTATAAATATGTAAAGGTTGAGTGTCACGAGGATGGAGCCAGGCTCTTCTCTGTGACAACCAACGATAAGACAACTGGCAATAGGTACAGACTGGAACACAGGAGGTTCCGCTTAAATATGAGAAGAAACTTCTCAGTGAGGGTGACAGACACTGGAACAGGCTGCCCAGGGGGGTTGTGGAGTCTCCTTCTCTGGAGACATTCGAAACCTGCCTGGACACATTCCTGTGTAACCCAATCTGGGTGTTCCTGCTCCAGCAGGGGGATTGGACTGGATGATCTTTGGAGGTCCCTGCAAACCCCTGACATTCTGTGATTCTGTGGCTGTAGGGGTCTGCCCTTTTTAACATCAGGGTAAAACTGTGTCCTGTACCCAAACCTTGGCCTCGTCCCACCCCAAAGTGGGTGTGACAGGCTGACCTCCCACCTTCGTCCTGCAGGTGACCACCCTTCCGCTACCTCCTGATGCAGCCTGAGGGTGAACGTGTCTCTCCACGGGGCCAGTGCAGTGCTGCCCGCACATCTCGTTCGTGTGGAAGACTTCGCTGATCCTATCAGAGATGCCATGGCCGTGCCCCTCGCCGCCTCTGGAGGATGGGGAGGGGAAGGAAAGGAGCTGGGACTCGGCCCAGGTGAGAGCGGCCGGTGAGTGGGCGGGGCGGGAGGCCTCTCGGTGCCCGGTCGGGTGTGGGGGCGGCGAGTGGGCGACGGCAGCGGCTCCCGCGCCGCCTCTGGGCGGGCTCTTGCGCGTCGGGGAAGCCAAGGCCGCAGGACGGCTTGAGGGGCGCGGCGCGGAGCCAATCGGAGTGCTCGTAGCATGAGCCAATGGGGGCGGCCGTTACATGGCGGGACCGTGGGTGTGGGGCGGGTGTGCATTAGGGCAGAGGTGGCACTGGCGGCCCTGTCCTGGTCCCTGCGCCCGCACTGCCCGGTACCGGCCCCTCCGCCCACGCCGCCCGGCGGCGGCCCCGCAGGCATGGAGCCCTCGCAGGTTGCCATCATCGGCAGGTAAAGCCTCTCCCGCGGGTAGGCGCAGCGTCCCGGGGAGGAGGTGCTAGCTCGCCTCGGCCCCCGGGGGCTCTGGGAGCGGATGGCCGGGGAAGCGTGAAGGGGCTCGGGCGCCGTCCCGGCGAGGTCCCGCCTGAGGGGCGGCGGGTGAGGCGCTGCCGGGTCTGTCCCGGCCGCTGCCGGCGTCGGGTGCCTTAGCGAGGTGCGAACTCGGGGTGGGCGGTGGGTTTGGGCGTGTGGAGCCTGCGCTGGGACAGCGGGACAGCGCGGGGAGGCCGTGGGGTCGCACTGGAGCTTGGGACCCGGGGTCAGTGCACCTGTTTGGCTCGTTAGAAACAGGGTCTTTGCTTCAGTCCCTGACACCTTTGTGCTACTTAAACAAAAAAAAAAACAACCCAGAACAAGGAATGAACAAACATTCACAGCATCTCTACTCAAAGCAAGTCATCCTTTAGGTGTGAAAGACTTCTACCCTTTCTCAGGGCTGTGTTTTGCGTGTATGTAAGTGCAAGAGGAGTGGGGAAACCTGAGCACACCTCTAAGATCCAGTTTGTCAGATACGTCAAGAGACTTCTGAGTTTCTCACAGGCGCTTCTGGAATAATAGTTTCTTGCCACAAGATACAGCAGGATTTCTGACTTGTGTGGGAATGCATTGTTTCGTCCACTGCTTCAGCTACAACTGAAGTTCTCTATTTGAACAATAATCTGGTGGGGAGAGAAAAAACCTTCCAGACAGTAACAGCCCCCTACTCAGTGCTGTAACTTGGTGCTAGAAGCGTGGACTGGAGCAGACTGTATTAGTGAGACCGCTTGAGGTCTCGGGACACGTGTCTCGGTGCCGTCATGTGACGGTGACAAAGCTGCTCTCATCGGTGGCACTCCGGCAACTCTTGGTTGCTGTAGGCGTGCGAAGGGTAGGGAGAGCTCGACTTATTTTGTATGCTCCTTAGTTCAAAAGGAAAACAAACCCTACAATCCTAAAAGCCTGTACTGAAATAAAAGAAAAATATATTTTTTTTGGTCAAACACTGATTTAAGGAAACTTAATCTCTCTCAAATTGCAGTTTTAAATTATGCTGATTTATAAAGATACGAGTAGCTCAGATATGCTTAAGTGATTAAAATGCTTTTATTTTAGAAATACTTGTTACCCAGGAGGCTGCAGTAGCTAACAAACCCTGACCCCTACCTCACCTTTTCCATAAGCATGCTTGTGCTGTAGTTTGCCTGAGAACTTCTGAGGTCCGGGTGTACTACAGTGAAGTTGTGTGGGTTTTTTGTTTTGAGTGAGAACTTAGTGTCTGCTGAACCACACTGAATGCAAAGTTTCCTTTTTCTTTTCCTTTTTTTTTTTTTTTTTTGTCCTGGTTATTTCCACTGGTTCCTGTTGCTTCCTGAAACTTCCTGGTTTGTTTTTTTTTTTTTTTTTTTTAAATGTATATATTTAAACCAAAGGCTGAACATGTTCCTGTTTTCTCTTCCTGATTTTTTATCTGATTTGTTGCTTTATGTCTGATTCTACTCCCTTTTAATTCTTTATTGATGCCCTAGTGGCCTTGTGTTCTCTAATTGCCAGAGGTTGCTTAATACTATGAATACAGTGATCTCAGAAATGGCAGGAAGTCCAGGTTATTATCAACACCCCCTCCTGTAACAGTCATGGGTATGCAATTCTGCTTATGTCTCTGTTATGGAGGGTGGTTTTTTTCTGATTTCAGGTTATTTAAACTTAACTAAACTCTTGTTGCTTCCATTTGAAGAGGCTGATGCCTGCTATATACCTAATGAAGTTAAAACCTGCCTTGCTCTAAGATGTTGGTTATTGCAAGTTTGCATTATGTGTTTCTCAGTAATGGGGCTTCAACAAAAGATGTGGGCAGACTGTTCCTGCATGCCTCCAGTGTGGTAGGGTTCTTTGTCTAAAAATAAGGGTAATGCTACAGGCTGGTAGGTAGAAAAGCAGTATTGAACTCATGTTGTGGTGGTGGTGGTTGGTGTTGTTTTGGTTTTGCTTTTCACATGCTGATGGTACTTCCTGAATTATAGAGGGCCCATAACTTAGGTAGTGGGGTCTTGGGTTTTCTGATCATCTCTGAAACCGGATCCTGAACTGTTGGATTGATGGGCTGGTGTCTGTCTTTAGGCTATAAACTGAACAGATGAGTTTTAAAATTAAAAAAAAATCTTTTTAGTCTAATTCTGTGTAGTTACATGAACAGGCTAGAGATTTGGGCAGAGAGGAGAGGAACCTAATGTAGTTCAACAAAGGCAAGTGTAGGGTCCTGCACCTGGGGAAGAATAACCCCAGGCACCAGTACAGGTTAGGGACTGACCTGTTGGAAAGCAGCATTGTGGAAAAGGACTTGGGAGTCCTGGTTGACAACAGGTAGACCACGAGCCAGCAATGTTCTCTTGTGGCCAAGAAGGCCAATGGTACCTGGGGTGCACTAGGAAGAGTGTGACCAGCAGGTCAAGGGAGGTTCTTCTCCCCCTCTACTCTGCCCTGGTGAGGCTGCATCTGGAGTACTACGTCCAGTTCTGGGTTCCCCAGTTCAAGAAAAACAAGGAACTACTTGAGAGAGTCCAGCAGAGAGCTACAAAGATGGTTAGGGGACATCTTTCTTATGAGGTGTGACTGAAAGAGCTGGGGCTGTCCAGCCTGGAGAAGAGAAGGCTGAGAGGGGATCTTATAAATGCTTATAAATATCTCAATAGTGGGTGTAAAGAGGATGGAACAGACTCCTTTCAGTAGTGCCCAACAATAGGATGAGGGGCAACAGGCACAGACTGAAGCACAGGAGATTCTGTCTGGATATGAGGAGAAACTTTACTTTGAGGGTGCCAGAGCACTGGAACAGGCTGCTCAGAGAGGTTGTGGAGTCTCCTTCTCTGGAGACATTCAAAATGTGCCTGGCCACGTTCCTGTGCGATCTCTGGTAAACCTGCTTTAGCAGGTGGATTAGACTGGTTATCTCCAGATGCACCTTCCAACTCCAGTGCTTCTGTGATTGCATGAACCAACTCCAGGTTAAGATTGCAGCTGACAAAATTGTTGATACTTGAGTCCAGTATCCCACAGTACTGGTTCCTACTGTTTTGAATTCTGCTGTCTCTTCCTGTTTTATCTTTTTTCTTCCTCATTATCTTTCTCCCAGCTCTCAGAGAAGCTCCTACACAGCTAGCAAAGGATATTTCTCTGTTAGAGAGTTGTTTCTTATCAGTATTAGCCAGTCTCTTCATCAAATATTGAGGAGTTCAAGCTCCGTTTTCTTTCTTGTGATGCTTGTCAGGCCCCCTTCACCAAAGTAAATGCTGCTTTATTAATTGGCTGGTATTTATTTTCTTTTCAGTGGACTCATTGGTCGCAACTGGGCCATGGTGTTTGCTGCTGGAGGCTTCAAAGTGAAACTTTATGATATTGCACAACAACAGCTAACAAGTGCGCTGGAATACATTCGGTAGGTACCTGACTTGAAGTAACTGGGGTTGTAATGGAACTGTGGGATCTCTGTAATTATGAATGAAAAGCCACATGTTGTTATTTAAGGGAAGATAGATTTTAAGCTTGGAAGAAGGCTTAAACTTAGGAATACAGACACTGTTAAGATCAGAAGAACTCAAACTCAAAGCTCTCAATGACACTTCTGAAGAGCACTTTAATTCGTAAGTAATTATTTAAGAGCTTAAGCTTAGATCCAAATTCTTGAAATAATGTTTACCATGATTAATCTATAGGCTGAGCCTAAAATACATGAACATAAGAGTTTTTGCATATAAAGACAACAGAGAGGAAATAGTTTAATATGGATTGCTGAGGAATGCTGCTACAATTATTAGTATTTTATAATTAGTATTTTTTTAATTCTTAAACTAGTACTTTTCAGGTTCTAGAAGAACAGATTACTAGTTCCACTAAAGATGCAACTACTGATCAGTTATAGTAGAGGCTGGGAAGCATCTTTAGAAGGAGCAAATTTGAGGGTGTGAACACATGAGCAATCACACTGATTTAGAACAACAATCCTCCAGCCCTTTACCCTGTTCCGTGTGCCACAACAGCTAAAGCTGTGTGGTTTTGTTACCCGACAGCTACAAGTTCAAGTCCTGCCTGTCTGCTCCCTTCCCCCAACCTTCAGTGCCTAGAAGCTGCTTGTGTATTCAGTAACTCTTAACTAGATTTCTTCCAAGTATTTATCTAACTTTCCCTTGAACCTGTGTACATCCTTTTGTGGCCTCCTTGCCAAAGGACTTTGTGTTCTGCAGGCTTACTGTTCATTGTGTCAAGAGCTTTGTTTGTTTTCAACCTGGCTTCTCACTTGCTTTGTTTGGCTTCTTGTTCTTATGTTAGAGTGGACAGTGGCTCGTTCATCCTCTTCTTGCTGGTCCTGAAATCCAGCTTTGATATTCCTTTCAGAGAGAGTGCATTTCCAGAGAGGTTCTATACACCATTTTATGTTGCTGTGTCAGCATTTAATTCTCAGGTTCAGCTTGCTTCATGATCGGCATCAGCCTGATTGCATTAGCCCCCTTTCATGATGCCTTGGAGTGAAATATGTCAGCTGGTATGGGGAGTAAGTTGCACCTAAAAAAGGGTTGTAAAGTGTTGCATTCTGATTGCTTTCTGTAATGAGGCTTACAGCAAGGGAGAGAAGGAAGAGTGACTTCAGTTGAGGAAGTTTGAAAGTTAAACGGTATGGGATGCCTAGTGTGATTTGGTAAAAAAGGCTTAATAATGAAAGAGGAGGAATCTTTGTTTTGTTTTGTTTTTTTTTCTTTCCCCAAACCTTTCTTTCCAGGTAGGTGTTAGTCAGACTTAACATCTCTGTTAGGTTCTCTTTGGGGTTGTTTTTTTTTGGGGGGGGGGGGGGGGGGTGGCAGAGGGGGTGTGTTGTGTTTGGTTTGTTTTTTTTTGTTGTTTGTTTTTATCTCCAGAATGGCTGTTACAGCAGTAGCCATGATGAGATTCTGAATTATTGCAGGAGGGAGTTTTGCAGTCTACGCTAGTAAAGACAGCACTCATGCCTAACTTTCTTTGTTGGGAAAATGAGGATGTTAGCCTTCCAAGGTTTTCAGCTTGGAAAAATGGGGCATAAAATGTTACATGTAATAGGGTGGAGTGTTAATTCTGTGTGTCTGCGCTGTCCTGTGCCTGGATGTGCTGCTTCATAGGAGTTCAAGGCAGGTTTTGCCTTTTACGTAAGGTATTCTTAACTCGCCTTATAATTAACTCGTGTATCTTGACTGTTGTAACATCCTAGTTAAAAAGCCTGGTTTCAGGACAGTGTAGTTTTTGTGACAAGACCACAAGCTATGCAGTTTCTTCAACTAGTATTTTAATTATCTATCAAAATATGGTCAATCTTCTACACTAATTTCATAGCACACAGCCTGCAGTAAATCCCTTTGGGTTACTGATATAATGCTCATGTAAGAGCTGGAGCTTGAGTATAGGTAACAAGGGCTCGCAGGAAAGTGCAGCAGGGGAACAGCTGTTGGAGCTGCCTCACAAAGCCAGCTGGTGACTACTTGCTTTCCTTTGTCTCTCCAAATTGCTAGTACTTTTTGGGAAGTTCTTAGGCTTAGGATTTTTGTGGTGTAGTGTTTTTTATTTGGTAGTGTGTGTTTTTTCAGAATCGAAAAGTAATTTGTTCCGTTCTAATCTGCAGTCCATGAACTTTGAGTGTATGAAGCTCCTCTACATATTAAGGAGAAACTGGAGTGTGCAGAGGACTGTAGTTTTCCTTTTCTAAACAGAGGAAAACTGGTATTTGAGCAGTAAACAACAGTCACTTTACCTAAAAAAGTAGAAATTATACTGAAGTGTTAACTATTATCTGATTGACTTTTAGTATATTAACTAGTAACTTCTTGTTCTGTTTTTATATAAGCTGTGTTTCAAAAGGGTATCTCAGAGTCATTAACCTAATGAATTCAACTCTCACAGAGCAGTAGGTGGGTAGTGAGTGCACGTGATCCTGCAAGAGGACTGGAATGAATCTGGGATAGATCTGCAATGATCATGAGTTTGCATCTATCTCTGTGGAGAATCTGAAATGTACTCTCTGAAATTATTCAAAACACTTGGTTATGGGTACAAAAATAAGATTGAAGCGTGGAATTTGGATCTGTTGAAACAAGTAGAAATATGTATCAGGTTGCCACAATATCAGTAGGTCAGATACCGAAAAAGAGTGTGTTTACTAAGGCCTGATGTGGTGCGATGGATTTACTACCCACATACCTGTTGACAAATGTGGCAGTCAGTGCCTTGACACACAAAACAACCGCACATTGGATTGAACTGAGTGTACCAGTGGCATTATTAACCAGTGTCTGCTCTAATGGAACAACCTTTTGTTCTGTTGAAGGAACAAACTAATGAACAGCCACACTTGACCTACCCAATATGCACTGTAGTAACCTGCCTTGGAAAATGTAACTTTTCATATCCAATATGCTTTCTTCTGAGTCAAGGTGATTCTCATTTAAATGCAAGAGTACTAAACTTTAAAATAATGGGAATTAGAAAAACAAGTAGTGTCCTATTCCTGGAAGTAATCCTAAAAAGCATAATGCAGAAATGCTGTAGTGCATGCCCCCCAGAAAACCTTAATGATTCTTGCAACATGTAAACTTTTTTCACATAGTCACTGTGATACTGTTCTAAACATAATAATGATGCTGATAAAGATTAATTATTACAGTGGAATGCTGTATTTTTTCCCCCATGTAACCAGTTCGTGTTTTATTTAGAGCAGTGTTTGCATGTACAGTGAAAGACTATTGCAAGGGGAAAGGTTTAGTTGACTCTGAAGAGAACATTGAAGCTTAGATATCTGCATATGCATTCTGTAATTTCTTTCTAGAAGCAGATGCTGGTTAAATGTTTTATTTACTCTGATACAAACTGTTATCTCCTCCAGGATGTGGGAGCAGGTAACTGTTTTTAATATATAAAAACCCAACATGTATGTGTAAAGGCTATACCTAGCTTTAGAAAAATTTATAGATCTCAGGAAGTAGTCTGTGCTAAAATATAAAACCAAGATTATTTTAGAAACTAAATTATTATATTCAACTGCACTAGATAGTAAATTTATACTAGAGGCTCTTTTCTATCTTCTCATTATTCCTTTCTTTTCTCAGCCCCAGTAGAAAAATTTTCTGGGACAAGTTGGAACTGACTTTGTGAAGTGGTAGTTGTGTCTAAGGATATGGGCATGTAAAATTACTGTCGCTACTTTTATTACATGGATACAAATGAAACGCAGTAGTAGTATCCGAATGTGGAAATACTTAGTTGGAAGGGAAGCAACTTTCTCTCTCTTAAATTTAAATGAATTCTGTTCTCCCAGAATGGACTTCTACAGAACTCTGCCTTCTGAGAACTGATAAATGGTGCTAAGGTTGTGTGCTACTGAATCTAAACTTAAAAGTGAGGATGTTTAGTGAGAATTTCATGTATGTCAGCTTTATCTGACTATAGGTTGCTCTTCTGTGTGGTTCAAAGGTGTCAGCCATTAGAAAGAATTGGAGCCAAGCAGTCTTGAGATCAGAATATCACACTTCCTCTCTTCATTAAGTATTGATTTAACTATAAATTTTATTTGACTTGATTATATAGTAAGGTGCAGTATTGCACTAAGCAACTTTAACTTTTCCATGCTGTAATAAGAGCACAATTGCTATGAAAAATGAAGAAGATGCAGGAGCTAGGAAGAAGTAGCATCTCTCCACCTTATCCCTGGCAAAGTGGAGAGAAGTACTCCAGATGTTCTGTACTCTTGTGAATGGGGATTTGGAACCTGTAATGAAGTGCCTGATGGATGGGAGGTCACAGGGCCAAGGAAATAAACCGTTATCTGTGCCTATGACATTTTATAACCAGAGTTTTGAAAGACTTTTCCCCTGTACCTCAGGTTCGTCATCTTTCTTCTTCTAGGAAGAGACTGTAGTCTCTAGGAAAGACATCTGAACGTACATTACTTCTTGCTGTTTGGTGCCCTCTTATGCTTTGCATGTGTAAAAAGGGGAACTGCCTACTGGGTTATTTTTGTAGCATGAGGAGTGCACTGGTGCAGGCTTTGCTCTCTTGTCCTAGCTCATGGCATGTTCCATGGCTGTGTGGTTAGATGCTTTCCTAACCTGTCTTCCTTTTCCGGTGTCTGTTCTCTATTACTGTATTTGTATCAAGGGAAAAATGCAGCTTGGCCTAGGTCTTCCTTGGTAGTTTTATATATGTCCTCTGAGGGGACAACTTCTAACTAGACTGTTCTTTCCAAA
Source organism: Columba livia (assembly GCF_036013475.1). NCBI lineage: Eukaryota > Metazoa > Chordata > Aves > Columbiformes > Columbidae > Columba > Columba livia. The sequence continues at coordinate 20,243,774 of NC_088602.1, read as the reverse complement.
ATATATTTTGATGTTGAGTGCCTGGCACTGGCTCATCAAGCTTGTGTGAAGTCATAGGTTTGATTCTACTTCTCATTTTTCTCTCTCCCCCTGCATTCCCCCCTGAAAAGTGCAATGATCTGTCAGAGCTAGGGAAAATAGTTTCATCTGCAGAACTAATCAGAGAACATGTTAATGGGCTTTGGAAGGGGATAGGTTCAATTTTTCCAAAGGTTCTGCCTGACCATTTTGTAGCTGAAAACACCTCCAGAAGGAGATGTCTTTTCACCTCATTGGCTCTTGTGTACCACCAGGCTTTTATGCTGTGTCCCAGCCCCTCTGCGGTCCTTTGCTTTGCACCTCTTCAAAACTGTCAAAGACCAGTGTGTGACTGTCCCTCTTTAATATGCTGCCATTGCTATGGATGAAGTGCATTTGACGGCTCTGGATCTTTCTTGTCTGGACAGAAACGTACATGCGTTTGTGGTCCACCTTGTAATGCTGTAATAGCCTTTCCATGATGGTGTGTTGTGTGGTTGCTAGTGCTTTCAGTTGGCCAGTCGCAACTCAATAGTGGCAGCTTACTATTTGGCCATTTTATGGAACGTCCTTAGTTAGGAGGGATGCACAAGGATCATTGAGTCCAACTCCTGTCCCTGCATGTGAGTGTGGACAGGGAGCTGGTCCCAGTGTAGCCAGCTATCAGTAGTCAGGTTTTTGGTTTTTTTTTTTGTTTTTTTTATTTCCCCCCATCCCAAACCCCCATGCCAACTACACTATCATTTATCAGACAGCACTAGAGAGCAGCCTGATGCCATGACTGGTTAATGGCTCTAGTCTTTGACAATGGCGGCTGGCTGAACTTGTGAAGAATAATATTTGTGGTGTCTTCTTCCCTCCTTTCTCCTTGTTGGTTTGGATGGTAAGTTTGTTATTCAGTGGTCTTTAGTCTTGCAAGTATTTGCTTGTTGCAGTCATGTGTACTGAGTACTCTGACTACCCAATAGTAGCTGTGTCTAAAAGTGAGGCAATGGGGTGTGAACAAGATGGGTTAGGTATTAGCATCACTTTCAGGGTCCTTCTGTAAAGACTTTAAGAATAGGGTTTGTAACCATGAGTATCCCGGGAAGTTTATGTGGTCAGGAGTGTTATTCTAGGTTAGCTGCCTTGTCTTGATACTGGCTGAGTTCCCAGAGTAGTGTCGACATGGGCAGTCAGGTACAACAGTAAAACTCTGCAGGTAGACAAAGAACAAGCTCTAAAAGGAAATAGTATTTTCTTATGGCTGTGAATCCTTCATTCTTCAAGGACCTTACAGGTATTAGTTAACCTGCTCAAACTGTGCACATGATACAATTGCAGAGCAAAGCCCCATTGTGCATGCTATGGACGTCTGTGGTCGTCCTCAGGGATGATCACCCTGAAGTCTCAGCTACCTCAAATAAGAAGTCACCCAGCAGAGGTCAGTGGTGCACTGCTGTATGTACAGACCAGTCTGGTTTGTGCCTTAAAGTATGACAAGTATCAGAGAAAGCTCCCTTCCTTTGCCACAAAAGTGGGGGTGATATAATACCCCAGGGGAGTATAAAGAGGGCTTAGCATTTGGAAGACTTAAAAGTAGTTCGTGGAACAAAACATCCAAAGTATTAATCAATATATTGAAGGAGGGCAAAAAAAAAATTCCTGGGAGGGAAGGCCAAAATTCAAGTAATGCACAAATTGTGTTTCCTATTACACACTTTAAGTAGCTACACTAATTTAAATAAAAGGCTAGCATGAAGATTGGTGATGTTAATGGGAAGATTGTTGTTTAGTAGGAAGAATCAGTCCAGCCTTAAGTTCCAAAGTATGAAGGTGGTGGTTTTGCAGGTTAATTAAGAAATGGTGTTCTTGGTGCGTAGTGTAATGTGTAATGGCTTATGATGGAGAAGCAGAAATGATAGGATGGTCATCAGTAGCAGAGAAGGAAGGGTATGGAACAGGAGACAGGTGATACCAACTTCTGTGAAAACTTGTAGAAAAAAAAATTAAAAGCCAGATCTCTCCCTCAGTTACCAATCATGGAGAGGAGTTTAAGAGATACAGGGAGGATGAAAACTAGTGTCATATTGCACATAAAGTAAACAAGAACTTCACCCTCTTCAAAGAAAGAAAGAATTCTCTTGTGGTCTCTTAAAACTTAAATTTTGGTTTTGTTTTTTAAAACCCATATAGAGCCTGTGAGCAAGAGCAGGATGCTGGATTTAGGCAACTGCACCTGGGAAGTGAATTTCTGATGAATGGATAGTTAAGACCTTTTGAATTGAAAGAAACAGTCTCAAGTTCTGCCAGGAGAAATTTAGATTGGATATTAGGAAAAATTTCTTTAGCAAAAGGGCTATTGAGCATTGGAACAGGCTGCCCAGCGGAATGGTTGAGTCACCATCCCTGGAGGTGTTTAAAACATATGTACATGTGGCGCTTAGGGATGTGGTTTAGTGGTGGACTTGGCAGTGTTAGGCTAACGGTTGAACTTAATGATCTTAAAGGTCTTTTCCAACCTAAATGATTCTATGATTGGTTCCTGATCATCTCACCTCACAAGGTGTGAAGGAGTCAGAGGTTTGGATACTCTAGTTTTGGGGCACCTGTTTCTTTACAGATGAAGCACTGGCCCCTTTAGCGTGCTGGAAGCCTTAAGTCTAGGATGGATCTCCTGCTTAGCAAGCTGTGCTGTTCTGTGGCAGCTTGGAAAACGGAGCTGAAGCTTCCTGTTTTCTATTCCTTGCCATGCAGATTGTTCAAAGGCAGAAGTCTGTGCGTTCCAGCCATCCATTTGCTGTGTTGTTAAGAAACCAAATGGGGAACTCATCCAGAAACTTGATGGATGTCCTGCTTATTTCTGTGGTGCTGCCTGGAGGGGAGTGTGGTTTTTTTTGTGTTTTTTTTTTTTTGTTTTTTTTTTTTTCTTGAAGTGCTTTTAAACAAAACTTGGCAGAAAAGAATTTCTGACTAGTTTAGCTTTGGATAGGAAAGGTCTGGGTTTTTGAGCCTAAATCCATATTTGAGAAAAGAGGCAAAAAGCTATTAGCGGAACTCTTTTCATCAGTTTTGGACTGTGTAAACTGGTAAGGATACTAATTTTGGCACCAAGTCTAAGGGGCTCCAGCAAAGCAAGCAGGACAGACCTGAGCAGTGTCTTGTATGACTTTTGGCTTTGTTTTCCAGCTAAGAATGAATTGAACCTTTTCAAAACTCTTGTCCAATACAAACAGAATGCAGTGCCTGGCTGTTTACCTGGGCATGCTCTGATTAAGAGTCAAAAATATTGTCCATGATCAGCTCTGTCAAAAATAAAGAAGAAGAATTAGAACTTGCATTACAGAAATGATTATCTGGAGTTAATTGCTGAATCAGTTCATTGAAGAGGAGAAAGTTAATGCTTGTAGGAGTTGGTACTCTGTGTAAACGTGCATGTGGATTTTTGTTGTTTTTGGTTTTGTTCTTCCCAGTTTGAAATATGGGAGCATATTCTGGTTTAGAAGATGCACTGTCACCTTTACCAGCCTCAAACAGAGCTTCCGTTAACATATTATCTGCTCCCAAGTTATTGGAAATACTTTGATTAATTGTACAATGTCCATGGTGATCTGAGGGTATTTGTTTCTTCTGACTGTTGTGCTGAACCAGGTGCAAAACAGCTCTATGTGTTTTATGGCTGCTGCTAAGTGGCTACTGAGTGCTACTGACATTGATTTTTAGTGGGGGTGCTGTTAGGATGAAGTATGGCTGCTCTGAGTTTGTGTCAGAAAGATATATTAGGGGATGGTTTTGTTTGCTGGGAAACAAGTGTTCTTTTCCACTACTTTGAGTGGAAGAAAGGATGTCAAAGCACCTTGCAGAGCATCAGGTGTTTGTGACCTCTTAGTAAATCCATGACAGAGGTGGTAGAGCCTATATTTGCTGGACTTTCTTTGACACATCTACATGGATGCTAAAGTAAAATTCTGATTCTTTGGAAGTAAATGGTAGATTTATTGAGCCAGTTCAAGTGGAAAATCTGGGGGCCCGGTGAATCTCTGAGGTCTGACTGGTATAGTTAAGTAGGAACTGGATTGTCTTTAAATAAATCCCTGCAAACTTTCATATTTGACTTTAGCATACTGTGCTATTTTCTCTTGGGGGGAAATAGATACTTCTATTATAAGAAAAGATGGATTGCATCTTGCAAAACAAGATGGGTGCCTAAAAAAGATCAGACAAACACACCTGAAACATTTAGTTCTCCCTTCTCTAACAGAGAACTGAAGATGATGCCTCAGATGTGCATGTCGACAGGGTAGGTGAGATGAATCCCACTCATTTTGTTTAGGAAATCTGGAGGAGGAAGCTTAATATTTATATTTGATCTGTGGACTCAATACTTGTTGACAAGAAAGAGCTCTAGATAGAAGGATGGTTTGACACATTGCTCAGCAGGTGACTTGTAACAGTTTTGAAAATGGCTTGCTTGCTCTGGGCTCTTGAGGGTTTCAAACTGTAGAGACTTTTTCTGAGAAGGTGACGTGTCTGGCACCAGCAGTGGTGTGCACTCAAACGTTCGTTTCAAGCTCTGGCCTCTCAATTCAGTATCTACTTGTGTTTTCTGACATGTGCTCTGTTGTCATTACCTGTGTAGGGTATGGATTTTTTAGGAAGGGCTCCTGGCTGCATGGAATGTATTTATTTATTTCTATACATTTAAACAGTGTTCCTGCAGTGAGGCTTCATAACAGAAGAGCTGGTTTTTGTAAACTAGATGAAGTGTATTAAAGGGACCCCTCTTCCTATGAAACATAAGTCGAAAAACTCTTGCTGATACTGCACCAGAGAAAACAGGTTTGAGGTGGTGACAGGCTTGTGTCTAGGAGTAGTTCTTAGAGCTGTCCGTGCTTGAAGAGAAGAAAAATGTTCTGAGACTACTGAAACTAACCTTTCTGTGTTTGGGGAATAAATATGTGCAGTGGCATGGCAAATAGCGTAATACTACTGAGTTGTTAACAAGCTTCTTAAAAAAGTAATGGTGGCTTAACAATGGTGAAGTACTTAATTGCACATGTTGTTTCTGTCAGCAAGCAAATGAAAGAGCTGGAGGAGTCGGAATCCTTGAAAGGCACTTTGAGTGCGGAGCAGCAGTTGGCTCTCATTAGCACCTGTACAGACCTGAAGGCAGCAGTAGAGGGTGCTACTTTCGTTCAGGTAAGCAAAGATTTCGCAACTCCTAGCAAACAGTTTAGAAAGGTGGTCAAGAGCTGTGCTGAGCAGTTAATGGGCAATAGAGTTCAACAGCCTGACCAGGTAAGGATAATTGTGCTTGTTAAAAGTAAAGTTTGTTCTTTCCTAGTATCTTGACATGGGAGGTGATACCTCTCTGCAGGATTTCCCTACTTAAGAGTCCTTGCAAGTTTCTTTTGATATATGTTGGAAGAGGCTGGTGGCGGACTAAGCCAAGAGAGAATTGCTGACCTCTATCAGTAACAAAGACTGTACCTGTTGGAAAGATGAATGGGGGGAATGAGAGGTAGGAGATTCCTGGGAGAGAGGTTATCTCCTAGGGAACATCACATATTCTAGTGCTGGGACTAAACCATGTTTCTTCCTCTCCAGGTACCTTGGGAAGGCAGGAAGTCTGGATATACCCAGGGGTGACTTCTCTTCTGACTTGGAGGGGAGCACTGTAGCCAAAAGCAGCAATCTGACAGTGTTAGACTATTAAAAACAGGGTTGGTATATAGGGCTGCAATCTGTGCTGCTAAGTAAAATTGGGATGGGGAACAAGCTATATTTAGTACGCTCACTGGCATGAGCACAGTTTGGGGAACAGGTGAATTGGGGACCATTTCTAGGATAGAATATGAATGAGTTTGCACTGGGTTTGGTATCTTCTGTGTTACACAGTTCCCTGGTATTATTCCAGCGTTGTACCATTAACTGTCCCTGTGTGTATGTGTGCTGCACCCAAGAGTTTGCAATTTATACTGTTTAGGGCTGTAAATCCCACAGTCTGCTTAGCTGCAACACATCCCTAACAACAAATTGAATTTCCAGACCTTTTCTTCATCCCAAGCTGGTGAGGTGGAGACAATGGGAGGCAGGGCAAAGCCTCGCACAGAAGTCGAGGTGTGAATGCTATAGATTTTTACAGTGGTATACTAATTTTTGCTCACTTTTTCTCTGGATCATAAAACTGTATATTGGTACCCCAATATCTTACTCCTTCATCAGTGATGAACTCAGAGCTTGTCAGTTCATATTACTGTGTTTACATATGTATCACCTGCCTCTACTGAGTTTAATCTGCAAATTTGTCTAGTCACTCAATCCTGTGCAGTCCTTCCACAAATATTTGTGCTTGTAATGATGATGACCAACTTAATTTTATGAGCTAACTTTCAGGTCATTTATGAATGGGTATAACAAAGGCACAGATATCTGTGAAGCAGCGTTTGTCAGTGTCTTCTACTGAGTAATAACTGACTGTTGTTCCTACCTTCCACTTACTATCTCTTTACCAATTACTGTCCATGAAAGGACCTTTTATCTCACATGTGGCCAGGTAACTTCATTGAAAGCTTTATTATTTTTGTTGCAAGACTTCTGGGCATTCACACCAATTGCATCAGCTCCGTGACTCTGTGCCTGTGCTTGCTGCTTCCTTTAGAGAATTTTACCAGGTGTGTGAATCAGGACTTCCCTCTGAAAAAGTTGCTTTGATTCTTTCCCATTTATGTAATACTGATTCAGTGCAACGCTTTTCTCTTAACTTGCTTGATAGAGATACAAGGCTTACAGGCTCATTGTTAGGATTTTCCTGTAGCTCCCTTAAAAGTTGCATACTGCTTGCCACTCTTCTGCTCTTTGGCACCGGAACAGTGTATTAATACATTCAGTTTTGATTAAGCAAGCAGTTGTATATCACTGTGTTGGATATTCAAACCATATCAAAACATGTCCCAGTACCTTGGTTCTGGTTCCTATCTCCTTTGTTTTATGACTTGAGACAGACCCTGGGAGTCCCCAAGACTAAGGCTTCAGTTTTCTGCAAGAATTAGAAGGCAAAACAGAACAGTTGCAAAGAAGTCACTGTTCCATTTGTGTTTTCCAGATGATCGTCCTTCTGTACTCTGATAATCTCTTGATTCTATGCATTCTTTTTCATGCATTTTGATGAAAAAAGGCTTTGGTTCTTAATTATTCCTCTGGTAAATTGTTGGGAGAGGTCCTGCTTTGTTTTGACTTATTTTGACAAATTAACAGTGCTACATGGCCATGTTTGTTTGGATACTGCCTCACCTTTGTGAAGGCTGCCTTTTGTTTGTAGTAGACTCTCCTAGTGCTGCCTGTTTTCTTTTGCACTTTCAAGTGTTTTTTTTACTACCTATTATGTCCATATGATGTCTTTACTTTCTATGTATGCTACCTGTAAGGATCTGATAGTTCTTACTGCCAACTTTGTATCTCTTTAGTATCCTCAATTTTATTTTAGTATCTTCTTTTGAAGCTAAGTGCAGCTGTGATGGAGTTCTTGGCTCTTGTTGCTGCTAGAGAGATGTTGAATCTTGGTGCGCTATTGTTCCTGTTAGAGGGGCTCTTCAGCAGTAGGATTTTTGAACAAGGTCCTATATGCTACTTCAGATTAAGTCAGGGGCTGCATCATCCATCCTTCCCACCATCAGCTATTCAATGAAACAGGCATTGGGCAAATGTTGCAGAATCAAAGTAATTTTGAGTTGGAAGGGGCCTGTGGAAGTCATCTGGTCCAACCTGCTACAAGAACAACTTCTATCAGCTTGCTCAGGGTTTGTGCAGTTGAGTTTTGAATGTCTGTACGGATAGTCTGGTCTCTGGGTAACTTGTTACAACATTTGATTCCCCTCATTGGTAAACTTCTTTCCTAATACCTAATTGGAATTTCCTGTCTTGCACCTTCTGTCTCTTGTCCTTCGTCTTACCACCGTGGACCTCTGAGAAGAATTTGGCTTCTCTGTGTGTTCCCTTCAGGTGGCTGAAGGCGGTGGTGTTGTGTTGATAGTCTCTGATTAGCAACAATCTACCTGGGGTAACTCAAGCTTTCTGGTACTATTTTATGTTCCCTTAACCATTTTGATGTCTCTTAACAAGTAGTCATTAAGCATGTAAATAAAAAATAAAAAGTAGTTGCAGTATGCTTGTGGGTAACAAATAGTATGTGTGAAATACTCTAGGTACTCTATAAATTCCTAAGTTTCAAACCATACCATCAAATTTCAGTTTGATATAAAGTATTAACAAATACACAATATAAGTGGGCAAATTATTTGAACTAGTCTTTAATTTGTTCTTGGAAAGGGGTAGAATAGGTATAAGAGAATCATAATTCTAGGCTCAAAGCCTTATTTCTGCAATTGATAGACTAGTTTTTGACTGAAACATATCAGAAACATTGCCTAGTGCAGCTTTAAACCTGGAAGGACAAAATGAACTAATTGTAACTTACAAGTGCCATTGTTCTGACTTCTGGTTACTTAAAAAAATAAAACATAAGTTGGAATAATATTAGTTGAATATAGAGGACTCTATTTTCTTGCTTAATGATATAGCCTACTGATTAATTTGTTAGAAGACCTGCATGAAAACTACATTTCTTTACCCTATATTTCAGTTGGTTAAATCTTAACTTCTTTTCAGATTTGGCCTTTGTAGAGTAAGTCCCATTCAAGCTTTAAAAAATCCCTTAATGTTTGCACTCCTTGAACAAATTCTGAAGACAGTTGCCTTCTATGTTGTTTTCATGGGACATTACTACTTCATCCAATTTATTTTAAGTTAAAAGTGGAACTTCTTAAATGACATGAGTGAAGACATAAAAGTGAAAAAGATAGAAGATGTAATTAGAAGGACTGAGGAAGAAGAAAATTCGTAACAGTAGTGTCATGAACCTTTAAAGACAAGGTATGCCTTGATGCATATTTTATATATGCCCTGTTATGAGCATTTCTGTGAAGTAACTTGTCTTGATTGGTGTGCTTTGCATCAATTTCAGAAGGAAGTCGGTCTGTGTTTTGCTCTAAAACTGAGTATTCACCCAATTTCACTTCTCGAGCTATTCTGTGCTACTTAGATTAAGTTAACGCGTGTCATTTAGGTGAGTATGTACTGCAAGCTTCTTGCATCACTAGAAGCTTTAATTGTGAAATAACTTTTCTGTTAGCTGAAAATTCAATGCAGGCAAATTAGCGAATACACAGATATTATAATGTTACTGTCATGGGTAACCTTTAAAAATATTTTTCTTAATATTGTGCTTTTAACTTTCCTGCATAAATATTTGATGACTTTTGTCTTTTGTCCTTACATGACTATTGGGTACTGAATTTATTAGTACTCCTTTCACTGTTAAAAGCATATTTGAGTGGATGTGTATCTAGTTCCTAAATAATATAAGCTGGATAGAAATCAGCATAGCACTTTTACGATCTCTTACCACAATACTAGTAAAATGATAACAAGTCTTTTTCAGTGCTTTGCTTTGGAACAATTTACTAACAGAGCAGTAAAGTTTACTAGCTCTCAGAGGAGGAGAAGATTAATAACTATTGGTAAGATCTTATTCTTGACACTTGAGGTGCTGCGTATGCTGGTGAGTTATGAGGCCTGGCTGGGCTGGTTGAAGCTGGACATGGAGGGTGGCTGAGAGGTGATCTCCAAACCTGTCAGTTGTGCTGTGGCATAGGGCAAAGCAGACTGGCAAGGGGATGAAATTAAGCTTTTAACTTATACCTTGTGGTCTGAAATATTTATCCTTTTTCCTTTTAAAGGAACTCTGCCTAAAAGCCTTAGAACAGTACCTATTTTTTTTTTTCCTCTTTAGAAAGAGAGGGTGTATTCCATCCACCCACCCCTTACACTTGCAAACTCTTTGAACTGGTGATAACATCCCTAAGAGATCTTCAGCCTGATTGTTTTTAGATCTCGCTGTCTCTTTTATCTCTCCCAGTTAGACATATTTAGAAAAACAGTGTTAACAGCTTTCAAAAAGTCTAATGGTATCTCAGAATGGGAAACCAGCATTGACTTGACAGCAGGTGTTTCATGTTTCCTGTCATAAAAAAAATTGGTTTTAATTGTCTGGTACCAGTTCCTAAAACTGGCTTTTGTTTTAGTTTCCTGATGTCTTTGAAGAACCATTTTACTTATGGGGATGAAGGAATATCTGCAGACATCAATGGCTGAAGATGTCTTCAGCTGCCCTGAGCTCATAGGGTAGACGACCATGCTGGTCTGGAAGTTGATGATGTACATCTGTAAATACAAGGCTGCTGGAAGGCAGAGTGCACAAGCATCGCAGTAACATGGCTTCTTCTGGACTGCTCACTGATCAGCACTGAGTGCTGGATGGACAAACATGGGTCTGTTTGTTTTCAGCTGGGTAAATATAACCTTAGGCCTCATTTTACCCTACTTATCTTAAACACTGACCTGAGGCAGTAGAAGTTAGTTTTGGCTTCTGAGGGAGCTGGTTTTAAGCGTGTGACCCGACTCACCATCTTCTTAGAGGTTTTGAGAAAACTCTTTTTGTGATTTTTAGGGTTTGAAACAGTCTGATCTCACAGGCTTGCTGTACAATACTTCATCTAGTCAGTGTTCGAATTTAACTGAAATATGGTGTTTGCAGTGCCACTGCTGTGGTGCTGCTGCTGGATGGACTTCTGTACTTACAAACTTTCTAACATTCACTCCCCATCTGTCCTGTGCATATAACAGCTGATGTCGTCTGCTGTTACAGACTTGAGTATGGTTTTGGTCCCCATTACAGGAGGTCATAATTGCTCTAACTGTCAGCCTGCCCAGCAGTCAGTCTTGCTCCTCAGGTTCTCTTTTTGTACTCCCTGGTCTCCGTTTTAGGGCTGTATTGTATTTCTGTTGCCTTTCCTAGATTACCTCCTCTGTTTTTCAGGGTGGATGGGATCACAGCAGAAGAAAACAGAGAAGATCTGATCCTACATCACTTAGACATGCACAAATCTATGGGGCCCGATGGGATCAACCTCAGGGTACTGAGGGAGCTGGCAGAGGTGCTCGCCAAGCTACTTCCCATCATTTACCAGTGGTCCTGGCTGACTGGGGAGGTCCTAGTCACCTGGAGGTTGGCAAATGTGATGCCCATCTACAAGGGCTGGAAGGAGGATGCAGGGAACCACAGACCTGTCAGTCTGACCTCAGTGCCATGGCAAGTTATGGAACAGATCGCTTCAAGCACCATCATGCAGCACATACAGGACAACTAGGCAATTGGGCCTAGTCAGTGTGGTTTTATGAAAGGCAGGTCCTGCCTGACTAACTTGATCTCCTTCTGTGACAAGGTGACCTGTTTAGTGGATGAGAGAAAAGCTGTGGGTGTTGTTTACCTGGACTTTAGTAAAGCCTTTGACACTATCCCACAGCGTTCTCCTGGAGAAACTGGCAGCTCATGGCTTGGACAAGTGTATTCTTCACTGGGTAAAGAACTGGCTGGATGGCTGGGCCCAAAGGGTTGTGGTGAATGGAGTCAAATCCAGTTGGTGGCTGGTCATGAGTGGTGTTCCCCAGGGATCAGTACTTGGTCCAGTTCTGTTTAATCTCTTTATCAGTGACCTGGACAAGGGGATCGAATGCACCCTCAGTAAGTTTGCAGATGACACCAAAGTGGCTGGGAGTGTTGATCTGCTGGAGGGTAGGAAGGCCATACAGAGGGATCTGGACTGGCTAGATCATTGGGCTGAGGTCAGTTGTATGAGGTTCAATAAGGCCAAGTGCCGGGTCCTGCACTTGGGTCACAACAACCCCAGGCAGCGCTACAGGCTCGGGGAAGAGTGGCTGGAAAGTGCCTGGTGGAAAAGGATCTGGGGCTGCTGATTGACAGCTGGATGAACATGAGCCAGCAGTGTGCCCAGGTGGCCAAGAAGGCCAACAGCATCCTGGCTTGTATCAGGAATAATGTGGCCAGCAGGACCAGGGAAGTGATTGTTCACACTGTACTCAGCATGGGTGAGGGCACACCTTGAATCCTGTGTTCAGTTTTGGGCCCCTCAGCACAGGAAAGACATTGAGGTGCTGGAGAGAGTTCAGAGAAGGGCAACAAAGCTGGTGAGGGGTCTGGAGCACAAGTCTGATGAGGAGCAGCTGAGGGAACTGGAGCTGTTCAGCCTGGAGAAAAGGAGGCTGAGGGGAGACCTTATTGCTGTCTACAACTACCTGACAGGAGATTGTAACATGGAGGGTGTTGGTCTCTTCTCCCAAGCAACAAATGATAGGATGAGAGGAAATGGCCTCAAGTTGTGCCAGGAGAGATTTACCTTTCTTCACAGAAAGGGTTGTCAGGCATTGGAACAGGCTGCCCAGGGAAGTGGTGGAGTCACCATCCCTGGAGGTGTTTAGAAGATGTGTAGATGAGGTTCTTGGAGACACGGATTAGATGGACTTGGCAGTGTTAGGTAAACGGTTGGGCTTGATGATCTTAAAGGTTGTTTCTAACCAAAACAATTTTGTGATTCTATGGTGTCAATCAACCTGTTTGTGATCTTCTTGCCTTTTTCTAAGGGAACAGAAAGGATTTTCATCTCTTCTGTAGCAGCCTGATCAGCTGTTTGTCCTTTTGAAAGTTTTGTAGGCCACATGAATATCATGGAAAAATATGGGTCTCTTCATGGCATGATACTGACACTAGATGAAGCAAAACTTGCCTTCATTTGTTCTGTGTTCTAAACCAAACCAAACAAAAATAGTCCACTCAATTCCCCAATACACTCACAAATCTGCAAGTTTGATTTTTAGAAAATGTAGTTCTGAAAACCAGTACTTCCTCAAATCCTATTTTTTATTTTATATCAGAGGTTGAACAGGTACTTGTAATTCAGTCATTTATTCTGAACAGTATAAAATGGCAGTAACTTGATATTTTTATTGCTCCAGTTCCTTAACAGGGTATGTTTCTGAACTGTAGGAAAGTACGAAATGTTTCCATCTAAATGCTGGATTTCACCTCACCAAAGTGGTATTTATTTGTACAGTATCATGTGGTAGACAGTCTTTCATGTCACTCAAGAGGTAGTAATTTAAGAGGCATCAGATTTCACACTGGTATGAACTCATAATCTCAAGACAACTGAGAAGTTATCATTTCTTTAGATTTGAAGTGAGTTATAACTCTATTTTTTAAAATTTATTTTAGATTAGGTTAGCCTTAGAGTACTGGTGTTTTAACTGACACTTTTACAACTTCTCTGTAATAAGCTTACTCATTTACTGTCCTTTAGTTGACAGTTTTGAATTTAATTAAAAGTTTTCTGGATATGAACTTAACACTGTTCCAAAAGCCAGGCACTTGTAGACTTGCTGTAAGATACTTTTATAACTATATTTTGAATATAAATTTAAACAAATTCTGACCCTGTGAATTGGAGTTAAGCTCTTATAGGGGGTTGTTCCCCTCCCCAGTGCTCTGCTCCTCAGCAGAACAGCAAATGAGAAGACTCCACCTTTATCGGAAGATTCACCTTTCTGGTTGCTGCCCTACCAACTACAGAGTTATTCAAAACTGGGCTGGACGGGCTGTCAGAGGTTACTTAGTCCAAGTTCTGCCCCAAGGCAGGATCAGTCATACCTAGACAACTGTCTGTCAAAAGTGAGGTCACATGAGGGCTTTAAGAACAGGTTATGTGATTCCTTCTCCTTCCCTACGTTAAGCATTTTACTTCAGTGCACACTTACCCTGAAGCCCTAGGATGTGAGCATATGTGACCATATCTTTCTGTTTTGTTTGTATCTTTTAATAATTGTGCCAAAAGATGATAATGTAGCCCCATCATTATTTACAAATTTCCAGTCTGCTTTTCAGTTATATGAGCTGCTGTCCTTATCCTGCTTCCTTACCCTCGGCTTTTGAAAAACCAACTCTTGTTGAGCTTCTAAATAAAGTCTTGGTTACCAAGGTTGCCGGGCTTGTTTTGGGCTAACTAGAGTTGTTTTATGTCTAAGAAGTCTTTTGTTGCCAAACATTTTTGTTAATTATCTGGTATTTGGAGATGTGCTTTGTTCTTGATGACGTTTTGAATATGCAGCAGCTGGAATCTAGTCAGGAGGTGGGAACTCATCATTGTGCAGCTGTGGCTTTCAAACCTTCAGCAATTCCCTGTGCTTGGTAATTACCATCAGACTCCATACCTGCTATTGAGAGGGCTCAATGCTGCTCCAGCTGACAGCATCTCCAGATGCCCTTAGAGAAAGTGGGCTGTGTGTTGCTGAATGGGTGCTAATCTTTGACCCTCTCCATGCCAGTTTAAATCTTTGGCTTTCATTGTGTACTGCCGCGCTTGTATAGGACAATACCACTTACTTTAGGACCATACCACAGTGTTGCAGTGCTTTACTTCAGGACAGATGTTTTTTCCTTCACCTGCCAGTGCTAATAAATCCACAGCCTCGGCAGTGATTCCCATTGCTAATGTAAGGAGAAGGTGTTTTGCAAGATGGTGTTTTGGGGAGTGTTTTCTGAGAAGGTGGTACAGATGAGTTGCTACCTTGGCATATCTAAGAATGGATAGGAAGAACCTGGGTAGATGCCAGTATTTAAATATAGGTAAATGAAGTTGTGTGCTTAGATGAGCATGGATGTGTGTGGGAGCACAGACAGCAGATAGTGTGGTGGGAAAGGCCTGTACAAAACACAGGGCCGCTGGATTTAAGCAGATAAACGTCCCTAGTTTTCCATATACTGGCATTCAAGGTGTTTTGTCATGAGTGCAACTTTTTGATGAGGGGCAGCTAGACCTAGGTCGCCTTGTATCAGTGTTGTCTGCTGGGGCAAGAGTCTAGTGCATGCTTATGTTTGTGTAGTTCTTTAGGAGTTCGTAGGCTGGTCGAGTACCTGTTAAGTATTCTCTGAACATGTGTTTGAATAGTGTAATGCCTATTACTTTTAAGCTTTTAATTCAACACAACTCTTCCAGGAGGTGGGTTTTAAACATTAACAGCTGTCATGTTCTCATTGGACTGTTAAGAAAGATGTCTAATAAAGTCTGAATTGGAAGTCAGATTAGTAGCAACCTTGTTCAGGTCGCTCAGGCCTTTGAATAAAAGTGTACTGTTCACTGCAAACGAGAAGTGTGATCTTTTCTACAAAAGGGGCACAGAAATATACAGTGTCACTTAAAATGCGTAGAGGTGTATGCTAACCTTTTTGTACTGATTCTTTGAGAGTGTGGTAGCTTTAAAACCATATCTTATCTGCTTACTGTTTGATCTTCTCTTTCTCAGGGTAAACAGAATAGCTTCAGACCTCTCTAGGCTCCGTAAGTGACAGCAAGTGAGGTTCCTGTTTAATGGATTGTTCAGAGCTAAATGTCCCCCCTGTTCTTCAGGGAATTGGTGTCTCTGAGAAAATAATTGTATGCTTGATGAGGACAGAAACTTTATTGCAGTGGTCCAACAACCTGAATACAATTGTGACACTATATGAGAAACTTCAAGCAAATGGCCCATTCAGAAACCTTACGTAACGGTGGCAGGTTTTAGTTTCCAGCAGATTTGAGTTTGCCTTTTTGATTATCATCTGATGTGAGAGGAGGCTTAGAGTTTCAAGTTCACAATAAACCTATTCAGAGCAACTCTTTTATTAGCTTGAACAGTATCTGCAGAATTCTCTTCATCTTTGGCTTTGCTAAAAGAAACTATTTAAACTTAACCAACAAGCAGGGGTCCTGGAATTATAAGCAGAGTATAATTTTGTTTTGATAAGGCTGTCTATTACTTTGGACTCTATCTGGAGTTCTTAAATGACCCTGTTTATCTCCTCTGCATCATGAAACTTTTAGTACTGTTCCCTGCCACTTGCTTATTTTTTAAGACTTCAAATTACTTTTAACCCATTTACTGGGTTAAGAACTCTGACCCTGGACATTCCTGCCACAGTCTGTCTGAAGCTACAGGTAGTACATGTACGTTTTAGATTATATTAAATGTATAGCCCTTTTCCCTACCCTAATGTACAGTTCAACATGACAGGAATGACAGAATGGAGTGCTGACAGGTGGGAGAAGGTTAGCATTGGAAAAGAACAGGAATTTTTGTGTGTTTTAAGGGGAAAGCTGAGGTTTTACAAGTTTGGGATCCTGTTTGGATTTTTTCAAAACTCTTTCAAAACCCCCAGGAAACAGGCTGCCTTAGTTCCTCTGTTTTCTTCTCATGGACTTAAGTCTTTCCTGTTGATTGTGGGATCCACTGTAGTTATTCTTCTATGTCCTCATAGCTCCCAGACTGGTGAACTTCTGCATGCTCTCCTTCAGGCAGCTCCTAGGGAAAATTTTGAAATTCTAGTGACTGTAGGTTTTGGCTCTTGGCTCGTACATGTGAGATTTCACATAATATTGCAGAGCTGAACATGCTCAATAGCTTTGGGTGAGGTTCTGATAGTGTGCACTCTACTTCCAAAATCTTTCTCTGAGTTTGAGTAGAGATATTTAGGCTAAGTGTGAGCGTCACTAAGAGCTGTTTTGGTGGAGGCTGCAGAACTGTATATCAGAATATCTTATCATAATTCTGCATATTCTAAGTTTGTCTTCTTTTGTGATACACCTATTCATTTCCATCTTGTCTGAGAGAGAATACTGAGTTCTATCACATGAGATTCTCTTTAAAAAATTGAGGCCAGGTCTTATTCCTCCTTACTGTATTATCTCTGTGTGTAGGTAAAAGTTTGTATTTTAGGCAAAGCAGAATCATTTGGTTTGTTTTAAATCTCATGTGGTGTGTGGTGGTCCATCTTCTGCTATAGAGAAACTCTGAGCTTTCCATTTCTTTATATATGGGAAAGTATTTTTGTGTTACAACTCACTGGTATACCTGGGTGATTAAGATAGATGGTTTGTGTTGAGTTCCTAGGTGTCAAGGTGGATCAATTAAGTCTAAAATATATAGATAAATACTATTGAACTACACTTCTAACACTAATTTTTGTTTTTGTTCCAGGAATGTACCCCGGAGAACTTGGAACTGAAAAGGAAGATTTTTGGTCAGTTAGATCTTATTGCTGATGACAATGTTATCTTAAGCAGCTCAACCTCTTGTCTCTTACCCAGTAAAGTGTTCACTGGCCTTAAGCACGTTAAGCAGTGTATTGTGTCACATCCTGTAAGTATGATGGCATGTTTTGTTTTTGTAGTAGTAGTAGTTCAGGTGTTTAAACTGCATGCCGAACACTTCCCTGCAGACTGAGAGATATAGAAGGATATTTGGAATGCTTGTGTGCCATTACTAGGGTGGAGGGGCCTGACTTCTTCTGAAAAGCTCTAGTTTGGTCACTGAGCAGCAACATCTACTAAATTGAGCAGTTGTATGCATGGTTTATACTGTTGACGCAAGATATACTCTGTGTAAACTGTAGTGCTCACGTTGTTGTGTGTTACTCAAACTACTGGCTCTCAAAATGTAGGAATTCTGTGTTCTGAAAACAAACGTATACAATTCCCTGCTTTCTTCTTGTGGCATTGTTAGTCTTTTCTGGCATCTCTTTTCAGCTCCTGTTGGGTAACAGTAAAGGTCCAAACAGTGAGCTGTGTGTGCTTGACAGTTATGTTGATGAAAAGTGGAAGGTTTTGACTATGGTTTCTTCAGACTTCTGGTGCAGAAGCAGTATACCTGAAGAGGGAAATCAGGTGGATGAAATAGAACAAATGGTATTTGGAGCTGAGTTTGCATGCTTTGTGACCAGCTGGGACAGGACAGTGATGTGGAAAGGGCATGACTAGTGCTGGCAGCAAAATCTCCAAATGCTGAAGGGCACCTGTGAACCTCTCTAAATGTCTATGTGAGTCTGCCAGACAGCAGTTTATCACATCTCTCCTCAGCATCGAAAAGCATTTTGTCTTGATCACCGGGATTCCTAATGCTTCTGTTTTCTGCTACACAGCAGCTAATTAATTTGTTAGCCTAATGTTATTCTGGTGTTCAACAGATGAGTTAAGAGGAATGTTCTTAACGAAGGTTTGTGGTATCTGGAGAAAGGTAGTGGTCTGCTGTCTGCAATTTGGTAACTACATGGTGTGTCTCCAGGGCATCACTCAGGGTGTAAAGTAAATGTCAGTTCCCTGGGCATGCTCAAGAGTGGCAGTGTGAACACACGAATTCAGCACTACTTTAATGTCTCTACAGCTACTTGGAGCCTCATGCTGCAGCGTCAAAGAGTTTGGTCAGCCCCGTTCTGGCCCCCTGTCCACCACTGCGATTTGCCTTGGGTTGACTGGGGAGCAAAAGGAACAAAAGGATTGGTTTATTTCTGTGTAATTAATTTTCATCCCTTTTTAATTGAAAAAAAAAGGTCAAACTTCAAAGTATGAATCTGTGCCTAGGTATAGCCTTTCCCCAGTCTAAAATTCAGTAGTTCCTTATCTCATAATTCCAGAGCTGTAACTTTCTGTAGTGCAAGAGGAGAGAGAACATTTCTTCTAAGCTTCTGCATTAAGAAACTATGATTTGGGCTTTGTTTTTTTTTTTTACCACTTCCTGGGCTTCTGCCAATTCCCCGTTTTTCAGAGAATTTGATTTTGCATTAGCCTTTCTTACTGTTTTTCAAA
Source organism: Columba livia (assembly GCF_036013475.1). Taxonomy (NCBI): domain Eukaryota; kingdom Metazoa; phylum Chordata; class Aves; order Columbiformes; family Columbidae; genus Columba; species Columba livia. The sequence goes on along the minus strand of NC_088602.1, from coordinate 20,225,190 downwards.
GTTGTTGTGTACCAGTTGACTTGTTTAGTCTAAGCTGCAGTCTTTATAGGAGCCACTTCTGAAACCAGGTTTTATCAGATCTGGAAAGGTAGGTAGTCCCTGCATAAACATTTTCTAGGTTGCTGTTGTAAGGATGTATGTGTTTTCCAAAGTAAATACAGTGGAATGCCTTAAAATGTCTAATTGTTCTGAAAAGACTTTGCAATCTAACTGAGATTATTTTCTTAGTAATCTCAGCTTCACTCAAAGGGGAGTGTACCAGAGAAGCTGTGGGCCAGTGTATTCTTCCAGGGGCCTTTCCACATCTGTTTTATCAGGAAACATGTTTGCTTTGTAGCTGTTGGCTTTTGGTGTGTTTTGTTTTAACCACGGCCATGCTAATGTCTTGAACATGACAATAGGACACAGGGAACGGTGGCTGTGGGAAGCAACCAGCTCTGCAAGACACTCTGAAAACAAGAAATGTGGAATTTTGTATACCAGGGAAATTAAAAGCTGAAGTTGTAAAGCCTCTAGCGCAGCTGACTGTGTTGAAGAGAAATGAAGTTAAATGCCCAAAGGGCAGAAGGAGCTCATCCCTTTGTTTAATACAACAGTAGGTTCAGTAATTAGAAAAATAAATGAAATCCCATAGCACGGCTGTATGATAGACGTGCATGCAATACTTGCAGCAGGTACAGCTGCTCTCTGCAGCACTTTCAGGCAGTGGATCAGTGGAGATCTTCTGCAGAGCAGTCCACTTCTCATGTACTGTATAAACCTGTGAGGTCTCACAGCTGGAATTATGGTGCTGGAGGAAACTCTGTACCACTGAGTGAAGTCACTGGCTGTACAGGAAACCATGGAGTCAAATCACCTTAAAAATGTCTGTTAGGTGGGTTTTTTTAACTCTGCTACTCCTGTTGGAAATTGTTTCTGTCTTCTAATTTTTGTTACAATTTTATTAATGGTCCATTAAAATTAATTGATGTTTGTTGTCAGCTTTTTTGTAGCTTCATTCTTTCTCTGTGTTTATTTTGTCATATTCTTTCCTTGCTTTCATTGTGTTTGGCTGAGTAAGGTAAGCTCTTCTGCTCCCTGAAGAAAGGCTTTGCATTCCCCTTCTTAGTTTTAGAAACTTTCCCCCACCCCCAGTTCACCCACATTTTACCACCTTTAGTTTTTACTAACATCTATTGTCTCGCTCCTAATTAATTGTCTTCCTAAGTCTCCTCAGTGTGCTTATGAACACACCCATACACTTCCCGTGCCAAGTTCATGAAACAGAATATATCAGTAACTGTCAACGCTAATCTTGGAAGAAATTTATAATAGCCCCAGTCTCTCCTAACAATCAGCTTGCCACTTCCTGATTGGAACTTGTGATATGCTTGAGGGTTAGAAAAAACCTTCAGAGAACGTCTTGGTGCTTGCAGTGGTTTGGGTCTTGCTGAATTGCCTGGCAGCACACCTGCGATGGTGCCCATCACACTGCTCTCAGCGTTGGTGGTGGCACCACCAAAGAGACTGATGTGGGAAAGGTTATGTTGGAACACAAGGCCCTTTAAAGGGGATGAAGCATGTTACACCAGTAGTTAGAGCAGACATATCTACCACAGGTTATGCGTTGGTTAGACCCTGTAGTAAAAGGAACCATACTGAAAAGAAAAACATATGGAAAGACTGCACATCGCTGTGACTAAATCCTGTACTGGCATTTACCTGAGCACAGTGAAGAGCAGTTGACTATAAGGGAGGATGGCAAAAGAATCGGTATATAATTACCATCCTTTAAATGCTGGTGTTATTTCTGGTGCTGAATTATGATATGTTAACTTCTTGTATTGCTAGGAAACTAGACCGAGAGCCGAGTTTAACACCTTAAGAGTATGGCTGAAGAACTACTGCTTTTGGAAAGAGCATGCAGGCAGTGTTACTGCCTGTAAAACTATGACCTGAAGAACTTTTAGCTGTTTACAGGATGTTCTTTAAAAGTTTATTACTTCAAAAATAAATTATACAAATGTCTTGATGAGAATTTACACTTGGGAAGAGTCAGGGAGAGGTAATTTTTGTAAGTAGGTACAGTGTTTGAAGGTAACCTGTTCTGCAACTTTTTCGAAGTATGTTTCATGTGATATCTGTTACTGTGTTTAGGATATATTTACAGCTTTGGGCCAGTAGCAGCTATCTATTAAGTGTTGCATCTTACAGGTGGTGTTTAGCAATAATTTTGTTATAAAGTTCTTGAACGTCTAAAAGGAAATGCTTTGCTTTATTTAGAAAGGCAGGTGGTGGCCATATGTCTTACGAAAACAAACAGCCTAAGTATTGAGAAAACATTGGTTACTCAAGTCAGTATGAAGTCTTCTAATACTGTTTGAGTGCTGTGATCTTTAGTGTTGCTCCATGAACTTTTTTGAGGTTAAACAAGGTTGTATTTAATGCAAAATTAATTATTTTGTAATTTGAATTAATATACCAGCTTTTATTGGATTGGTAAAGTCTTTCAAGGTCTGAAGATCAGGTTTACTGTGGTCACTGGAAAATATCCACACTAATAACAAGCTATAAAGATGCTTATATTAACTTGTTCTATTAATCTGTTGATAGTTGACATGTTTCTTTTGTGTTTCTTCTTGAGGTAAATCCACCTTACTTTGTGCCATTGGTTGAAATTGTTCCTCATCCGGAAACAGATCCTTCTACTACAGAGAGAACATATGCCCTGATGAAGCAGATTGGTCAATCTCCTGTCAAACTAAACAGAGAAATTGAGGGGTTTGTTCTGAATCGGCTCCAGTATGCATTGATAAGTGAAGCCTGGAGACTTGTGGGTGTATGTATCTGTTTTGTTGTGTTGCGTTTTGTTTTCAGTTTCTACACACATGCTGCTCGTTTTGTAGATGTGAAAAGTGAAATTCCTATAAATTTGTGTCGTCTTTGTTAAACTGGTCCTTATGAACATGAAATATATATATTAACGTAAAAATTAAAAACATAAGTGATGTCAGTTTTAAATAGCAAAGGCTGATTTTAAAAAAAGGTGGTATGACCATTACATTATGATCACTATGCCTGATCCTGCTTTTTTTGAGAATCCTGTCACTTTCAGGGCAATCAAAAGAACAATCCTAAAAGCACAGAGTTCAAAACACTGATTTTTTTTCTTTTTTCTAGATTCTCATAGCTTCCTGTTATTTTCTGAATGTTACTGGCCTACTGTACAGTGGTTATGAAATATTTTAAGTAGTTTTCTCTTTGGCCTTTCAGGAGTTGTACTCATTAGTTCAACAGTTATTTGATACTTGTAGGTAAAGACAGATTTCTCTTCCTCCTGCCCATTCAGACTTCTAGCTGAGAATCATTTATTTGTGCACCTTCAGCTATTCCCACAGTTACCTGTTCTATGTTCCAAAGTCTGATCTTTCATCAGGAAGAGCTGAATTATGAATCTGCTATTCTGTTGTGAAGAGATTCTTTTGGGCTTGAGTGGGGCTTACCTCCTTGTCACAGAGAGTGTTTTGATTTTTCAAGCTGTTTAAAACAACCACACACACAAATCCAGGTGAAGATCTTAAAACTAAGGTAATATTAACATATGGTAAACAAAGCAACTTCTTTTTCCAATGCAGTATCTAAACATAGTTGCTGAACTGTTTCGCTTACTTGTAGTTAGCTTCTGCTAGCAACACGATGCAACGATATAAGGGAGATGGTGAGTAATAATAAGTAAAACAAGGTTGTTAGGAAAGAACTGATCTTCTACTGGACATATTTCTTTGACTTAAAAAGGTTTCTGTCATTCAAGTCTGAATATAAGAAAAACACCTTCAGAAAGCTGTAGTCATGTTGAAAGACACCAAATAGAAAGGATGGTAACCTCTCAATTATTTTTGAAACTGTAATAACACTGGTGGGGAAAAAAAAAAAAGAGAATAAAAATGTAACAATGGCTAGTAGAAAACTTGGACATGGTAGGTAAGTTCATGGGGGAAAAAAGCTAGCTGAACTGCCATGTTCCCTGTTAAGGAGATCCTCACTGTAACCTTTCCTTGAAAGGAAGGGTTCTGGCATAGAAGTAGAACAAGTCATGCTAAGAACAAGATTTTTGGAGGAGAAAAGAGTAAATGAGTGTCGAGGTTTGATTGCGGGGTGACAATAAAACCGTGGCAGATGTATTGTTAACCTCTTCTCCCCCCACTTCCCCCTTTAGCCTCTCCCTCCTTTGCACTAAGGACAGGCCATCAGGAGGGAAAGAAGGACAGTGAAGAGAGCTGGAAAAATTAAAAATGTTTTACTAATGCTACTAATAAAGCAATACAAAATATACAAAACCAATCTTGAAAGTCCCAGCAACTGCAGAGCCGGCACCCAAAGTCCTGGGCTGGACTCCACAGCCAACCGGAGCTGGATTCAGTCTGTCACTCGGCCTCAGTTCACAGGGACAACTAGCAAGGTCCTCTCCTAATCTCAGCCATAAGGAAAAGGGACGAGATCCTCGTCATCTCCCACTTTTATATGGAGTATCATGTGAATGGAATGTTATACTCCGTCAGTGTTTGGTTGGCCGTTTCTCATTGCTCCTCTCACGAGATGTGCGTCCATTCTTATCAATGCCTTGCATTCTATTGCTGTGTCTATCAAAACATATATCTGGCTTTTCAGGAGAGTGCCGCTAATAAGAAGGCTTTAGCTGACAGGCAAATTCACTAAAAGAGAAACTTGTTTTTAACAAAACCAGGACATTGAGTCATGGCAGGTTGTGGAGGAGAAATGGAACTTATCTGAGAATCCAAAACTCAGATATGAAGTAGAAGGAACACTGATTTAAGCTCTTTTTTACATACTAACTAGTATAATACTGCAGAAATGGAAGTTAGCACATACCCCTTAGGTTTTTTTTTAAAGAGTTCAAAGCATTGTTGGGAAACTGGAGCTGTAAGTCTGATAATGTGCAGGCACCTTGATTAAACACCCTTGGTCAGGACAAGTATCCAGGGAAGTAAAACCTCAAATGTAGTAAGATTCTTTCATGTCTCTGAGAAGCATAAACTGAACTGTGGAAGCCACTGCCATAGAAACCTAGGATGCCAAAAATATGAGCAGGTTCAGGGAACGTTTACAGACTCATGTTAGAGGAAGACTGTGCAGGAGAGACCTCCAGCTGTCGAAGTCTCAAAGACTGGACTGCTGGGAGCTGCGGCAGCGTGTGTCGTCGAGAGTGTCACTCTGTATGTGGTCTTTGGTTATGGAAAGAGTATAATAACACTTCTTGGGCTGCTAGTGGAAAAGAGGTGTTGATTTGTGGTGAACCTTTAGTATCAGCCTGTGGGAGGTAGTGTGTGAATAGTAATTAAATGGTGCTTGAAGCACTGACAGGTAATCAAAGTTGCTTTTGTTGCCTCATCAAAGTTTCGAAGTTGTTGGTTTTGTATAATTTTGTTGCATTTCAGGCAAATACACACTTAAACTCTAACAACTTTGGCTATATTGCCATTCCAAAAGCCTGGACAAATACCGGCTGTCCCAGGTGTGTAGTTTCAGCTGTGTGACTTGAGGCTACACGCTGCCTTTGATGGGAGGAGAATCACTGCGCATAGGTGGGAGCTGCAGGCCTGGGGCAGCTTCTGTTTCTACTGTTGTGCTGCCAACATAATCACTTTTATTGCAAGTCCTGTTCTTTTGGTGTTTCCACTTTGAAAGTGGGGAAAAATACTTCTTGCTTCTGATTTAGTCACTTCTCAGTCCTTATTGTTGAGAATGTCAGCCTCCCCAACTCATAGTCTTGGAGAGGCTCCTAAAAATTTAGTTTTACTCACATTGATTCTTTCTGGTAACAGAAGTTTTCCTGACCCTAAGAAGCCCTGGGAGTGAAAGATAAAATACAAATATTAGCAGGAGAGATGTATTAATAAAGCATTCCTGTCCAAAATGACCACACTATTAGTCCTTTTCTGGTTAGATATGTAAATTGTAATGAGACAATCCAAGTCAGCTTGAATGCAGAACACAGACATTCTTACAAAATCACTTATGGACACTGTGGTATTTTGATGCTAATAATTGTATATTCCTTTTGACTACTGTAAAAGAACAATGAGAGGGAACCATAAAACATAATTTCAAGCTTAACTGTTTTATTGGTTTTAAAGGTCTGAAGAAGTATCTTTGTATGCCTACAGTTACATGTCGTAAACTGATCAGTGCTCCTATTTCTATTACAAGTTTTCTTGAATTTTAACATGGTGATTGCTTGAGAGAAATCTGTGATGTTGCTGGCAGACTGTTGTATTTGCATTGCAGTGTGTCAGTTCTTTGTCACTTAACAAGGACATAAGTATTCCAGATACAAATGCTGTGTGCGAACCGGGAAAGAAGCATAACAGCAGTCTCCAAGTGTTTTGAAGCCACTTCAAACAACCTTAAGTCAGCCCCTTTATGTGAGCAACTGATTTTTTGAGGACGTTGCTGAGATTCGAACTTGGAGGTTGTCATCTGCATCCTCACCTTAAAAATATTTATAGTAGTGGCAGGGGAGTGATCTTTATACATGCACGTGTGTGCACATATACCTAGATAAAAGTCCAAGTTCGGATGCCTTTGCATAGAGAGTCTTTTTCTTTCTGCCGGTTGAGCTTATTTCATTCAAGAAACTAGTGGAAGCTTCTCTGATAGAAGTATAAATGTACTGTAAAAAAAAAAAAAAAAAGAGAGACTGGTGGTTTGACGGCATTTATTTGGAAAATTTTTATCACAAATGGACAGAGCTCCTTGCAGGGTACGTTTTAGTTCCCAAATGTAGCTCGGCAACTGATGACCTGCCAGTACCTCTTTTTTCTGTAGCAGTGCTATGTTGAGATGAGTGAGGCGTGGGACAGGGATCATGCAGTGGGAGACGGTTTGTGATACAGAGCATAAACATGGGACTGTGTAGAAAGCCATGTAGTAAATACAGCTGCTTATTGGATGATGCATGGAGCTCCCCAACTTCTGCCATGTGGACCCAAGAGCAGGAGAGGCGGTAACACAGTCAGAGGGCTAGGGAAAGGCCCAGCTGGTTGGGTTCAGGCTCAGATTCTATTTGGTGCTCAAATTGCATGGGACATGGATGCTGGAGCAGAGAGAAGCATAGTTCAGGGCAAAGTGATTAACGTAGCAATGAGAAACTCAGGCATTAGGATACAGTTTGTCCTCGCCAAAGGTTCTGGGGTCTCCAGGGATGCACACAGGGAGGCTGCAGTTTTGAAACTGGGCACAACATGGGTTCTGTGATGCAGGACTGGGCCAAATGTGCGAATGTGAGGAGGTCATGAAATGCAGCAGCATAGATAGTGAGGAGAACATGGCAGTTTTTCAGCCCTGATCTGATTTAGGACTTCCAGCTGCTTTTAAGAACCAACTAAAACTACTTTGTATGATGGATTATATGATAAGTGTCTTAAGAGTCTGTATTTTCCTCTGTATAAGCTTTTGATACTGTCTTAATATATTTTTTTTTTTCTTTAAAAGTGGGTTTTCTTTTAGGTTATAGTCATTGCAAAAGACAAGAAGAATGGGGATCCCTGCCATTTTTGTTAATCTTTTGGAAAATAAGCAGTCATGGTTTGGCTGTGTGTCCATTTTAGTTTTCACAGCAATCAGGTGCATTGGCTTCAGTCCCTAATTTGTGTACCTCTCCCTTCTCAGGTGACTAGCTTGGCAGTCTTTTAATGCTGACAAAACTTTTCTAATTCCAGATTCCTTATTAATAATTGTATTATAGTGTTATCCAGAGGACCTTTCCAAAAGATCAAAGATAGAGGTAGAGGGTTAACTGTCTAGTTACAGTGCCCCATAACAGGAGGGGGTATCATAAAAGGAAGTTGAAAGGGTCAGGGAGAAGAAGTGTTCATACCAAGTGTTTCTTGCAGGATGAGGTGAGCGAGGGTGCCGTGGAAGAAGGAAGATAAAGGCCAGCAAAGTAGGGGGGTGTGAAGTGTGTAGGACAAAAGGTTTCTCAAACATGATGAAATGAAAAGAGATGGAGCTGGTAGAGAATCTAGTAGAAAAGTCATATGCTCAAAATGACAGGACTGGAAAAAGATCTCATCAGGGTGTGGATGGAAGGGGCTTGATTGATGTGATAGTGAAGAGAAGGGTGTAACAAGTGCTGCTGTGAGAAAATGCATATATTAGTGACAATCAGAAAAAAACAAAACTGGATTTGGGAGGTACAGAGGATGAAGTGGCAAATTTGGAGACAGAAAGTATGTGGTCCAGGAGGGAGTGGGTTCCAAAATAGCTCTGTAGACAGACTGGAGTGAATAGGAGAACATGATGAATTGGAAGTAAGAAAGAAAAAAAAAAAAAAAGTGTTTTTTTGGCCATGTCACGCTTTATATGATTACAAACAGAGTCGGTGACAGAAGTTGCGATGTGACTGTGACTCACAGATGTAAAGATTGTTCATTAAAACCAAACAGGTTAGGTCAGGGCCTAAAGGTGGAGACTGCAGAACTGCCACAGGTTTTTGGAAAGGAGAAAAGAGCTTCTGCATAGCAAGAAGGACTAATAAATACTGAAGGAACATTAGGACAATACTGTGGCATCACAGCAGATAAAATCTCTAGGAAGATGAGATTGTGGTATATAAATGGTGTCATAAGAAGTGTGGAGGTTTCTGAGCTAGTCTAAATGTAGAATTTTGGCCACTGGGGTCACTGAGGATTTTGATTGAATTTATCTCAAATTAAGATCTTAATTCTGTAACTGTGAAAGCTTCTGGTGAACTCTTAACATGTTTCCTCTGACAAGCGGTCGAGAGGAAGGCTTACAAGGAGAGTTACCCAGGATGAAGAGAATGAAAAATCCCCTTTTGAAGATTGTTTCACACCTCAACTTAATGAAACTGGGCTGGAACTCTTTCTTGTTTACTTCTTAGCATAAACACCGATCCTTGTGGAAGACACCTTGCTTACCTTGCACCCACCCTGCTGAATCATTCCACCACCTTCCGATCTTCTTAACATAAGTGGGAGTAGGGCTTTTCCCTAGAGGAAGGTCATCTGACTTGTTTCATATTGATGTGTTTTTAATGTCTGAAGGGAAAAAGTAAAAGGCTTTTCTTTGAGAGGATCTATGCGACAAGGAGAAGCTGAGCTCACATGTATAGAATCCCTCAACTGGAGGGATTTGTCATGTTTTCCTTCTGGTAACAGCAGTTTTTGCCTTTTAGCAGCTGTAACCATAAAATTCTAGCTATAGTCAAAAGGGTAAAAACAAAGCACTTGTCTCTTGGCTTTGAGGGCATCTGGTATTCAAATGTCAGTATCGAAGCTGAGGAGTATGCCGTCTAAAGAAATAAATCAGTTTTAATTTGAAAAATAATTTACAATGAAGTGTTCCAAGAACCTGTTAACTCTTTAATGTTATGTTTACAGTTTTTAACTGCTGCTGTAGTTCAAATGCTTGTCTGGAACTTGTGGTTCATCTTTTGTTCACAAATCCATGTCAACCAGGGGAAAAAAAATAATCACCCATCAAGCACAGCTCTACCAGCATAACTCATTGTTTGGATGAGTGCTTTTGTTGACTTTGCTGATGTGGTTCAGAGAAGTTGTGTTGCCATGTCAGGGGAAAAAACTTTCACAGCATGTATGGTGCTGGTCTGTAATCTAAACATGGAGGTTTTAGTTTAGTCCTGTCTTTATTCAGATTTTCTTGTCTGCCTCTAGATGACTTATTTTACTATGTCTATGCCTTACCTTTAAGTTGAAGAAAATAATGCTTCCTTATTCCTGACATTTTATGTCTAAAGTTTCTACCACAGCTGTGTTCCATATGGTGAGTAGATCTTAGTAATTACGTTATTGTTTCCTTTTCAAGTTAGAGTTCAGAAGCCACCTGCAACAGGTATTCAGCCTGACTTATTTTTGATAGGAGCAATGCCTACCAACAGATAGAGACATGAGGTTTAATCTTATAAAAGGCCCTGTTTAAGCCTGAGGTGATGAAACTTGATGTCTGTGGCAAACTGTAGAAGTTCTGTTGGTCCTTGGTTTATGAGTTTCTTTTAAAGTAACAACAGAGGATGTAGTTGATTAACATGGGAAGACGCTGTGGGTGGGGTTTCTACAACACAGACATTGACATCCAAACTCCTTGCTCATCTGGCAGTCAGTGAGGAGAATTAGGCCCTTTGAACACAACTCATTTCACCTGTTCTAGATACCTGCTTTAGGATGCTGATTTCCTTTTTCTCCCTAGTGATTATAAAGAGAGTCAAGATGTCTGGCTCAGATGTCCATGTCTGCAACAAGTCAGGAGAGCTGTCCTGCATGCCCGTAACTCTAGCTGATCATTGTGTGATACGAAGGAGCATTCAGACAGGGCCCTGAGAAAGGGAAGTTTAACCGTAAAAGAAGCGGCTTTGGCCAAGCAGATGACTGTACCTGCTTGTATTCTGCAGCTGAAAGGGGCTTGTGGGGAAAGGGGCACTGAGTGGGGAGGTCACCTCAAGGTAGGGTGAGAGGACAAATTCAGCATCTCTTCTTCCGCCTTCTTAACCAGAAGGAAATGTTTTTATGTCTCTGGGAATAAAGTGGACAAGTTCTTGAAACCAAGCCTTATCTGATGGAAGTGGTTAGAACAGGTCTTAGTTAATTCCTATCTTCCTAGTAGGTGGAAAACAACCTCATATAATAAATATTATTCTTCTAAAGTAAATCTTCTAAGGTAATGAACTGTAACTGATATTTTTTACAAGCCTTCCTGTGCTTGCCCTAACCTGATGGGGGTGTTGGCTTTCTTGTGAGTGCCACCAGGTGGGTGGAACGGCAGTGCTCCTCTCTTAACAGGAGAAATGCTTCATTTTGCATGTTCTGTGCCCCGCCAGCTGCAAAATGTGAGGCTGGCAATGAACTGGAGAATCTGGGCAGGTTGAGGCTGGGTTGGTTGAATGTTCACTGAGCTTTGTGGAAGGGAGTGGCAGCTGCGTTGCCTGCGTGTTTGGTCCCAGCCTTTTTTTGCGGGTGGCTTCAGGAGTAGTACCCGCTGCTGCACCCTGTTCTGCCGGTTGTGACTCTGCCCAAAAATCCACAACTAAGAGAATATGAGGGGAGGTGTAAGATTTAGCCAAAATTCCTGTATTTAAGAGTTGGTATAATACTTGGATTTGATATAAACTCTTTTTGTCATGTGCTAGAAGTGTCACATCTGCTCTGTGCTCTTGGATTCTCAGTTTCTGAGAAAGAGGTGTTGGTTAACATGAACAGCTCAATTTAATTTTAGTACGAGTTATTGTAAGTAATAAGTATCAGGCAAACTAGTGTGTACAAATAGTACATATTGTATGAAAATACTTATTAATTTATAAGTTTAAAAACAAGATACTGACAAAATGTGTTTGGATTATGAAGTACAGCAATCTTAGAGATGTGAATGAGTGTTTATACTAAACTGTAGGAAGGCTTGCATAATAGATGGACTTTTCTGGCAAACAGTGTTTCTGCTATTTCTAGCCTTATTTTTTATTACTTCTTTAATTTTTAATTGTATACAAAAAGCAGGCAATTTTGCATTAAAACCAAGCATTCACAAATCTTCCTTCCTGCTCTGTTTGCTACTTAGGATGGAGTAATCTCTCCTACTGATCTGGACCTTGTGATGTCTGATGGACTGGGAATGCGATACGCGTTTATTGGACCTCTGGAAACCATGCATCTTAATGCAGAAGGTATGTAGTTTAAAATGATCATATGTTGCACAAGACACTGGAAATGTGTGACAAACCAGGTTTGGATTGCTACAGCTATGACTCGTCTGTCTACTCTAGTGATAAGAAGAAGAAAATTTATCTAAAACTTGAGGTCAGATAGAATGAAATGGGTATTGAATATCCTGTTCTAAGTAATCAGGTGAAAGATGACATCTGATTGGAACACTAGCTGTGTTCTGCATTTTTCCCAAGATTTGTTCTAGCGCTTTGCAAGTGTTGTTGTACCCATAGTTCAGGACTCTCTGAGCATCAGGAAAAGAAAGTATTGGGAAAGTTCATCTGATAATCCAGTGTCAGCAGAAACTCACTTTCTGTAGGTGAGTGCTGTATTTTTGCAGAATTCACAGCAAGGCTCAGTGTAAATGTGGCTGGAGCTGACTTACTTTAAGCTGGTTTGGACCCTGAGTGAAGTGAAGTTGCTTCTGTCTGCAAAATACTGTGCATATAAAGTTGACTGGACAAAACAGTCATGAAACAGTTCAACATCTGTCTTGCATAATCAAAACAGATTTTTAGATGTTTTTGGAACAGTATATATGAATCACAGGTAAATAAAAAGCAAATTGCTGAAAATGAAATCAAAATTACAGATGAAGGTTACAAAGATTTGAGCAGTGAATGAACAAAACATTAAAACTTCAAGAAGTGAAGAACACCTAAATAAATTTTTAACTCTTCCTATTATGGGCTGTGTCTTCATTCTGGCTTTGTATAACCCTTGGCATGGTGGGCTTGGTCTTAGTTACTGGATCTTTTAGGCACAGTGCCTAATAATGCAATAATAAAAATGAGAAACCAGGATAATAAAATACCAGCATACAATTAGAAGCATTCTTTTCTGTCTACTTGTTGGTTATTTGCTTGGCAGAAACTTAGGTTTCTTAATGCTGACTAAGCAATTTTGACATGAATGTGCAATTGTGGATTCTCTGCCAGAGTCTTTCAGCTTGTCGGTTTGGTTGTATTTCCAATAAATTAAAAGTCATAAAGTATTTGCTTCTGTGCATTGTTAGGGAAGGAATATCCATCCTCTAAATAGAGGCATATTCCTAAAAGTTTGCCTCTTTTGATCAATTAGTATCTTTCAGTTTTCCAGTCCTTTCTAGTGATTTTTAGACTTACTCAATATAAAACGTATACATTCTTTACACAGAACAGAACTGATGCTTGTAGTACTGGCCTTAAGCACAGCAGTCCACTGGGAGTCTTGCAGGCTGGGGCTGTCCAGTCCTGCCCATGTGTCCCCTGTCGCTGTCAGAGTAACTTGCTGAACTTCCTCTGCTGAAACATAAAACCAAATCAAAATGCTTGTTAAGTAAACAGGCAAACAAGTAAAACCCACAAAATCATATTTAGGAATAATTTCTTAATCAATATTTTAGACTCCTTAGTTCTAAAATTATATTTACTTGAGGTGAATGGAATTGTATATGTCATCTGGGTTGGGTTTTACATTCTTCCTGGAGCGCCCTTGGGCATTTGATGTTCCATCATGATCCAGCTTAGCTTCCTTCCTCCCATCAGGAAGTAGTCATTATTACAACAACATTTCTGAAATTTCCCGTCTCAAACTAGTTTTAGGTAACACATGCAGCTGGTAGGTTGCTTATTGCTGGTAGAGACTATCCAGCTTCTGGATTAATGCTGCCTTTTGTTAGGAACGTTAGTGTTCCAGATCAGAGGAAGAGAAATTACGAAACGTAACCCAAGAGACTGATAAACCAAAAAAGTAGGCTTGCAAAATACAAAACCAAAATATACCTGTTCAAGTTATTTTAACATTTATATAATATACTCAATTAAAAATAAAATAACATAATTAATTCACTTGAGGACTGGGCCATTTGCTGACAAGGTGTTTTTGTGTTTGTTTAGTGACTTAGATCATGAGTAGTGTTGCTCCGCTCGAGATGCCTTGTCTCTGAGTCCAGAGCTGCTCCTATTTACGTGCTGACTCAGGCTGTTGCTCTCATCAGAGACAGTTTTACATAAAAATTGCTGGTGTCAGGGCACACAATGGTTTATGGTCACAGTTCCACACCTGTGCCACCAGGTTGTCCAGTATTGTTTCCCATACTATGGAATGGTGGGGACCTCTCCTGATTGCCCAGCACAACCTGCTCTGACGTGTTGTACTAATAGTGTCAGGGTTTGATCTGTGGAAAGAAATGGAGGTGGCTGGGAAACAGCCTCTATCCTGCTTGTGAGCCTGTTCAGCAGCCTCACAGCAGCTGCCCTTCTTTTCAGCTGTAAGTTATTAATTACACACAATCATAAACTCTCTATTAATCAGTGAAGAAGGATGGTAGGGATGCAGGTAGTATGTGAGAGGAAAAGTGTTATTTATGGGAGATTCTGGAAGCTGGAGAAGTTGTTTGGTTTTTTGTGGTTTTTTTTTTGGTTTATTTTTTAAGGGTGGTGTGATATTTTTGCTTAGTTTTGAATAAAGAATACTATTTCAAATCCTTTTTCTGAGATCAGTGTTATTTATTTCTATGGGGGATATGTAACCTCCCATGAACTTCCTATGTGCTAATGCCACATTTCCCCCATGTTAGTTCTCATGTCTTTTCTTCCATATTCATAAGTGGCCTTATCAAAAGTTGTTGTCGAGGCCACTTCAGATTACCAGTTAATCCATGCATGAATATTAGGAATTTTGAATATATGGCAGCAAGCCAATAGCCTTGAACATGAAATAAAAAGACAGCGTCAAGTTACTAAAAGGAGAATCAGCAACAGCAATTTGGCAACTGGGTGGCAACAGGAAGGAGGGAAACCCCTTAGAGGAGAGAAAAACACATCCAAATTGCATAATACTGTAATGGTGATTGTTGGTTTCATTGAATAAAAATAACATTGATTTTAGTTTCAGTAAACTGTCTTATGAGTCTGTCATTGTATGATATCAGATGGCATTAAGTCTTTTACAAGGAACTAGAGCCATTTTACCTATTTACTTATTGTGGGATTATACTAGCAGACACAAGGTCCCTCCTGTACATATACCTGGCTCTTTATGAATATACCAAAGATGATCCAGTCTGTCTAAGATTGTATCTCCTGAATCTCTGGTTTCGTGAACTATCAGCTCCTTTTTAGCCATTGCAGAAAAATCATCTGTAACACCAGCAGCTAGACTATCATATATACTGATTTTTACATGTTTGCAGCAAAAGCTCTTCATGTGTATTTCAGAGTTGGCTGTGGGTTATTTAGTGAGCTGTAACTGGAATTTAATCTTGATCTAAATCTGCTACTACCAGCAGAAGAGGTGGATAGAGGGAGGTTGAAGGATCTTTGTTGCTATTTTTTTCTCCTGCATTTATAAAAACACTGTTCCAGGATCATGTTTTGCTTATTACTCACTTTGGTGTTTGTACATGTGTCTACAGGAGTTGTGTGGAAATCGAGGCTGATGCATTGTCCCTATAATGTAAGAGCAAATATCCAGTAAGCTAGGAATATCTCCTCATGGGGAAAACTGTGTTTCCCTTACTGGAAGTGGGAATGTGTGCTCATCTTAGAACCACCTGCCAGAATTGATTTTGAAATGGTTTTGGATGACAGGAGTAGAATGATTGGGCTGTATGCAAAGCACAAAACGTCAAAAGGGAAGAGGGAGGAATCATAAGCCATAGTTTAAAGCCAGGAGCTTTTTCTTTTCTGGCTAGGTGAAACCTAGCCAAGCATGATTTTTAACCATTGCTATAGCCATGCGTGCTGGCTGGTTCAAAGGCAGCGATTATTCCTATGGCTGCTGCTTTAATGCTGCCATATAGGGAGCAGACCAGTTCAGGGGCTTTGGTACCACAAGCTGGTAATCAAAAGATGTGAGAATCCCTAAGTTAAGGCAGTAAAATTTAAGAAAAGTTTCCCTTCATTTCTGTCCAACCCACATGTTATGTTTTAGGATAATAAAATATCCCAATTCAGGAATACTTGTAAGAGAGTACTACTGAGATGAAATATCACAGTGGTGCATAATCCTATGAAAACCTCTTATTTCATGAACCCACCACTTATTTCATACATGTTTACACATATTCAGTTCACTTCCCAGTAGACTGAAGAAAGCCATTTATAGTCCTAGAATGGCTGTTTGCCTCTATGCAACTGTGGGGCTTTTTTGAATGAAAAAGTTTGCATGCAGTAAGCAAAGGTGAATTTTTCAGCATAGTGGTTGTTGTGCACCAGTTTCTTTCTATGGACTCTGAGGTGTAAAGTGGTTCCTTCCACCTGCTGAAAGGAGGATGTGACCTTGCACAGGAATTCTTAATGCTTTATTACTCAAGTCATTATAGCTGTGCCTCAAAGAACACATCTTGGTGCATCCTTCTCCCTCACGTTAATGAAAGAAAGTATATGGTCAGCAGGTGGCTCAGGCTGAGGAATTCATCCCAGACTTGAAACTGATCTAACAAAAAAAAATTATTCATATTAATTCAGTTTAATTCCTTGAACCAGCTCACAGCAGTCCTGGACAAATATTTGTGCGTTGCTGTTGAGATGGTAACGCAGGGACAGTGAGAATAAAACTTTTTTTGTGCTGCTGCTGTCTCAGAGTATTTGCAAGTATTCATGCAGCTACAGTGTCGAGGGTTAAGATTGCGGGGTGACAATAAAACCCTGGCAGGTGTATTGTTAACCCCCTCTCCCTGCCCCCACTTCCCCCTCCCTCTCCCCCCTTTCCACTAAGGAGAGGCGATTGGGAGGAAAAGAAGGACAGAGTGAAGAGAGCTGGAAAAAATTAAAGATGTTTTACTAATGCTACTAATAAGAATAGAGAAAATAATACAAAATATACAAAACCAATCTTGAAAGTCTCAGCAACTGCAGAGCCAGCACCCGAAGTCCTGGATTGGACTCTGCAGCCAGCCGGAGCTGGATTCAGTCTGTCACTAGGCCTCAGTTCGCAGGGACAACTAGCAAGGTCCTCTCCTAATGTCGGCCATAAGCAGAAGGGAAAAAGGGCAAAAGGGAAAAGTGAACGAGATCCTCGTGATCTCCCACTTTTAAATGAAGTATTCACATGAATGGGATGTTATACACAGTTGGTCAGTTTCTTGGTCTCTTGTTTCTCGTCGCCCCTCTCGCGAGATGTCCATCCGTGCTTATCAATAAGTTTGCATTCCATTGCTAGGTTTACCAAAACATGTGTCTGGTTCTCCAGGAAAATGCAGTTAATATGAAGGCTTTAGCTGACAGGCAAAATTCACTGAAAGAGAAACTTGTTTTTTAACAAAACCAGGACATACAGTCTAAGTGAATTCCTGTGGGAATTACTGTAGAGTACCAGGCGTCCTGTGAATTCACACCCTACCTAAGAGTGTGCATCTGTGCTCGGACACACTCTGGATGAAGACAGGATTACATTTAAGAAGTATTCCTTGGAGTTGGAATGTGTAGAAATGTGATCCCTCTATCAGCAACACAGAAGGCTGGCATTTTTTTTTTTCTCTGAACATAACCCAAATGTGACAGATTCCTCCATGGTATTCCTGAAATATGCCACTTCTTTTCTGTCATCATCCATACTCATCTTCAGTCTCACCAAGTACAACCTCTTCTTGGATTTTACCTGCTAAAATCAACCCCACCTCAATCTTAGCACATTGTTGGTGCTATTACACCAGTGGCTTGCTTGACCATCTCGCCTACTCAATTTTTGAGTCATTATGGTGTCTAATTATGCTGATCATCAGGTTCAAAGTCATCAAGTTAATACTCAGTATTGTGAGGCACCCTCTGACTTTGGCGTCTTCCCTGTCCTTGTCAGTAACACTTGTTCCTCTCATTTTCTCTCACAAATATCTCAGTGTCTTCCTTGTTTTGCCCTGTATGCAGTGTCCTTGCCAGACTGGTTTACCAGGTTTCTTTGCTTGCATCCTTCAGTCCTCATGCCTGTTGTCCTTCGTATGAAGAGGAAGGGGTGAGACTTAGCAGACAAGAAGCTCAGATACTTGAAGGTGGTTACATACTATAATGCATGAACTTACCATGTTTCATACTGTCATGTTTTACCTTTTTCCTGCTGCTCCCGTCACATTTATATTTATGGACCTCCCTTGTGAAGAGGTCTTCTCAGGGTAGTGAAGCATTTTACGTGTGCTTCTAAGCTCAATATTTGTCCTGAGTTCCTTTTCCTTCATCAATGCCCTGTTCATCCTGATGATGCAACTAGATACCCATGTTTGCACCACACTAGTGCAAGTCCCTCAGGTAAGGACCTGCAAACCCAAAGTATAGTTTTGTGAACAAATTCTTGTGGGACAGTTCATTAGCTGTTTTGGAAACTGCCTGGACTCTCACCGAAGTTAAATAAGCAGCAGCTTATCCTTCCTTTGATGGTATGAAGAGCCTTGTACTTCCTAGGTAGAAACGGTCTGCTTAAGAGCCTTGGATCAGTGCCCTTGTCTAGCTTGTGATAGCGTGTTCCTGTAACTATACTGTAAAAGTCAGAAGTGCTGGGTGGGTGTGGGACTTCCATGGAAGACAGACTATTCCCCTTTTCATCTCTATAATCCTGTATTCACCTCTTCCTTAAGAACATTTTGTTAGTCATTCCATCTCTTCCACTGTCTGCCATAGTTTTAAGTGTGGTGGAAAGAAGATTCAGGGAACTTTTACCTTCCCTGGAGGTGCATCTGTTCTGGTTCATGTTTCTCAGGTGTCTGTTGCAATATCTTCCTTCTCCCAGGGCCCCTTCCCTCCAGCACTGACAAGGTGAGTTTGCAAGGGAGATCCAGGCTTAGACAGGGAGCCAGCAAACCACATAGACAAGAGGACGCCAGCATCATTCCTGTGCTGCGAGTTGATTCCCCTCTTTCTCTGCCCCAGATGCATCTTCTGTCACTTCTCCAGCTGGAGAGAGTGGGGCACAGTGTGGGCACAGCAACTGAGTGCAAGGAGAAGCGTTGATTTTTTTTTTTAATAGCCCCATTTGCCATCTTTTCCCTGTTTTTCCAGCTCCCTCTTTGTCTCACACTGTTTACAGAGACTAATGCTTCCAGCTTAAGGTGCTCCCTGGGCAGTTTTAACAGGGATTAAAGGAATCCTGTAATATTTGTTTTCCATCTTGTCCCTATGCTCCAGTCAAGTGCTCTTCTCATCCATCTTTGCAATAGCCCTGACCTTTGAACCAAAGACTCCTAAGTCTAAAGGCCTGGAGTCAAATATTTGCCAGTTTTGAGTTTGCAGTTGAAAAGCAAAGTGATTTTTCCAGCAATATGCTCCATTGCTCAAGTGCCTTCTTGAAGCTGGCAGCATAGGGTTGATCTTGATTACTTAAACCAAGTTAAAGATTGCCGTAGTCTCCACGGACAATCCACACTGGGAGTGCGGTCTTAAGTTAGCTATTTTGAAATTATTATTTTTTTAATCTTTGAGTGAGTCCATGTGTATCTTCTGACTTTTGCTTTATTTCCTTCACTTGGGACTCAAAGGATTTTGCAGTGTCCGCCCGCTGCTCGGCATGGAGCACGCATGCCTGCATGTTGCCGTTTCAGCCACAGTGTTGAGATCAGCTGTACTAATGCTGCTGCTCTTCTCTAGACCTGTAACTTTTTTTTCTGTTTTACCTTTTCCTATTTTGCTGACTTTGCATGAGGCTTCTTTTCATTCATACATTGCATGCAGCGAGTGAATTGTATTACCCAACCTGCATTTGTCATGTCTCTGTTGCATTGGTGAGCTGTACCCACCCAGAAATTGTTGTGATTCATTCAAGCTGTAGGTGAGCTGCCAGTAGGAGCTCCGTTTCCAGGGCTAGCTCACTGAGTGAGCTCTGAAACCCAGCTCCAGCTCAGGACTTCACATTCACCAGGTAGATGGATTAGCCATGTCCAAGCGTTCAGCTTTCCCAAGATAGTAATGTTATCTCTTCATATTGTGGCCTTGAAAAAGATTTCTGGCACACAGTCTTCTCTTCTACCTTCTCCTGACTGTACCAGAACCAAAACTGCTCAGACCAATGGGATTATTCTATAAGCTTACCAGGTGGTTGAGAGGTTCCCCTTGACTTTTGGAAAAGTACCAAACCCAGACTATTCAGCACTGGTCTAGGTGTCATAGACCTGTCAGCTGGATAAGCACCAGAATAACTGGTAGCTGACACTCCTCTGTTTACCATTCCTTCTATCACCAATTGCTCATGTAGATTTGCTTGAATTGCCGTATTTGACTGAATTTCTGTATTTGACTGAATGGCCATTTTTGATTTTGTGATTGTCCAGCAAGCTGTACCCCGGTGCACATAGTTCCGCACTCTTCAGCCTCAGTCATTTCTGCTTCTGCATCTGGGAACCTTCTGTGATGTTGCATGATGCGGGAGCACACATTTTGCTTAGACTCCTCACTTTTAGAAGAAAAAGCTCATGTGAGCAAGGTGAAATGTAAATGTTATTATTTATATTTTTTATATTATTATTAATATAATCATCTTGTGGCTGGTGCATGAGTCTCATCCAAAATTGTCTTAGGTTCCAATATTGCTCACGTAGATGGCACATCCCCTGTAGGCTGATCCTGGTTGGCTTCACATGCCAAAGTCTGTGAGCCCAGCTGTTCAGATGTAACAGGCAAGCGCTTGTGCTAATGACAGGGTATGATGGTCAGTAAACCCCGATAACCAGTGGTCCTTTCCAGAGTGTTTATGGAAGAGGATGGTCTCTGCCTATTCCCTCAGTGAAAAGGTATTGTAGAATTCTATCACAGCCTGTTCCACGCCCCACAGCCATGCTTCTCTTGCTGTCCGTGATGTTTTGGAGCCCACTAGGCAATGTGAAGGTTTTTGGCTGTGTGTCAATCAAGAAAATTGAGCAAAATACTAAATTTCCATATAAGTAGAGCACCGATATACATGTATGACCAGCTGACCTCCCTTTTTGTGTTGGAAAAGGCCAGAACGTGCCAGAGCATGTTCTAGGAGCACTTATGCTCTGTGGACAGGTACCACAAGGAAACAGGCTGTCTAAATGCTGATTGGCATGCTCTTGGCACCAAATGTAGGTTCAAGCTACTTGACAGGGCTGCTGTTTTTCTCAGAGCCTCCTTCCTTCTGATACTGGAGAATGTTTTTAGTCCATTTTTTAGGAGAACTGAATACTCTCAAATCTTTCCACATTTCTCTCACGCAATGGACGTGTTCTCCCATTCTGTGCTTTCCGTTGTTTATCTGATTGTCATCATGACTTAAGAGTGCAAATTTCTTACAGGAAATGTAATACTTCCTTGAGCATCTGCCCGCTGAAAGTTCTTCTGCCTTTGGTCCAGAAACAAGAGTGTTCTCCGTACTCTTACTGACCTCATAGGCCTTTTGGAAAACCTGTACTTCAGCAATTTCAGGCATGTTGAGCAGTAGAAGTGTTGTAGTTTATGATTAAGAGTTGCCAGTAGTCAGAGGTTTCCGTTCTTCATCCACCTTTCAACCTCAACCATTGAGGGTTAGACAGGTGTGACTTCTAGGGTATTGATATCACACAGTATTGCATTCCAAGGAACTGTCTACAAGCTGTTCAAGAAAGAGACTGCTTAATGACTCTTGACCTGAGTTGCATTCTTTTGTGCGGTAGTCAGGCCACCCCGCTTACATTTCCTGCATTTTGTGTTTGGATAAGACCACGAGCAGTTCAGGTTCATGCCTCTCAGTCTGTACAATCTCTTGAGTCTTCATGAGAGAGTTGGTGACTGTAACCGCTTGCCTTTGTGTCCTGCAGCTTCCCCCTCCTTGCTTTGATAATTAACTAATAAAAAGAGAGTTAAGAATGCAAATTCTTCAGTCTGTATGGTTCTCAGAAAAGGGAGACTGTCACAAGCTTGTAGTGGATATCCTGAACTTCGCTGCTCAGATCTAGGGTGTTCAGCAGGATAATCACATTTTTACTCACGTCACCTTGCTTACTGCCAGACAAGCATTGCTCATTTACTCTTGTGGTACAGCTAATCACTTCTTGATTGATGTACAGTGGGAACGGCTGCCTTGTCCATTCTTGGTTATGTGGTGGTTAATAGCACTAAAAAATCTGCTAGATGTGTGTGTCTGGCTAAATGACTGATTTCTTATCTTTTTGGTGCATTTATCATTCCAGTTCCTCTCTAGTGCCTCAACAGTTGTTGGTTTGGGGTCTTTTTTTTGAGATTCCTACTGGAGCTGATGGAAGCTGGACCTTTCCTTAATTCAGCTGAGGTCTACTTGACTGCCATTTTACCCATTATTACCAGTTAGCCTGTTCTCAGGTTCTGTAACCACATGCTTTCAAAGATGTTCACAGCAGGGTCAGCTCTCAGGTCAGACCAAGCTGTGCGGGGTTTTATCCAGTCTCGAAAACCACCAGAGATGGAGACTCCTCAACCTCTGTGGGCAACCTGTGCCAGTGCTTAAGTATCCAGTCTGAACCTGTTGTTTCAAGTTGTGCCCATTGTCTATTGTCCTCCTGCCATGCAACCACTGGCACAAGCCCAGCTCCAGTGGCCACCCCATAGGCACTGGGAAGCAGCTGTTAGATCCCTCCAAAGCCATCTCTGCTTCAGGCTGAACAAGTCCAGCTCCCCCAGCCTCCCCTCATGGGGCAAGTGCTCCAGCCCTCACCATTTTGGTGGCCTCTGCTGAAGGTGCTCCAGTTTGTCAATGTCTTTTTTGTACTGGGGGATCCCCAGCTGAATGCAGTATTCTGTATGCAGTGTAATGAGTGCCAAGTAAAGGGGGGTAATCACTCCCTTCAATCTGCTGGCTGTGCTGGTAACGCATCCCAGGACGCTGCTGGCCATCTGTGCTGCCAGGGCACCCTGGTGGCTCACGTTCAGCTTGCTGCCTATCACGACCAGGAGTTTTTGGGGTTCACAAGCCTGTGTTTT
This sequence comes from Columba livia, assembly GCF_036013475.1. NCBI lineage: Eukaryota > Metazoa > Chordata > Aves > Columbiformes > Columbidae > Columba > Columba livia. The sequence continues at coordinate 20,202,599 of NC_088602.1, read as the reverse complement.
TGCAAGGCGCTCTTTCTTCTGAGGTGCAGAATCTTGTCCTTGTTAAATTTTTTAAGGTTTTGTATTGTCTCATTCTTCTAGCCTGTCTAAGGGCAGCTCTGCCCTCCAATGTATCAGCTGATCCATCCCCCACTACCTCCCACTCCCGCCCAATTTAGTATCATTCACAAACTTTGTGAACAAGTGCCGTTCAGCGGTCCCGGTCTCAGGATAGATTCTTGCAATACTCCACTTCTGCTGACCTCCAGATACAGTACAACCCATTCACCGCTACCTCTGAGCCTCAGTATCCAACCCATTATTTTTCCATCTAGTTGTCCAAGCATGCAGACCTTAATGTCACAGAAGGCAACTAGATAAATCAGACATAATTTACGCTGTAGTGTACCCATTGGTGACAACATGCTGACTGTCACAATCACTTTATTCTCATTCTTGTGCCCAGGAATTTGTTTCTAGAGGACTTGGTCCCTGTGTTTCTCAGGGACAGAAGTGAGATTGATTGGCCTGTAGTGCCTCAGATTGTTCTTTTGACCTTTTCTGAAGATGGGTGCAATATTTGCCTTCAGTCACCTGGGGATCTCAGATGATGACATTGATGCAGTAACTGGCATGGTTTTTAAAATGCGATAGCAGCCTTGCAAGGGCATGGGCCATTTCTCTCATATCCGTGGATATAGTCTGTCTCGTCCCATGGTCTCAAGTGGGGCTGAGTTCTTGCAGGTAGTCACTGACTGGATTGTCATCTACTGCTGTTAACTCTTCTCCTCCTCCTTGAAGCTTACCCCTAAATGCAGAGGCATAGGAGACCTTGTCAATGAAGACTGAAGCAAAGAAAGCAATGAGTAACTCCGCTTTATATATTTCTTCTGTCACTAAATCATTCACCCATTCAGCACCAGGCCCACGCTTCCCTTGTTCAGCCTTCTATTACTAATGTAACAGTAGAAATCCTTCTTGTTGCCCTTGACATCCTTGCAAGTCTCAACTGGAGCTGAGCTTTGGCTTTCCTGACACCAACCCTGCATGCCTAGGCAGTGTTTTAAAATTTCTCCTTCACAGCCTGTCCTTGCTTCTACCTCCAGTATGCTGCCTTGTTGCACTGGAGCTCATCCAAGCCAATCTTGATACATTTACTTGTCTTCCTGAATATCAGGATGGACTGTTTTTGCCCTTGAAGAATGCTGTCCCTTACTGGTCATTTACTGGCATCTCCACTGATGCTGAGCCACAGGCTCCCACCCATCCTGTAGAACAGCTCCACACATCTGAGCTGCTCCTTTACAGAGACAGCACACCCCCTCCTTGTCTTTCCTGCTTGTCCTTCCTGAAGTGTGTGTCTGTCCACCGCAGCACTCCGGTTGCGTGAGCCATCCCACCACACCTCAGCTGCTCCAACAACCTTGTAGTTGTGTGACCACACGTGGAGATCTTATTTCCCCTGCTTGTATCCCAGGCTGTACACATTTGTGCACAGACACTGGAATTGGGCTCTTTCTGCATTTTTTATACTTTCCTGAGGTTTCTCTTTTACCTGTTACCCTGCACTCTTTTTTTTCCACCCCAGTACACCCCTTCCTCACTTGATTACAGGTTGTAATCTCACTTTTCCAGTGTTCCTAATATAAAGCTTTTCTCACCATGTTGGCCATGTTTTGGCAAAGATGATGCTTCTCCAGTTTTGTCAGGTGGATCCCAGCTGCCCTTAGCAGTGCTCGACTATCAGAGAGGGTACTGTGGTCAGAAAAGCCGAATCCTTGTTGTTAAATCCACTTGGAATAAAAGATACTAATCTGCAAGATCCATCTGTTCCTTGTTCTCAGGAGGCCACCTGGCTCTCCATGCCCTTGACCCTTTCCCCCTGAGCCATGTTGCTCTTGATACACTCTGGACCAATAAATAAAAGGAATAAAGGAATGCTTCGACTGGTATGACCCATACTGAACAGGAGGAGAGGAGATGTGAGGTGAGGACACTCTCCTTGTGGACACAGGCTGGGGAAGCTTCCTTGCCTCAAGTAACAAAGCCTGAGTATATCCGTGGATGTGTACTGCACCCCTCACATGGCATCGTCTGCCAGTAGGTATCATTATTGGGGTTTGCAGTGAAGGTATGTCCTAAACAATTTTCTATGAACTTTAATGGAAATGTGGTGGACAGAATCCATTTTCCTTGATGACAATTAGGTGTCTTAAACATAAGAGCACACCTTTTTTTTGTTGTTTTTACTCTGATTTAAGAAAGTGCCTAAGCACAGGCAGCCTTACTGAATTTAAGTAGGAATTTCTGTTGAAATGAGATTTTTTCACTCTTATTTTCAGGTATTTCAAGTTATTGCGAAAGATACCGTGAAGGTATGAAACTTGTTCTGAACACCTTTGGACCAGTTCCAGAATTTTCAGGTGAAATTGAGGAGAAAATCAATCAGGTAAATATGGAGTTGATAAATGCAGTGACATTCAGAACAAAGAATGTTAGCTCTTATTTTAACATCCGTACTATTTCAGTTTTCAGTTTTGCGAATGTGTAGTTTGAATGAAAAGATCAATACAGAATGCATGTAAGTCCCTTTTCAAAGCACTTTGACATACATCAAAAGAAAGTGATCTAGCAGCTGGGTAACATTATTACTAGACAGAGGAGTCAACTGCTGACAACCATGGGTTATTGACATTAAATCCCCCACGTTATTTCTTACTACTTCCGTCCTGTGTCCTCTACCATAACGTGCACAGCTTCACGCTTCCTTTCCTACAGGACTCTTCTCTCTGTATCTTCCTCCTATTCCATCATCCTGCATAAACCTTATGGCTTTTTTCTTCTGAATGTACTTTTTCTTGGTTTTGTACACTTTACAAAGTAGAGCTCCAGTCTGTAAAGTGTGCAAATACACCTTTAAGTTAAGCATGTGAGCAGTCCGGTGGAATTACATGCATGTTTAAAGGTAAGGTGTATTTAAGCACTGTGCTGGATTGGACCCCGTTTGTCTATTAATATTTCTTAGCCCACAATTTGTTTATACTCACTATATAGGCTATTTGATCATAGGAATTAACTGAAATATAGTTATTTCCTAACTGCCATAGTTGCCTATTTTAATGCTTCAGTAAAGAACACATGTATGTATTGAATAGTTCTTGGTTAGCTGTTAGATTAATTCCATATATGAAAGCTCTCTCCAGAAGACAGCATTTTTGTTCCTGTTTTTTTGTTCCTATTTACACAATTTCAACATCAGTTATGTTAAAAAGGAAAAAGATTATTTTATGCTTAAACAACATAGACTGTTTATAATAACAATCAATAATAATTATGGAGTTATTAACAATTAGAAGCTTTTTATTAGTATGAAAAAGCTTGAGTTGCATTATGAAAATCTAGATTCCGCTTCACCACGTGTTTCTTTGTCTCTGTATCTTTGGTCTTCAATGCCAAATATAGGTTTGCAAGAATCCTCTCAAGAGTGAAACATTAAACATATCTTACCCCTCTGCCCCTCCCGCAGACTTTTCTGTGGAGTGACTGCAACTTGCTGGACATTGGCAGCAGGTCCAGGTTTTACCCAGTTTCTCAACACTTGCCTTTTAATCCTAAGACCTCAGGTGCTGTTTTGGCAAAGATGACTTTGTTATCTCTAACTGCGCTCTCAAAACAGCTTGTTTTCTTTGAAAGAAAAACTGTTAAAATGTACTATCTGGCCAGACCTTACTGCCCCTTGTTCTCCTTTCAGCGATACATTTAACTGGCACTTGTAAGACAACTTTGATTATGCCCTCAGAAACACTTTTTTTTCCCCCCATTTTGTTTTAAATATCATTTTTGTGTGCTAACCCGTTCAGACTTCTCCCTTTGTGTCCTCAAATAGTGCTGCACTTTCCCTCCCCATATTCTAATATACAGCAAAAATCGTAACTCTGAGTTTGTTATGTGTCTTCCCCTGTAGTTTTGATTATAACTGGCACTCCTGAGAGAAAATGTTTTTAATAAACATGGTATCCCTCATCACATTTATTAGGAGCCAGAGGGAGATCACAGCTTTAAACACACACACAGAGGAATTTGGTTTCAAGCATAGTTTTAGCCGCATAAATAGCCAGGTTGCCTCCTTCCTATTTAATAAAATGTTATTATCAAAGAGACTAGACACTGGCTGTGTGCGGTAAATTGAGAGAAGAGGCTGATGCTTTGATGTTTCTGTAGGCACCTTCATTGCCACATCCAAGCCAACCTGCTCCAAGTGAGAGCACTTTTCTAATTGTACAGGTTAGCTCATTTCCAGTCACCCATGTAAAGAATTAGTGGTGTATTGCTTGTGATAGACTAAATTACAGTTTGTGTGGATGGTTACTTGCTCTGACACAGGGAAAGCGGGAAGACAACACTGGTGAAGAACTTTTTACTCAGAACACGAGATTTAATAATCTTAAATTTTCTGTTCCAGGCAATATCTGAAAAAATTCCAGTTGTTCCAGAAGTCCTGGGTGCCAGGAGAAATTGGAGAGATGAATGTCTCACTAGTCTTGCCAAGATGAAAAAACAAATGAAATCTGATTGAGGTGCACCTTGTCTAACAGGAGAGACCAAATGAAGAGCAGATCTTCATAAAATGTGGAAATTTTTGGCTGTGCGGAAGAGGAGACTGAATGTGCAACTAATGATATGCACGAAGATAGAGACCAATGAAACATTTGGTCCAAATTTGTCATGTAATTCATGGATAACTGGAAACAGTTATTTAAAAGTTCAGTTAAAATTTATCAAATTTTATATAAATGCATTACATGTGCAAGCATTAAGTAGCTTTAGCAATATTAATATTGTGCAATGCTGGAACACAATGAGGTTTTAAATAATGCATTTTTCAGTTTGCTTAGGAATTCAGTGCTTGAACAATATTTGCTTATGCAGGGATCTGAAATGGGCAAACATCAGCTGTTTGTCACTGGAGTAAATAAGCCCTCACCACCAATCCCTGTGACAGCGAGGTTAATTTGTAAAGCACTGACTGTAGATAGGAGAAGGTTGTGTTGAGCAAAGAGTAGATTCACTGGCTGCTGAGCTGGGACCTCAGCAGCACTAAGGGTCGCTTCAGCTTAGCTCTGTAACTGTCCCACAATGTAGGGGAGAGAGTCACTCTTCTTTCCCTCCCTTTGGCGCTTCTGTACCTGTATGATGATCTAAGTGTGAGTAAATAGAGCAGAATTCCCACCTCATCCCTTAACTCTGGTTCTGTAAGACTTACCAGACACTGACTCGGTCTTTAAGACCATGCACTTGATACCCATGGTTTTGCCCCCCAGCTTAAGTGAGACGTTTGATGCTGGCCATTGGCATTGCCCTGTTTGAAGACTTGTCTGTGAGAAACAGGAGATTTTGATTTAATAGCTAGTTTGGGAGACAATACAGTGTAGTGGGTTGGTCTGGACCCTCTCCCAGCCGCCTCCATGACCGTCTGAGTGATCTTGGGAAGCCAGTTCACCTCTCTGTTGCCATGTGTATTCTGTACATTACCTGAAGCAAGGGCTACCTCTTTAGGACTCAACTGTAGTGAATGTGACAGCTATAGCTGAAGGGACCCCAGGTATCTGCCATTTTGCTCCTCTACAGAGGGAAAGGTGCTGTGGCCTAGATGCAGCTTTACTGCTGCCCTTCCACAGAAGACACGACGTCTCTGTCAGATACAAGGATGCAGGATGCACCTGGAAGTAGTAACATCCTCAGTTGCTGCAGTGGCGTGTTTTGGTCCACAGCAAAGTGTTGTTAGGAATGTATGTACCCTGTGATATAGTTGGACTTGGATCTTAGCTGGAACCTCGGGGCATTATTGTTATGCAGATAGTAACTCAAAGCAGTGCATTGCACCCACGCTGCTGGAGTTAAGCAGTTCTGAATTTGTGCTAACTGGTCATGTAACCACAGCACAGATGCAGAAGTTGTAAACTGTCATTTTGCTAATGCTCTTGTTTTTACAGAGGGTGCAGCACACAAACAGGTTGCTGAAACTTAATTAGTTACCATTTTGAGCTGAACAGCAGAAATGCCTGTATGAACATACCAATACCACTTATTTCTGCTTAGAGCATGGTAGAAGAGAGCTAAGATAAATTGTATTGCTTGACACAAGTGGTGAGCCAAGAACACATTTCTGGATGTGAAACATGGGTTGGGATGCAAAGTGCAGAGGTTGTCCTATGCTCCTTTATAATCAGTGGAGAAAAAGGAAGATTTGTAAGCTCAATTTAGTTTATGCCAATATAGACCTCAAATTGTCAGTTTATTCTGTTGCTTTTTGTTGCCACACTGACTGGCTCAACCTGCGTTTGGACATCTGAAGTCAGGGAGGTCAGTCGTCAATCCTGATGCATTATTAAGCAATATTAACTTAATTATGGGGCTGATTTCCTCATTTTATGTATTTTTTTTTTTTAATTTCAGACAAGGCTATAGAAAGTTCCATATACTTTCAGGATTAGACCTGTTTTGCTATGAGCATATGATATTGCTAATTAGCTCACCTTGCTTCTGTGTATTCTGAGATTTTTAAAACTTGATCTTGTCATCAAATATTTGCCTCCACCTTTATTATTTGCTTATGAATAAAATATTTTAATGAGAAAGATATTAACTTCTGTGCTCTGGTGTGGTACTCTGGTGGTAGCACTACATGATATCTCTTTAGAAACCAGTGCCCTCATAGAATAATTTGTGGAAGTCAGTGGGAGTAAATAGACAAGAAATAATGTGGACTTACCTATAGTTCATGTGTTGGTGACCAGTTGCTGGTGTCACGGGACCCTGCTGTGAGGGAATGGCGTTCTAGGGGGGGAAGAAGCTCTCTGGATTGTGCCCAAGCATTTCTGTGCGGTGAGCGGCTCCTCCGCGGGGTCTGGGAGCACCGGCTCCCACCCAGGTCCACAGCTACAAGTTGTGGTTGTAGTTGAAGATGTCCCTGCTCATTGCGGGGGGGTTGGACTACATGACCTTTGAAGAGCCCTTCCAACCCAATCTATTCTATGATTCCGTTAATATGTATAAGATAAGGAAGAAAGGGCAGATGCAGGGAAATACCTGCTTCTACTGATGGAAGTCCGGTATCTCTGTTTCCTGAGTCTCTGAGTGTAATGGAAGTAGTTTGCAGCTTGCAAAGCAGCTGTGTGAATTTAATTACTGTACTCTGTAGCTATTCTTCAGTTATGATAAGAGTTTGAAAGATAAAATGTATTTTCCGATTGCCATATTATCTAATTGGAATGGTATTAAGAAATTGCCTTATCCTATCTATCCCATCTTCTAGGCAAGCAACTGTGCTTCATAAGGGAAGCAGGATAGTGCTTGTGGTGCTTGTTATAAAAACAGAAAAATAATTTTGAGAGAAAATGATGTCATTGTCAGTCTCAGTTTCTCACAAGAAAGATGAGATACACTGCCAGTGCCTGTCTAGTTACATGTCAGGATTGCGTTGCCATAGTATGCAGTTACAAAAAGGTCTTTGAGAACATGCAAGTGTGGTGCCCATGCAGAGATGGAGATACAGAGGATGGGAGCCCTCCATGAGAAGAGGAGCCTGGCAGATGAGAACGTAACAATTAGTGTGTCAATAGGAAAAACAAATGGTCTTTTGCTTTCAACAGCCTACCAGGCCCATAGGGAATGTTTCACAAATTAATTTGGCTCTAGTTAGAGTAAACAAGTGTAAATGAATAAGTTTGCTCCCTTTCCCTCAAGCTCCAGCTATGCTGGCAGGGTAGCTGTCTGCTTGCCCTGCGCCTTCTGTTTTGTGTCTGTGTGTGCACGTGCTATTGCAAATCCATCAAAGTGAGTGGAAAGACAAAAACAGACCCCGGGGGAAAACTCACATATCATTTGGTAAGGCTTTGTATCAAGCCAATGGCCAAGGACTTTTTTCCATTCTTTTCTGTGATTTCAGAAAGAGAAAGGAACTCCTGCAATGTGTTACTCATCCAGTGGCGATGCAGCTCAGAGCCCACCGCATCACCTGGTGGGATGGTTAATTTTTCAGGTAGAACTTTTTTCTGCCCTCTGGGGTTTTTCTTTTATTGTTCAACTTTAATTTGGAAGACTGATTTGACCATGGAATATAAGCTAATACTCATATATGAATAATGATAAATACTGATTTTTATAATAAGCAATAGCAGATAGTTTAAATCTGGTGTATTCATTTGAATGTGTACATTTAATCATACAAGAGCAACATTCAAAGGGCAAGATTTAGCTGCATATCTTAATACTCCCAAAGGCTTAATTATTACTTCCAGCATGTGCTGGGAGCACACCAGTAGCAAAGGTTGATTCCTTAGGACTAGAGGTGGGAAGATTCAGGTTAGACATGAGGAAGAAATTTTTTACAATGAGAGAGGTAAAACCCTGGCCCAGGTTGCCCAGAGAGGTGGTAGACGCCCCATCCCTGGGGACATTCAAGGCCAGGCGGGATGGGGCTCTGAGCAACCTGATCTAGTTGAAGATGCCCCTGCTCATTGCAGGGGGTTGGACTGGATGAGCTTTGAAGGTCCCTTCCAACCCAAACTATTCTATGGTTCATCGGGAAGAGTGAGTACCCGCATCCTCCACTGCCGTGTGCGATGCCGTGAAGCCCAGAGCCATGTCTACACAGACCTCTCGCTGCTGTTATAAACAGGAGGTCATAAAAGAAACTAGCTATTTAAATAGCAAATGCTGTCATATCAATAGTTTCGTAAGAATTGGGCAAAAAATTGCCCTTTTGAGGCCAGACAGGGCAACCTCTACTGTTTGAACCCCCAAATTTGCTCTAAAGCTCCAGTTTTCACATGTTGCTACGTGGTTGTGGAACAGTCTGAGGGTGGTTTCAGCTGGCTCCGACTGCCAGTGGAGCCACGAGCAAATGCGGCTGGAGTGGCAGCTTTTTGTATACAGCTCATCAAAAACTGGTCCGGTGTCCTCCTGGCTGTGAGGAAAAGCCTGCATCACTCCTCTGCGAGCAGAGTGAACTTCAAGGAGAGCTGCTGGTACGCACAATGTTTCCACAGAATTCAGTGAACTTTTGAAATATGTCAAACCGCTTTGTTTTCTAGTTTGCTAGAAAACAGCATGACTTATTTTCTTAAAATACATTCAAAGATGTGCTCCATGGAGTTGCACATCCCTCAGCCATTTTCCCTGCTCTCTGTGATGGTTTTTGTTCCTTCAGCCAGGACGGATTGCCCTTCAAACACTGAAAGGGACGCTTGGATTAAAATGGCACTTAGCATGCATGAGATTTCTTCTTGAACCTGAGTGCGAAATGGAGATTTTAATGTGTGGCTTTGTAGGTTTCTTCCAGCTACTTGTATTTCAGACCTGTATTTGCAAGAAGTGGAGACGTGGAAGATGTAGAATCATCCAGAAACTTGTTTTCCTTTATCTATGAGTAAAATGCAGTCTAACATGGAAATGTCAAGAGCCCATACTTGCATGTGAATATAAGAAAGCTTTGTGCAGTAGCAGAGCTTACTTTTTAAAGATTCTATACAATAGAGCTGTACGTTTTCCCCAAATTGGATGTCTGCTCTGTTTAGCTTAAACCCAGACAACCCAAACTATTGTATGATCCTAAGACAACTGCTGTTATAGTGCTGCCCAAGGCTTCCATAAGGGTCTGACACGTCCGTGTTGGCACAACAAATGGAGACGTTTTCCAACAGAAAACATCAAAAAGCCTCTGTAATTTAAAACATGGTGGAAGCCTTCCTTTGTATTTGTGATGTGCTTAAACTTTAACATCAGGTCTTGCAATAATTTTTCCAATATTGTAACAGTACATACTTTCCCTGTGAAGCCACAGTTGCTTGTTCTTGGTCAGCTTTATCAGATAATACACCTAAGGAATACAATGGATGCATTTTTGCAGCCCAGGGATAATGTGATGAGGCTGGAAAATTATTGGTGTCACTCTGAAGAAATGAGGCTGTCATTTAGCCAGGAGCTCCTGGGACCTGCCTCGATGCAACAGGTTTTTCTTAAAGATAATTTTTTTTCCTTCCTTGTCTTGCTCAATTTATACATAAATCAATTTACCATAATTAAATCAATTTATACGTAGATTAAAACCGGCACCACTAGTGGGAATGGTTTGCCATGGGCTCGTGCTTCGCTCCAGCAGCTGCCGTTTCCGTGCAGCACAGACGAGTCCTTGTCACGTGCGTTGCTCCCGCGCGGCAGCAGCGCCCGTGCAGCAAAGTGGCCGCTCAGCTTCGCTCCCGCTTGTGTTGCCGTGAAGCTTGTATTCTCTTTTTAAACTCTGCTTAAAAACTTAATGGGGTGCAATCTGTCTACCGAGCTACGAGGCGTAATACAGAAAGTATTTCTGTGCAGTTAAAAACAAATTATGGGAATTACCACTATAACACAGAGGTGGCAGACCAAGAAGTGCGGCACTTTGTGCGTTCCACAGCACCTTACAACCACAAAAACAGATTTTCTGATATTATTCAGCAGTGTCATTTCATGCAGTAATGGAAAGATGTAATTGTCTTCTTTCAAACATTTGGGGTAGTGGAAATAGCGAATTGTGTAACCAGGCTATTTAACTGAATGGGCAGCACCTGTGCCTGATCCATATCGTACAGAAGCTTATGGAGTAGCGTGAAGTAGCCTTGTGCAATTCTGTAATCCAGAAACACGTCTTGCATTTGCTTTTGATTTTCCTTTTTTTACAAAAAAAAAGTTAATTACAAACATAATCTCCCCCTATCAAAATCTGTATGTGTGCATAGTAAAGGGTGATTACAGAAGTCTGATACATTTTTAAAGTCTGAATATAGCTACAGCTGAAAGAGACAACATCATACTTCTCTAGCCTGTAGTTAACAAAACTGTTAAGGATATGACAGCATGAAAAATGTAAAATATAAATTTTATATCAAGATGCAGGTATTGTTTATATTACTACAAATTAAAACATATTTAATTAAGTAATAGCCTAAGCTTATGTTTTAATCTGATCTTAGTATCTGAATAGTTTATTATAAGGAAAACCATTAGATAGGGATTAACGCAATCTTATTTAATCATCAGTAAAAGTGAGGCATGTGTGTGTTAGTGTTGTCCCGGTACACTGTATGAACAGCACCTCCTGCTTCTGCATCTCGCTTTTGATTTCAAGTGTCCTATAAAAATGTCAGCCCTGCCTGCCCTGCCGGGGCCGCCTGGGAAGAGCGCTGCCCTGCCAGCTCATCGCACCTGCTGCCGTAAAACCCGTCACGACAACTGGCCAATCGCTGGCTGTGTCCTCGGGTAATTACTGCCACATCCACCCTGCTCACAGTCCTGTCCCCACACGTATGCAGAGCAAAAGAAAGTGTCATTTCCAGCTGCCGTCTCTCCTGGGACTTGATGATGAGTTTGGTGATCGGACCTTCTTCTGACACCCAGCTCCTGGCTCTGCTGGTGGGGTTCAGGGAACGGGCAATGGGGTGGCCGTGCCCGCAGTCCCGGGTTTTGATCCATTTCTTACACCTGGTGGGGCTGTGTCAGCATCCTGCCTGGCTTGCTGCCCTCTTTCTGTAGCCATAGAGGTTTGGTTGTAATGTTTAAATAGGCCAGTCTGCCAGTCCAGCTCGCAGGAAGCCCCGCCACAGCCTGTTGCTCAGCTAGAAATGGATGTTAATAGTTCATCCTCATTCACCTGTCTTCCAGGCTAACAAGCTTGGACTACTCACCTGTAAAATCACTTCTTTCCTTCCAAGATAACTTGGAAAAGCTGAGTGAGGTCTCTCTGCCCTAGCACTGTGCCTCCTACATCATCCCTGCCGCAGCTCTTCTGATTTTCCCTGCTAGCCGGTAGGCACCAGCTGCCACCCATCTGATGGCATTATTTCAGTGTGAGGAAACCTTAAGAACCTGCCATGACAAAAATATTCACCTTATCATCAACGCGTGGCTCTTTTGCCGAGATGTGAGTAGTTGTAAGAATTTCTTCAGGTGGTCAAATAAAAGGCTCAGAAACCTATATTATCATAATTAAAAGGCAGAGGTGATCACCACTGGATGATAGAGCTGACAAGAAGGGCTTGCATGTGATCATGGTCATGATTTATAAGTAACAACAGGATAATTTGGAGGCTGCCTAATTAAGGCAGTGTTGAGAGACTTCTAGACCAGAACTGAATATAGCTCGTCTGCCATGGGAAGACTGGTTTGTTTTTCATTAAGTCCATAGCTGTCTCTAACTTCTGATAACACTCAGTGAGCTTATTTTCAAGGGTGGCACTGCAACTGTGTTGCTCTGGTTGCTTCTCATAACTCCGTTTTGGGTACATTTCCTCAAGAAGTTCCTCTGAGGGAAGCAAGACCTTGTCTCTTCCAGCCCTTTTAAAATATATGACCCTTTGCATGATTTCCTAGCTCATGTAGTGGTATGATTCTATATTGTGCTTTGTTATATTTCTTCTTTTTCTTTTTTTTTTTAAACCTTCTTTTGAATTGTCCATTCGCCATTTACCATCCACCTCTGTTGCCACATTACTCTCTTCTGATGACCATTTTCTTTATTACTGATGCTTCTTAGCTGCTCAGAGGATCATCTTTCATTTCAAAACTACAAATTTGGATTCATTGCTACGCAGATGTTGTACCAACCTCCCACTCCAGCCTCTACAGGCCAGATGAGTTTGTGGCAACCACTGATTTTCTTCACTCAATAGATGGGATCCAAACACCAGTCTCTGGCTGTCTGGACCCTGCTTGATCGCGGTTGACGTCTCAAGGGCTTGTTTTGGTCATTCCCAGCAGCACATCACAGTTCCCAGGCACAGCCGCTCCTCTGACCCACGTTCCTCCTGGGAGAGAGCCCTGTGCTGCTGGCCATGGAGAGCCGCATGCAGCCTTTTCCTAATCCTGTCTGTTGGCAGGGGTGCTTGGCTTCTCCAATTTAATCTCATGATAGGTCCCCAGATGAAGCTGCACCCTGTTTTATGGCTGATGCAGTATTTTTCTGTTGCCTTGGTACCTGCTGAGATCATTGGTATCAACTGCTCTGTGAGCCTTAAAGTTATTGGCAGAAGGCCTTTTTATCTTTGGAGCTACAAGGCATAGGGTAGAAGAAGCAGGACCCTGGTGGTCCCTGTAATGGGGGACATTATGTCCCCTTTTTAGGCTCCCAGGGCAGCTCTTCCAGCCCCTGGTTCCTGTTTGTCACCTTCTCTAAGTGCTGTGTCCTCCCGGAGCGGCAGAGACCCCGCTGCAGGGACACACGTGGTGGCTGCACCAGGCTGCAGCCGCTGCCCTCGCTCTATCACACCTGATGCTGCAGCTTCCCAGAGCTGGCTGACTCCAGCTCTCACTTTATATTCTCCAGCCATGAGATATATTTTTGCTGTTTTCCAGGGCTGTTCTGCAAATACCACCCTTCCAATCGTGTTTCTCAGGGAGTCCTTACTCTTTTTGTTACTTGAACTATTATTTTCACACGTTTTTTTGTGGTATATCCTACAGTTTCCCCTGGAGAAAACTATTTTTAGCAAATCTGTGACACCTGTTCCTCTCTTATATTCCTTTTGTGGGGAAATTACGAAATGCTTAATATGTCTTCTCCTTTTGTGAGTCTTTTTCTTGGTCTGGATATGGGACCAGTTACGGTCACACAAACTTGGCAGTATCCTCCATCCTTGGTCAAAATCCCCAGCTCGCACTCCTGGGAAAACCACAGTAGCTGGGTGGAGAAAGTATAGTCTCCACAACTAAATTACAAGCTGACTTAATTAAGGCAGCCTTATTATGGAGAATTTTTAAGGCAGATTTATTAGGGAGGTTTACAACAGTGTTTTCACCTTTGGCAGCACAGCAGCCAGCGCAGGGCTCATTAACACCCTGAGCACGGCCCGGCACAGGGGAAGGCTGCCCTTGGTCATCCTCAGGTCTGTGCCAGCATCTCCCATCACTGCCCAGGGAGATGGGCAGTGGTCCTGGGCCCCTCATTGTATCTCTCTGCCATTTACTTACACACAGCGTGCTTTTTTCTAACAGCCCTTTTTTTTTCCGTATGTGGTATCATCTAGTTCCTTAATATCCCATCTTTTTTGTATGTTTGTTCTTCTAAATCTAAGCCTCTGTGGGGATGCTCACTGTTCACCCTTTCAGACTCCACTCACTGCCCACCTTTGCGTTGCTGTTTTCCCCCGGTGCAGCAGCCCTTGGTGGGGACAGGCCATCGCTGGGTCACCCGCGTCCCCGGGCTGGGCCGACGTACAGAACAGCTGCCAGGAGCCTGATCTGGGGTGACACCTCGGCAGGGGTTGTTCACTGAATCCGCATTCTCAGCCCTGAGCATGGCAAGGTAGAAAAGCCTGACTGGGGACAGAACCCCTGTCACTCTAAGACAGTGATAAACCCAGGAGATTTATCATCCGCTGCTCATATTTCCACATCTCCTTCTAATGCCCAGAATTTTGGCTGACTTATTTTAACTGTCCACTTGGTCATGAGCTTTGTTTCTTTTTAGGAGCACAAAGACCATCTCACATATTTATCTACATTCTTGGGCTCACTGCTTATAAAATAGATTAAAAAATATTTTTCAAGCTTTTACACAATCGTATGAAGTTCATCCTAGGTGAAAATACAGGCATCAAAAGAGTTTGATCCACAACTTATATTTTAAAAACAACTCTTCCTAAGTGCAAGTTAAGCAACTGAACAAGCTATTTAGAACAGTTGCAAAGGTCTTGGAGTTCTTTTAGGGAAGGTTAGATTGACATCTCTTGGAGATGATGCAGATATAGTTAGTACAAATCAGAAATCCTTCATCCCTACAAACATGCAAATTAAAAACAATTAAAATATACAACATTGCCTAATGCTTAACGTAAGCATACACCCAATGATCATGCAGCCAACAATTAGTTTATCTAACAAAGGAGACCAAGATGAAGACCAAGGAAAAGGTGGGGTGACACCTGATCACAGTAAGTAAAGGCTGGATCTGAGAAGGTGGTTTCCAAAGAGAGATTTTGAGAGCATTTTGGGTGATTAAAAGGAAAAAAAAAAAAAATAAAATAAAAAAGCTCACTGTAAAACACAGGATAAATATTCAAAGAAGTGATCCGAGATAGTATGGTGCTGGGCATCACATAAAGGTGTAAGCAAATGTGGTAAAGCTATGCAAGCAATACAATAAAATAATTCACAGAAAGGTATGAACAAGCCCGGGCTGTGAGACATTGCCATTGCACAAAGTAATGAAGAAATCTCCAGGAGCGGATACTCACACCTTTTAGAAAGGGGAAGTCATGAAGGAAATGGGAAATCAAGTCAAGATACAGGAATGTAGGCCAAGAACAGCAGTCATAGGGGAACAAATGCTGTGAAGGTGCAGGAAGTGTGGAAGGAGCACTCAGGTGAAGGATTGAACCATACAGTCCATCCCAGTGTAAGCACTGGTGTGTTGAAATAACCAGGGAACCTGTGGGGAGGGATCGGTGCCAACACTGAGGCTGTGACAGATGGGGGAGCAGAAGAGGGAAACAGCTCCAGAGCAGGACATGTAGTACAACTAACAGGAAAAGGCCACTAAACATCAGAGAAGATCTCCAGAACAAGGCAAAGTGCAAAGAGGTACCGACTGGCAGGTTTTACCACACTACCTTAGTTTTGTGGAGGGTCACCTCGGTGCTCCCTTAGGGATAGGATGGGAATCCATACTGAAAGAAGCCTTGGTGAAAGCAGCTGTCAGGGGATTCACATCAGCTGAAAGGCAGCGGTGAGCAAGGGAGAGCCGGTCACCCCCAGGAGCCAGGCCGGGAGCTGGGGATGCCATGGGTTGGTCGTGCTCGTTCCTTGCAGGAGGCATCTACTTCGGGATGCAGCACCTTACACGGAAAGCAATAAATCATTCTGACACTCAAATGGCAACACCGTCATAAAAAAAATGATGTGATTGCAGTTTTCCAAGAACTGGCAAAGCTTTAAGCCACTGTTTGAAGTCCAGCGCTGATGGCAGCCAAGGAGTTGTGGAGCTCCTGTGCTTTTTACTGTTTCTGTGAGCAAAGATCTGGCCTTTTGAGCTGGGAGAGGTATTGCCATGGAAGATATGAATGCTGTTCCTTGGTCACTGCAGGTAACACAGCATAAATAGCAGTCACATTTAAAATAGCGACAACACTCTTCATTGCCTTGCAAACATATTTTTTGCCAGCTGGGATTTACAACCTCCCATCTCCAAGGTCTTCATCTATGGCAGAAGGCAAAATGTTGCCATACAGCAGCAGGCATCAATAAAGAACAGGCAGATGCCATGTTTGCAGGAGCTGGATTGTGCACCACTCATTCCCTCCTGCATGATGGCAAGTGGAGATGTGGCTCAGCCACCCACATTGAACAGCCAGTGGTACATGGAACCATTCTTTGAAACCTTTATTTGGTGTCAAACGTGTCCGATCCTGCGTGTGAGGGGTCTGTAGGTGGTATTGCACAGACTGAGGGTGACTGCAGCAGGCAGGATAGGTAAATTAGAGATGAAAGTTTGAAAAAGCCCTGCAGATTAAAAATATTGGTTGTAAGACAAAGACAGTATGCTGTGAGATAAAGGTACATAATGGGCTACAGCTGAAAAGATTAGGGAAGTGATACGTGAAGAATGTCCTGAATTAATCACTTCCTTTGTGTAGGTATTTATGTTTTGTGAATCATTATTGCTTAGCAACCTATGCTGTCCCTTTTAATTTTTTACAAACTTAAACTGTTTCCTGGGGGTATTATCTCTGTCTGGCTCAGCAAAATTAAAACAATATCGCATTTAACGTTGTCTGTAAGTAGATGGAAATAGTTGGCTCGAGATGTGTTATGAATTGTGCTTACAGAATTAAAGTGGTTTAGATCACAGAAAGTGAGGCATACTTGGTGTTCAACACTTTCTTATAGAGCAGTAATCCTTGTTTAGCTTTATGGATCTTATCAAGTGCTTGTTCAAGCCAAGTTACAGCTCTTGCCAAGAATATTTAACGTTGTGTTTCAGGCAATGACATGTAAACCTGGAAGGGCCCTGGTGGGATCACGGGGTCTCCCCTCTGAACCACCCCCGGCCAGCCAGAGAACCTGCTGGACCCTCGGTGCAGGGAAACATCACTGGGAGGTTTGGGCTCCTGGAAAAGCTCTCTGGACAGGGATTCTCCAGCCTCTCCCCACACTCCACGCCTTGTATGTCTTGGAAATGTTCCCTAGTAGCCAGTCAAAACACTCTTTGTTGCAGAAGGAAAACTGATTTCTTCATGTCTTTGTGAACAATAAAAAATTATCATCTCCTCAGGAAGGTTTTTGTTTAGGATTGTTTCCATCTTTGCTCCTAATATTATTTTCCCAAACTAAATGAGCCAAAATCCCCAGTTTTTCCTTTTAAATCCTTTGGTCTATATCTCTCACGACTCTTGTGCTCCTTGAACGCTCCTCACTTTGTCCAGGTCTGCAAGCACCGTGTCCAGACCAGGACCCAGCACTCCAGTAAAGTCATTCAAAGATCTCAGCGTACAGTAAATCTCACCAAATCGATGCTCACTTTTGTGTTAGAGGAACAAAGGCAACACTTGTCTTCTGCCAGTCCTTCTCAGACTGATTTTCTGCCATGTCAGGGTGATCCCAGCCGACCTCCTGTCAGGCTGCCTGCACCCATTGCCCTTGCTCTTGCATGCTGTTATTTTCAGCCCTGTCTAAATGAGCAGTGAGTGAATAGGTGGAGGGAAGGGAGTGGATAGTAAGTGGCTTTGTCCTCCTCCTCCTCCCTGAAAACTCCCGCCTGGCACTTGTGTCTGGCACAGAGGGAGCCCAGGCTGGGCTGGGAGTCACCATCTGCTCCCGCTCCCTCCCTGAGCCGGGAGCTGCGCATCCCTGCCAGCTGCAAGCCATGGCCACGGCCTCGGCCCCAGGCTTGTGGGGAAAATATCTTCCCTCGCTGCACATACCCACTGCTGTCGCACAAACACGGCCCCATTAGGAGCAATGCTCCCTTCCCATTTTTCTGGCAGAGGAGCCCTGTGCTCCTGCGTGTCACCGCTGTCAGCAGACACCTCCAGCCACCCCGCTGCACGGCCCAAGCAATGGCCTCGTTGTGAAGAATTTCAGCATTAAAAATGAGTCAAAAAGTCTGAACAAAAACAGCAAGCATCTCATGACGTTGTAATACCTGATGAAGAGCTGAGATAGTATGGGTCTGTGGTGTGGGCACTTACAAATGTGCAGAAAGCTTCCGTTCCTGTCCTGATTAATAGCAAGGAAAACTTAAACACGCTGTGACATTTTACTGACAGCTGCATTAATGCCAGAGGTACAGACCTTAAGGCAGAGGTGAACTGAGGAACTGAGCATTAGATAGCTTTTAAGTGTTAAAAACAATGTCTCTGGCCACAGCATTCCATTGGGAGCTCCCTTTAATGCCTGAGCCTCTCAGACCCACTCGCCACCCATTGAGAGATGCTCTCCACTGGTGTCTGTCCACACTCCAGCTGTGCGTGGGGCAGGACGGACCCTGCCTGGGCTGCGCTGGAGCAGCTGTGTGATCGGGAAGTGGTGCACACACCCTGGCACCGCTCCGGTACTGCCAGCTCAGGGACAACATCATCACAACCAGGAGCCTGCCATAGAAATCATATGAGCTTTTATTGTCAATAACACTTTTTTATAGTTGTTATTAGGGTGGGGTTTTTTTAATTAGTTCTTTTTATTAGAGCACTTGGCTACTTTAAGACAGCTTTTAAATTCTTCTGTCCACAGTGCAGGATTATAAATGTACTGTTGGAGATGGTTTTGATTTGACATTTTCTGATAGCAGATGGTGTTTGCAGAGATTTTCACATACTCCACGTGACCCTATCAGCCCTGGCTTTTCAAAAATGGAATTTATCATCAGCCAACCCTTGTAAAATCCTGCAAACCCATGAACAGCATTGCAGAGTCGTGCCTTAGCCTTTGCTTGGCATTTGTAAATAATTTGAGATTGTTCTGTTGAAGGTGCTGGGCAAGAAGTGTCAGTTCTTGTGCTGCAGCGGTATTTACCAGTTGCGTCTTTCCTGTGCAAAACCTAAGTCCCCCCAATGTGTGAAGGGGAGGGCAGACTCCTACCCAGTGTCTCTGACAGAGATGTCCTCTGCTCCAGCAAGAAGTGGCCACCTCTCCTGTGCACGAGTGCTGCAGGGACCCACCAGTGTGGCATGTAGTGAAGCCTCCCTGGTGCTAACTGGGCCAGTCTGGAACCATTAGTCATCTGCTCTCCCGTGCCTCGTTGCAGTGAACAGACGTGTCTGACTGCCTTCATGTAAACCCCCCAAAAAGGGCTGGCTGGTGCTGGGGGCAGCCACACTGCCCACCACTGCCCACCGCCCCGGCACCCATCAGCTTTGATTGACTTTGAAGCCTGCCAAGAAAAGACAGAGGTGCCCATGGGTGAGGTGCAGGAGGACCTGCTGGAACGCTGCCAGTCCTGAGCCAAAAAGCCCACCTGGAGCAAAAGGCCCCGTCCTGGCTGGTAGGGCTGACCCTCTCCTCCTGCCCTCCCCACTGGGGCTGCACCGTTGGGATAGAGGCTCACCAGCAGTTTTGGTGTTGGAAGAGGTTGGTGCGGGGCTCAGCCCGCTCCTGGGCCCCCAATCCACAAGCTCTGCCCCATCTCAAGCCAAAAGTCCTGGTGTTTTTTAAACAACTGTGAAGGATTTGGTTTGGTCTAATCACCTGTGCAGCCAGCAAGCCAATTGTTACCTTGACTTAACCTACAGGTAGAACGACTCTGGACATACTGCCAGCATATTTCATGGGTTTACGTCCACACCCCTGTGGCATATGTGCGCCAGTATCCCTCAGGTAGTCTTTCATCATCAGTTACGCTTCATCCTCTGCAATCACATATGGTTATCTGAGCAACGGGAGAAATATTTACCAAAAATAAATTTAGAGGGGAAAATGGGGAAGAAAGAAAAAGGGAGGAGAAAATAACTGAAAATGGAAACTCAATGTTATTTGAAATATGCACTGATGTTTCTTAGAAAATTAATTTATTTCTCTTTTACACATTGGCAGTTCTATACATGAAGTTTTATCTCGTGCAATATATTCTTTGCCTTCTGTTTTCCATGGTAATTTGACTTTTAAGATATTTGTTTCTTGCCTCTCCCACATGTTTAGCTCCTGGTGAGGGAGGTTGTTGGAATGTGACAAGCCAGGGATTTTGGAATTCCAGTTCTGGATAACATTTCTACATTTTTTCTCTTCTTCAGTAAACATACAGTGTTTCTTCTCATGGGATGTCACCTTGGCTATGATCCACAGAGGATGGCTGAGATCTGGGTACAGATTGATGAGCACTGAGACAACCCTATGTGCAGGTGACCAGCCCCAAATAACATTCACCTGCAGACGCAGCCTGTTAGGCTGAGCAACAGCCCCTCCTTGGGACCCTTCAGTTAGGACCCTTAAGTCCTTGTATGAGAAAACAAGACCTTGGCTACTCCTGTGGCCAGGACTTTGGTCTGAGCAGCTCAGTGACCTTGTGTTCTTCTACCAGCTTTTTGGGGTGGCTGACGACATCATCTATCCATGTGGTGTCATGGTGGGAGCTAGGTGAGACAATGGAGAAGGTTCTATAACCAACAGCTTAGTAGACCATCACCACCTATCTATCACCACCTCTGTGTGCGAGCAGGCTGCTGTGAGGAAAGCTGCTCCTGGGGGCTGGCAGATGCTTTGTGTTTGCCTTTCCCTCTGCCTGGTCCCCTCCACACCCTGCAACATCGCTTCCCCATGCCTGGTTTTCAGGAGGTGTTGTGTTGTACCTGGCAGTCGGATGGGATAAACCCCACTGGGGTCTTCAGCAACCACACAGCGTAGGGTCGGGCAGACAGTGACAGAATTCATCATCACATTTTTCTTGTAGCTAGAGAACAAAGAAAAGAGTGACAAAGCCTGAATGGTCTGGTGGAAATGACCATAGGACACACGTTTGCGGGTCACGGGCCTGTCTCCCGGTCTTGTGTTGACAGCTGCTTGACGTTAGGGCACTCAGGTTGCCTTCTCCATGCTCTGGTGTTCCTCACCTCTAAAATGAAAATTTCTGTTTCCCTGATGGCAGATTCAGCTGGTTAACCGCTGTTGCCTACTTCGAGCTCTGGAGATGGAAAGATGTACCCAAGCTCGGTGTTATTGCTGCTAGTACTGTCCACAGCCCTGCGGGATTCAAATGGGATTTCTGCTCACTGCAAAAGTTGTTCATCTGGCTCTTCTGGACGCACCCTGCCTTGTGACTGCCATCTCAGCGCTTAATGAAGGGGTTAATGGACATCTCTTCCTCCTCCCTGCTCAGCGCAGTGGTAATGGCAGCCACGGCCCTTCAGGGAGGGAGAGCATGAATGGATCTCATCAGGGATCTCCTTTACAACAGTGAAACACATTCCTGAAATCACGCTGTTGCCTTGCGAATATCTGATGTGGCACAGGTTACAGAGGCATCTTTGTGCACATGGAAAGTGTTAAAAAGTACCTACTTATTGTGTTGCAAAGGCCACGCATTGCAAACTTGGGAAAGTATGTTAGGCAGCATGAATTTCGCCCTTAAGCAATAAGTAATATGTCAATTGTTTCTCAAAATTATTATCCCATGCTTGTTAGGATTTGTTTTTTCATTAAGTTCCTTTGCTACCTCCTCAGCCCATGTACATCTGACATGTGTTATTATTCTTTCAATTATTGCACATTTTCTACCAGGCCCACAGGGATCAGGATCCTCTCTACAAGGGTTTTTTTGCTCTGGGAGATGGTGATCTGCAGGACAAGGGCTCCCGAAGAGAACTGTGAGCACCCTGGAGCAGCCCAAAAGCAAGTAGCAGCTGCACCACCAGCCCCCAGCCCACCAATCCCAAGGTGAAAGCATCACCCTGACTTTGCAAAGGGGGAAGAGGCTGAATCAAGGTGAGACTTAAGTAGTTTATGTAAAGTTTTCCTTCTTAAGACTTCTGCCTCATGCCAGAGGGCAGCTCAAGGAAAAGCCCCAGAGAACACTTGTCCTCAGGCTAGGAAACTGAGCGGGGGAAGCCAAGTGCATGCATGGTTTCCCAAAAGGCTTTGGAGGACCTTCTACACATTCACAATGGTGCCAACAAGTGGGAGGCAATATGAGTCGTGACAAAGCCACAGAGGTATGCAAAATGCAGGCTGGTCTGATGCCTGCTCCCCCATGAGCTTTCCTATATGCTGATAAGGTGGACTCAGAGGCACAGAGTGGGCCTGAGAGCCCCCAGAGATGGGGGAGGTTCTGACAGTACAGAGTGTGGGCTTTACTTGGATTGTATCTGCTACAGAAAGGCTGTTCTCAGAACAAATTTTTATAAAAATTAGAAGAAAAAGAAAATAGAATAGGGTCCTTGAGGGAACAGCAGAAGTGGAAGGGTAGGTCTTGGACACCATTTGATGGAGCAAGACTCCAGGTAGCAAAGCAGCAAGACAAGAAAATACTTTCTACCCCTGCTCATCTTGTGACATGAAGTAGCAGTTGCACAGGCTTTGGAGACACCAGTGTCCATCCTGTCACTGACCCAGCAATTGCCCATGTAAGCCATGGTTCTGTGTCCCAGGAGAAGCCAGAGTCTCTCCTGGAGGTGAGACCCTCAAGCAGTCACAGCAGCCCAGGTCTCGGGCAGCTGGATAAGGCTGGTTCTGGGAGGGTTATGGGCTGTGCTGGGAAACATCACAGAAGCACCTGGACAAACTGAAACCCTCTGGACACCCGTGCCTCATGGCTCTCCTTCCTGCTTGCATTTGGGATGCAGATTTTATGCACTGGGCTCATCTCTCATAAAGGCAGGAAAGAACAGTTATTTACCTCTGTCTTGTTCTCTGCTTTTGTTAATTTACTATATAATTTTGTTTTACGGGTAGGCAGTGACTTTTATTTTCTTGTTGGTGCAGTTATTTTACAGTTGAAGAAAGGGCAGAGCTGTACATGAAATACCAGGTAAAGAAGGAGTGCCTGACACTCAAGGCCCTGGCAATGGAAAATATACTGGAACAGAGAGAACTTCTTTACTCACATAAAACACAGGAGGCTTTAACAAACAAGTCTCAGGTTTCCCTTTTTAAAAGTCAGAATTTACTAGAGTCTCTTGAAGTGAGAAAAATGCATCTATGGGAAAGGAGTGCCAGTAATAACAGGCCTGCACTCACAGCCAGTGGTAAAGAGAAACAAGCAGCAGTTTCCCCTGAGGGAAGGAGGATTCTAGAAGTTAAACAGAAAAATGTTTGTGGTTGTGGAGAGTTACAAGGCTTCCAAGGCACCTTGGCTTCCCTCTCCTGCCCTGAGCACCTTGGGCTGATGCATCAGCCCTGTGGCCCAGGGAAACAGCCTGTCAAAGAGCTTGATTTCGGCTGCTCCATCTTCTGCAGGGAGACCAAGGAAACACCCAAGTGTGGACAGATTCTGCCCTCCAAAATTCCTACTGAGGACTATTTACATGTTCTTTCTGTGCAGGAGACCACTGGTATCTCAAGAGTGGAAGATCTGCTTTGTTAAATTTCAGGCAACTCACACAAAAATGTGTGAGTTGAATGTGAGTCATCCTTTACACACTGATCAACACTCCCATTCTCATTTCTGCATTTGAATTATTTTGTTAAACTTGCATTTAAGACCTTTCTGTAATGTGACTTTTGTCTTGATATCAAATATACCTAATTATCCTGCTCTAATAACATCTATATTCTATAAGCACTCCTCCTGCAAATGTGCCATTTAATCTACACATGCATCAAAATCTGAGTCATTTCTTCTACACATTATTAAGTGTCCATTTTGGCTAAGGCAGCAATGGTTGCCAATCCCATTTCATACCAGTCCTTTTTTCTAATCTTTCTCTCCTCCTGGAAGAGGACTGCATAGGTGACCAGAGCACAGTCTAATATGTCTTTGTGTCTGCCTCTCACTTGGCTTTCATATGGATTTCATCTCATGTCTTATGTCAGGAATGCTCCGGTGGCCCCATTCAGTTGCCCCTCTCACCCATCTCTCCAGTTCCAGCTGAGATGAATGGCTGAAAATCTTGTGTAGAGAAGCTGAAGTCAATAGTTCAAAACAAATTTCCTGGCTCTCTTTTAACTGGGTGGAGAAAAATATACAACCAAAGCAAATCTGGTTTCGTGGCTAAGAGGCAAATCTTTCCTCCCCTGCAGCCACGGGAGACCCTTAACGTTGTGGAAAGGAAACAGTTTTGCTACACAGAGTAAGGGAAGAGCAGGGGGCAGCTTCTAAAGGGCCACCTCACCTTTTTGCTCTACACAGCAAGGCATGAAGACCTTGTGCTGAGAGGACACCCAGGAGGCTGGAGGTTTGCAAACACAGGAGATGGTGGCCAGGCCCTGTTATCTCTAAATCATACAAACTGCTGAGTGCCAGAATTGCAGAGATGTTAGCCAGTGCATGCTACAAAGGCGATGACTGGCAGGAAAAAGAAAGCAGGAGCCCATTAATTGCTGAGCTGAAGACTGGCAGAAATGGGAAGAGTCCTTCCTTGGGAAGCAAACCAGTTTGCTGGATGACAAAGAAAGAGGTTCTAAATGTGTCTCGCATATACTGAATGTAGACCTTTAAGTGTCATGAGACAACAATGCTTCCCATAACCTGAGTCAGCTCTCTAATCCCCACACTGCAGGTTACCACACAGACATGCACCCAAAGCAGCAGAAGAAATTGGAGATTGCGTCCCTCAGGAGCCATGGGAGCTCCACAGGCCATCCTGCTGCTCCAGAAAATAACATCATCATGCAAAACCAGGGTGTGACTGTGCTGCATTGCCCAACCTCTGCCCACTCAGCTGGTGTCTGCTTGGCCATGCTGGTGAAGAAGAGAGAAGACAAGAGGGCTGGCTGGGCACTGGGAAAGGGGGAGCATGTTGGTATGTTAGTCTGTGGTTAGTTAGGAGCAGCTGTGGCCTGGGGTAGTTTTTGATGGGGTGGGCTGTCCCCAGGTGTAATCCTGACTGCAATGTCTGGCTAAACAGAGACCATCCCATTCTACTGAGAGGGTGGTAGATGAGAGGCAATCACTGGCCACTGTTGGTTGAATCAAAACTCTTCCATAATACTAATGGGCTCAGTGGACAGAGCAGAATAGTCACTGGCTGATCTCAGCACCCTCTCTCTGACAGTAGCCCACGTGCTTCAGCAGATGGAGGACACCCCATGTGATTGCTGCAACAACCTCCTACATGGCAAGGGGTATATTTCCTACCTCTTCAGGTAGAATCTCACACAGGCCATGAAGTATGAGTTGTACCTGACCAAGTTAAAGGGAGGCTATGATTTTAACTGGGACTGTTCTGACAAGACTGGCTCAACTACCCTGGCCCATCCACCTCAGGATCCTGACACTGAAGAATATATTATCTCAGTGACTTTGATCAATGGGGACTGAGGATCATCACAGAGGGATGATAGAATCATAAAGGAAGACAGAATCATAGAATCATTTGGGTTGGAAGGGACCTTCAAAGCTCATGTAGTCCAACCCCCCTGCAATGAGCAGGGATATCTTCAACTAGATCAGGTTGCTCAGAGCCCCATCCAGCCCGGCCTTGAATGCCTCCAGGAATGGGGCATCTACCACCTCTCTGGACAAACTGTTCCAGTGTTTTAGTACCCTCATTGTAAAAAATTTCCTCATGTCTAGCCTGGATCTACCCTCTTTTAGTTCAAACCATTACCCCTTGTCATATCACTGCAGGCCCTGCTAAAAAGGGGTAAAATGATCACTTCCTCCTTTTTCCTCCTGCCGGGCCTGGCAGACCAACTGAGCCATTCTCTTCTGAGAAGAAGAGGGGAGTTCTGTCAACTCCAGTCTCTCTAGATTTAGGCAAGTGTTGGGCCTGGAGACAACAGTGGTTGAGCTGGAAAATGCCGCTAGCTTTCTGCTCAGCCTGCACTGCTCTTGCAGACTCCACTTTACTCAGCTTGTGTAAGGAGTGTTTTCTTTTGAGACGCTTCTGTAAGCAAGTGCTGGGAATGGCTCCTGTTCAAATCTAGTAGCTGACACAGCAAAATCTTACACTGGATTGTTGCAGATCTTAATTCAAAGACACAATCCATTTGGAGTAACTCATGGAAACCCATTATTATTTTTGCCACTGCTTGTTGAGCTGCTTAGATAATCAAAATGCTTGTGAGAACACGCAAAAACTCTTGCTGTTGGCCTAAAAGGTGGAAAGAGCAGTGACATGTCCCAAGCAAGAAGCAGCAAGATGTGCAGGAGGAAGGAAAGGATGGAGGAGGGTAAGAGCCATGACAGCCCCTGGAGCCTCAGTGACATGAACTTCGTTGTGGTTAAACCAAACACTTTCTTGAAAAGCTCTTACCTGCTCTCTCATTTCATTGATAAGGTACAAGTAAGGAAGGGAGAAACATAATGTGATTATTTTTTTTTTAAAGCTAGTAAGTCAAAAGCCCTTGCTGTGGTTTGGAAGCCCAGCACTCCCTGAGACAGAGACAATTCACTAAGCCTGGCCCAGCTGCCTGGGGAGAGCTGGGGAGCTCCAGGAGAGCCTGCTCATTTTTCAGTCTGGAAGTCTGGGAACAGACAACAAATTAATGGGGATTGTTTCCTTTAAGTCATGAGGAAAAACGTTAATTACTGTTGAGGTTTCCGTTCTGCACCGGTAGGGAGTCATTGTTTCACTCTTTGGACAAAGATGTTAAGGAGTATTTGGCATAGGAGGACAGCGGTGACTTTGTGCATTTCTGTCACATTGGCTTGAGATAGACACCATTACTTATTTAGGGTTTGATTCTGCAAGCATGTAAGTAGGTTTTATGCAAATGGTGCCTTTGAATTATTTTGTAGATGTATGAAAACATGCATGTCATACCCGTGGGTCCCCAAAGGTAGCAGGGAAAATGCCCAGCTGGAGCTCTGAAGATTGACAGCAGTTTTGTTATTTCCAATAGGAAGCTAAATAATGACATTTCTTAGATATAATCATTTACAAAGTAAAAATGTCAGTGTTACAAGTTATATTTGAAACTATTTTCTTATGACTGATTATACATCTGGAAGTGAATATGCAGCTGCAGTTACCAAAGTCAAAGTCCCATAAATATACTCTAACCATAATAATCTTTTTTTGCCAACAGAAAACATGGTCTTTCACACCTGAAACACATATAACAGTATAAAATGTAAGCAGTGACACTGTGTAATTATGCAGTTTCTATACAAAACCGTGGAAAAAGAGAGAAAAGCATTTGAAGGACCTTAGTAATTCATGAACTTTGCTGCTAATTCATTGCGGCTCTTTGGATTTCATAAGCTCCTGCACACATTGTGTCTCTAAGGCTAAATTCAGTGGACCCTTGTCAGTTTACACCTAAGGTTTAATATATAGAGTCTCTGTCCTGCTGAAAGTGTTTCATTGCTCTTTGCACAGCTCCATAAAACATCGTGAACATTTAATAGCAAATGGAGGTTAAAAAAAGGCAAACCTTCAGAGGAAGACCAGGTTTTTGTGGTATGCCTAGATTGAAACAAAGGAATAAACTTAACAGCAGAATCAATTATACTGTTAAGCAGGCATTCTTTATTTTATCAGCACTGGGGATCATCCTCCATAAGTGCTCAAATGACTGGATGCTCTTGTGTTGCTTATATTCACACAAATATTTCATATTCATTACAATGTTTGTAAATGTTGACATACAACACATCTATACTAAAAAATAATTGGTGATGTTAGTTATAATTGTTTAGTTTCTTACCTATAAAACATCTATTAATTACTAGTTAAATATGAGCTAAGCACTCTGCTTCTAAACAATGTATTACTTAACTTGCTCTCTCTCTCCCTTGTCATGCAGAAGGATCTAAAACTTGAAAAATATCACCTCGTTTTGCAGGTGGTCAGAAAGCATTTATCATGTCAACTGGTTAATAATGGCTACGTCTTTTGTAACTTAATCACAGTATACATTAATTTAGCAGCTTCTCTTCAGGATGTTGTGAAAGTAGAGGGTTATACATAATTACTCTGACTGAGCCAGTAAGGAAAATGGGCAGTTTGTGTATTTATATATTATTTCCCAAATTGCTGTCTCTGACTGCCTGTCAAATGGAACAGATACAAATGGTTAAATCCCTTTGCCCAAACTCTGCTGTTAATCTATATCCAGCAGTGTTCACTCACTTCTTCCAGACATAGACTGCATGTGGCTTCTTGGCTTTTGCTATGAGGGTATGTGTGTGTATGTGTAAGGAACATGAGATGAAACTAATTTAAATTTCTACGACCTACATAGAACCCCCTGACTCAACCTCTGAAATGCTACCTCTACGAAATTCCCCAACAAGGCCCCTTTGGCTCCTTGGAAGTTGGCCTTCTTTCAGAAGAGTCTAACAATACCTCCCAAATTAGGGGTATTCAACCACCCCCGCCCAGAGTCAAAGAAGATAATTATCAGCATGATTTAACTGGAAAAGTTTCAACTCTTTAACATACAGTGGTTACATTTGCAGATGGTATTGTTAGTATGTATGGGAGGGACGGGGCATTTTGTTAATACTGATATCTAAGGTATATGTGTGTAGGATCTGGCCTTTTCAGATCGCTGTAATATTGTTAACTAAAGGTTGGTGCCTTAATAGGTGTCCTGTGTTTATAAAAATCATCTGATTACTAAGGAAAGACAGGAGGACGATGAGGTGGAAAATGAAGTTTCTGATGAAAATTGTTGCTGCTGCTGCTGAGAATGAGGGGAGCTCCCACAGCTCTGGAGACATGGAGTGATGCCACACACCCACCCAGTGATCCCGACTCCCATCAGGGCAATCCACACACGATAATTACATCAGTGATGCCACTGAAAACCTCTGATAACCCTGCAGTGAAGTGACTTGCACAGATTTAGCTTCATTTGCAACTTCTGAAAGGAGTGCAGAGTTCTTGATATCAGTGTTTTCCCAAACTGCAAAAGTCTCTGAAGTGCAGGGTCAAGCTGAAAAATTGAACAAATTTAGGCTGTCGTTAACATTTTGGAAAAGGACAAAATACTTCACACCAATAAAGGCAAACGGCCATAAATACTTTCTTTATGTTAACCATCTATTCTTGCCACAGGGCTGCTTCACAAATACAAATTGAAAGGCTGGTTCTACATTGAAGGGCAGTTGTCCCCATTTCTCTCCTTCTTAATGTGTGCTCCACACTATTAAAAGCCTCAAGCATCCATATTTTGCATGTATCAGCTCAGTGAATGGAACCACTAACAGAAAGATGCCTTATCAAATGCAGAAGATGGAAGATGTCAAGAGAGCCCGACACCCGCTAATTCTAGAGATAACTTTAATGTTATTTTAATTACCATCATGGAAAATGCAATGAAGAGTCTATGGCCCAGTCCTGTTCTCATAACATTTTATGAGAGGTTTGGCACCAGCTTTCATGAAAACAGGGCTGGGTGTCATACCTTTATATACTGGTAATGTTAGAGGGATTGCCAGTATCTCTATAATCTGTAAAGTCAGATTGCCTTTGTAAATCCAGCATATGAACCAAAGGCAACAATAGGAGGACCTGCAATTATGAACTCAAAGAGGGTCACATATAGGAGAGAGAATGGATGTTAGAGCAGCAGGAATATGACACTGTTGCATTAACTAGGGTATACAGAAGCTGTGTGTAGCACAGGTAGAGCTGATTTCACCTGTATGCACTGAACTGAGGTGAGCAAGGAGAAGCCTTGGCTCATGCTGATCATTGACATAAATGCAGACTTACAACTTGACACACCTACTTTGAAAAACAGTAATTCTGTGCTTGCAGAAGCGTGTGTCTACTCCTAGCATTGACATCAGATGGACAGTGGGCCAGAACAGCAGAGGAAAGAGGGCAAGATATACCTATACTTCATTTTTTCTGCTGAATGAAGACAAAAGGACACGCAGAGGGATAAGTCAAGGAGATCTGGGGAGATTGGGAAATTAACCGAGAGCCAAAGAATGGAGGGCCAGTGAGAAAACTGAACCATCATTAGAATATTTGAGGTGAAAACAAAAGGCTAGAGTATAAGCTAAGGAGCAATCCGAGAATCTTTGCAGTGGACGTAGAAATCTCAAAGGAATTGAACAGATCCAGGGAAGGAAGAAAAAAAGAGCTAAGAACCTAGGTGATGCCAGGTAACATGCAACAAGGGGAGAGGCTTCTGGATGTTACCTTAAAGGAAAACTGGGTACAGGCAAGTAGTGGAGATGAAGAAAAAAGGAGAGAACCAAACAAGTGTTGCCACTTGTGCAGGATTGCTATGTAGAACAGGACAAAACAAAAATCCCACTACAGGAAGTGCAATCTGGGACACAGGAAGCAAGTGAAATGCAAAGCCTTTGGGGAGCTCAGGAGCAGCTTTAGAGGAGTTGCAGCAGGGTGGGTTACTGTGGGATGCAGTGCTCAGAGCTCTTCAAGGAAAACTGGAGGCAGGTCCAGGGCTAAAGCCAGGGAGAAGCAGAGAAAAAGGAAGAAAAGGATTAGAGGATGAGCAAGAGAAGCTCCTTGGGCTGGGGAAAAGCTGCAGGAACAGAATGGAGAAGGAGGAAGGGAACAGAGGATATGGCTAAACGAGATCAGTTCCCAGGAGAAGAGCAGGTTGGTAGAGGGAAAGGGGCAGCCAGCATGGGTTGGGAGCCATGAGCTGTGCTGGCAGCCAGCTGCAGGAGCTTGCTTATTCAGCAAGTCAGGCAGCAATTAATTAAATCAAGCCAGGCTGCAATCAGTCAGTTAAATCGGGTAACAATAACCCAATTAAGCTGAACTGGGGAACAATGAACTTATTACATCAAACCAGGGAACGACAAATTAATCAAATCAGCTGGAAGCCTCCACGGCTCTATCCGTAGCCTGGGCTAGGTGCCACTGGAGCTGGGGACTCTTGCTGCAGCTGCCTGCTCCAGGAGAAACATCACAACAGCAACTGCACATCACTGCTGACAGCCTTTCTGGTCCCCCTTTGCCCAGAGCGAAGAAGGACACGGCAGACTACAGCTGGTCAGACGAAATATTTGTAATAAACCAAAGGGGCGGGGAGATGTAAACTGTCAGCTTCCAAATTAGCAATAGTGTTGCAGAAATTACTGGGCTGCCTAAGGAAGGAGAAAGCTCTACCTCTCAAATCAAGCTGATGCTGGATATCCAGAGCTGTCAGCTTAAGAAATTAACTGACAGTGATTTAATCTATCCTACCTAGCACGCAGAAGAGGTACACGTTTCAATGGCATCCTGGAAGACCATGTGCTAAAACAGCTGCTTATACCCATTTTGAGGTAACAAGTGTAAACTATCTGAATTGGTGTGAGCCAGCCTGGTCACGTACTGGCGGTGCTAGAAACCATTTTCATCCCCTTTTGTTGGTCCCCCATGTCATTTGGGGTTGGGGTGGTTTTTTTGGCTCTCTCCTGTTTCTCCTTCTATCTCCACAAGCAGGGAACATCACTGAGCTTGCCAAGTTACCTCAGGAGGAAAGCAGCCAGTATGTTTCACTTGGGATATTTATGGATATCAGTTAACTGAAAATAAAAAAGGGAAGGTCTCACTGATGAGGACGACCTGAGGTCAAAAAGATAAGGGAGACAGCCACCTGCCCTATTATTCAAGGAAAGTGCAATCTTAATTGTTCCATGGGAGCACATGTAAGGCCTGTACAGGTGGGAAAAAGTACTGCTTGTCACAACAGTACTAATGCTTGAGGAGCTGTAATGGTTAATAAATGGCAATATTACATGAGCAACCTTTATGATACTGCATGTTATCATTAAAGTAATTATATTGCAAAGGAAGTGACTCTTTGGGTGTCATTTCTGGCTAGATGAGGTCCTGGGATTTGCCGAGAGTGTGTAAATCAAGGCCAGCACAATCCCTGTAGGAATGCTGGCCAGTAAATTAAGCTGAAAAGAAAAACTGAGGAAAAGCAGTTTCCTAAGCAGCATACAACAAGGATGAAGCTTGATCAGGGACTTTGTATATAGCACCAGTACCACATGCTTGCCTGTTGTCCCCTAATAAATGTGCCACAGGAGAGTGTGCACTTGGAGACACCCCTGCACAACTGCTTCACACAGAAGGACTGCGCTTAATTTTCTTTTTCCCCTCTGAACTGCTAAATAGGCAGAAGAGTGCCAAGAGTCTAATTGGAGGTGTGAAGGTTTGGAAAGAAGCCAGAAATTTTGGGGAAGAAAAACCTCCCACTTCCAGTCTTCACTACAATGTCTGAGCAATGGTCTGCCATAGGAAAATAGGAAACTTCCTAGTGGTTTTATTTGTTTGTTTTCCTCCTTTTTTATCCCTTCTGAAAAATAAGAAGACTGAGAAGTTGGATTTGTTTTGTACAAATCTTCAGTCTAACGAAACATGTGAAAAATCAGGTTAAAATTTCAGTCAAAAGTTCTAGTCATATCAGACTCTGGCTTGATTAGACTGATCAAGAGGAAAACTTGGACTACACCAGTATTTTAAAAGGGGTCTTCATGATTTAAAGGCACTTACAGGACATCAGCCTTGCCTGTCATTATGACCTTATAGATGATGATCTGCATTACTGAAGAGGCTCGTCTTAAGCTAGTTAAGCTTTGTACCTAAAGCTACTCTCGGTCCTCAATATTATGTTGTGATAACTATCTCTGTTTTCCAAAAAATGTATTTACAAAGATGTTTACTTTGTATCTGCATTATCATGGGAGTCATCTAGTAATACAGAATTCCTGAACCCTATAACTTTAATTTTCCTCTTTGTTCATATGTTGGTAATACATGGTTTCTATGTTTATCCAACCATTTCTTCTCCCTTTTTACTTAAAAATTATGTCAACAAACAAAATATAATCATGCACATTATAGTGCACAGCTGTGGCTGTTACAGGAGGAGGGGATGTCATCATTCAAAAGTAATCAATTGTAATTGTAAAAGTAATTCAAAAGTAATAAATGTATTTATTTCACAGGTTTATTGAACAGTACTTCTTATATGCTGGCTAAGCAATATACAAAGTATTCCTCATTTGTAAAGGAATAAGTACTATCTAGCTCTGATTACTAAGTAGTCAATTACTAAATAGGTTTCATTTTTTCCCCACATAATTAAAGAGAAAACCCTGTGATTAAAACTAGGAAACCCTTTTTACTGTTCCTTAAATTTCCAGCATTGACACATCTCATTCTTTCTATCTAATGTCACTTGCATCATCACTTACAATCAAAGAGCGTGCTGATGTTACCAGGTCAGAGAAGTAGCATTCAACAGACGAAAAATACCCAGCAGAGGAGAACCTGTCCCCTTGCTCCCCACCACCCATTCACCTGATGCTCCCCACTGTGGTTCCAGCTAAAGAACAGCTTGTTCGACATTGTCTCGATTTTGAAACACAGAACTTCACTAAAAGGTTTTTCATTCCTGCCAGAACTGGGCGTTTCTGCCTTGGGATAAGTTGTTGGTCTCCAGCCATAACACCCTTGCAAGGCAGTGCAGTGAAGACCTGAAGCAAGGCAGCTCAGAGAGGTTCACGTTGTACCCCTCCCACAGCTCCTTTAGGTAATTTCACAGCAAGAATCAGAGGGGGCTTGTCTCCATTAGTTTTTCAAAATACTTTTCTTAGTGCAAAAAGCCCACTTTTTGGTGGTAAACACAGCCTTGAAATGCTGGGCAAAACTTTAAATCTTCTGCTGCAGCTAAATATACCCAACATTTAAAGTATTTTGATCTTGGAATGACAGAGATGGGACATGTTTTACTTTTTCAAGGTCGCTGAATCAAGCTGGAAAGTGAGTGGAGAGGGAACACCACGTGTTCCAGATGTCTGTTCTGAAGCTTTTCTTATATTGGGAGATGGGCTTCCATTTCGCAAACTGAAGACATGTGGCCGGGTCCACAGCCACCTCCCTTCCTCATACACACCGTACACATGAACCTTGAACATCACCTCAGCACACAACTTCACTAGAAGTCAGCAAACACAGGAAGACTCAGGCCTCAGGTATTTATGGCTTGTCTACCTCAGTGTAGCATCACATACCCTGGGCCTTGTCCTGCAGTTGCCACAGTGACCTGACTCCAGTCGCAGCAAGTGCTGTGTCCCCCATGGATGGGATAAAGCTACTGAATGGTCCGAGAGAGCTTGACCAGCAGGTTCAACTAGAGGCCTCCTGAGATCCCTTCCGTCATGAATTTTCCTATGGTCCTCACATGCAGGTTCCATGGATCTGACTGCAAGTTTAAGAAGGGGTGATGGAGGGAAGACAAACATACAGAGGCAGAGGCTAATGTTTAAACCCCAACTCATGGCAGTCTTTTTCAAGTATAAGATAGAGTTGCTCATGCTAGAAATTTCTACTTCTTTTTGCTGAGCATGAGATCAATTAAACCATTGACTTTTGCAAAAGATTTTCCTTGGCATTATTTTTTTTCTAGAAAATGGAGATAACGGAAGAATTTAGCTGGAAATAATTTATGTTTGAGCCCTTATACTCTAAACAATCATGAACACACACATTTTTCACCCAAAGCCCAAGTGAATGTACTGTTGTTGTGCTGTACGCTTTTACGTTTTCTTTGGAAATTTAGTTAAGAGTATTAGAAACCATTTATTTAGTTTGATGTGCGTGCGTGCAAGATGGAGAATTCCGTTTCGGGCAGGGATTTTTGAACCCAAAGTAAATTGTTTCCTCAGCAACTCTATTCCTTAGAAACAAAAAAACTTTCCAAAATAGGTCTTTGCACTGACAAATATCTGCAGCTCTGTGAAAGCCTGCGGGTTTGCAGGGCACTGCCCTAGCATTTCAATCACACTTGAAAATTAACCTCAAAAAGCCAGAAACTACTAGCTCTTTCCTTCTGTCTCCAGCCAGTGACTCCTCAACAATTTTTAGGAGAAAAAGACGTGATTGGGGGGTTGTTTTTTCTAATCTCCCAAAGACCTTTTGAATACCTGGATTTGACAAGACGGGAATACGACCCTCTTATCCTAAATAGATATTAATTTCCTCTGAAAAAACCCCACATATCTGCAGTTACCCTCCCTTCCCCTCGCGTTCTCCCCCTGCAACTTCCAGCGTGGGGGGTGGGAGGAGCGCCCGCCCCCGGCGCTTCCCGCCGCCCCAGCAGGGACAGCAGCCGCAGGTCACGGCGGTGGGATGAGCACCCGGCCCCGCCCCGGGTGCGCCGCGTCCTCCCCAGGCGGCCCGAGGAGCCCGGCGCGGGCGGAGGCGGGCGAGGGGCGGGTTAAAAGCGGCGGCAGGTGAACGGGGAGGGACCTTAAAGCGCTGGGGCGGCGAAGCTGGGACTGGCCGCTCCTTGGAGGCACTGCCGGAGCCGTATCGAGCCCCGCCAGCCCGCCCGCGGTGCCTGGCCCCCGGAGCTCCCGGCGGGGCTGAACTGAGCTCTACCCGCGGCACTGCGGAGCAGGTGAGCGGCGCGGCGGGACGGGGGAAGCCGGCGGGGGAAGCCGTTCCTGTGCGTCCTCCGTGTGGAGCGGGCCTGGTGGTGGTGGAAGGGATGGGGGACTCAGCCCGGCCCGTTGTCCCCCCTGCGGTCGCTGCCGCTGCACTTGTTGCACCCAGCGTGGGGCTGGGGCGTTGGGCGCTCTGGCGGCGCTGCCCGCCGCGACTGGGAGTGGGGCCGCCTGCAGAGACCGGCCGGGGCCGGCGGATGGGACCGTGTGCGCTGCCCCCTTGTGCCCCAGAGGATTTACCCGTGAGCTCTCGGTTTCGCTTCCTGAGCTTAAGCATGAGGGGGAACGCTTGAACCCCGCGATCAGTTTTAAAAGGGAACACTCTTGTTTCTCTTACCTATGCAGTTAACTTCTAGCAACCTCTTATTTTTTTTTAATGCACCTTCTCCCGGCAGCTCTCTGTAGGCACGTTATGTGAAGTACCCGACCAGCTAAAACACCAAGCAAAATCAAGGCCTCCGCAATTACAGGTAATTTGTGACACGCCTATAACTGTGAAGAGAGCAGCAGGAAGGTAAACAGCTTGCATCAGTAAAACTGACAGGTCCTGTGAGCGTCCGATCACACACTGGAAACATTCCTCAGATTTACGGGGAGAATAGGAAATGGGAGGTGTGAGTCAGAAATAAATGTGTTTTTGAGTGTTGGTGCTGGATAAGATTGCACAAGGAATTGAGTACTCGGGCCCTGGAATGAAACATGAGTTACAAGCTGGAGTGAGGGCAGGAGGGTTTGCTGAGCTCCTGCGGTAGCTGGTATCTGATTGTTCTGTGGCCTGCTGGCCATGGCTGGTTTTGCTGTCATTGCACCTTCCTAGATTGTCTGTTACTTCTTCAATCTTTTGAGTTGAAGAATAGTTTTTCTTTTTTTTTTTTTTTTTTCCCAATAGAATAATTAATTTCTCTGTATTGTGCTCTGTTAGTTTTCACTGTGTATCTGGAAATAATCTTAAGAGAACAGGCAAAGGGTTGAAAGAAGGAAGTGGCTTTTTGTCTTAAGAATGCTCTTTCAAACCCGGTTTTTCTGACTTTTATCACTAAAGATATTTTATTGGCTGTGGCCTGTGTGAAATGATATGGGGGTCTGGGCCCAAGTTCTGTTTGGGATTACCGCAGTGTATGCATGTGCACTGAGTTGAGAGTATATGTATTTTTTATCCTTGATATTGTTAAAGAAGGTAGATGTGGTTTCTAGTATCTCTTGGTCTCTGCTGTTCAGCCTGGAAACTGTGCTTGCCAGATATTTGCCTTGAAGAGCCCTAGAGGAAAGGCAGCAGGCAGAAGGATGTCCATGTGGTTCTGGTAGGTTTAACTTAGGAGACATGGCAATGGAGGGACAGGTCTCAGTCTGGAAGGAGACACCTCCATGTGTCAACTAGGCATTCAGTGTAATTTTCCAGGTGGGATTTCCAACATGTCTGCCGAGCCGTGAGGCTTTGCATTTGTCGGGGTTTCTGGGAGATTTCTGTGCCCAAAAATTTTAGTCTGGTAATTGGTAGACGGACATATTACAGAGCTTAAAAATGGAACAATAAAAAGCCATGAGTTAAAACTATTCCTCTGGAGGAATTAATTTTGTTGTGACAGGGCTAATTTTCTCAACTTGCAGAGGCTTGTGCCTCTGACTGTTGCTGGTTTGCATCCCTTGAAGCATAACCCAGGTAGATTACTTGAGTGGCCTCGTTTATGTTGTGCAAAAAGTAATTGCACAGTGAAAAAGGTATAGCAGACTATCTTGGTCGCTGGAAAAATAGCAACAGTTTGAGATGGACATACAAGTTCTTAATAACAGTCATTCCATAGGCTCAGGTGGTACCTATGAGTAAAGAGAGTGCTTTAAAAGTCGGTTCTTTGTGTTATTCATGTCAACAGTTGCAATGAAATCAGTGGTCTCAAGCTACATGAAATGGGAGCATGGGGTGCATTTTTGTTTTTTCTTTTGATGTTTTTCCTTGTTCTGTTCCTCACTGGTTTCAGTTGTTGTTTAATGATGACTGATGAGTTATCTGAAAGGAGAACTGTGACTCTTGCCTGGCTAAACACCAGTTTGTAAGGAAAAGCCTGACGTGATGATATGTGAGGAGAGATAAAGTGCTTTCAAAACAGAAGGAATGTGGAAAAAGAGAAACACATCTTCTCTTGGTTGATAAAAGAAAGTTGGAAGCTAATTCTATTCTTTATCTTTTACGAATGCTTCTTCCTGTAATAGTTTGGTTTTGTTTTTTTAAAGACAAAAAAGTTGCTGTTGTCTTTACTTTTGGTGAGAGAAATGATAACAAAAAAAACACTCAAGGAAAAGCTGCACTGCTGTGTAAAATCTCCCTGTTTATAAATTTAATTAGAATTTCCAAAAGGGTGCAAGTTCTGTCTGTGAGTGAGTGACTTGCCAGTTTTGTAAGAAATGTTACAATGAAGTGGGAGGGGGCAGATTGGAAGAGGGGATATAGACATTTGCCTAGGTCTAGGGGGAAGGAAATAAGAAATAATGGGGTAAAAAAAAAAAAACAATAAAAAAAACCCCAAAACATAAAAATGTCATAACTAGGAAGTTGCTGTTTTAATGACTGGGAGCAGTTCACTGTGTATAAAACTTTCTTTAAAAATATGGGAAATGGAACACTTGCATCAGTGAAGTCGTAATCTTCAGGAATGTGGCTTTCTTTCAAAGTGAGAAATTTAAAGCACATTTTGAATGAAGGGTTTACAGGGGAGAATGGCTGAGAGGGGCCAGATTCTAACAGGGCTTGTGCTGCCTTGTCAGGCCTTCAGGTGTGACTGGCACTTATGATTTACTCTTTTCCACAAGTGGAGTGAATTTTGTGCAGCAGTGTTTGGGATGATGGTAATAATCCATTTACTGTTGTAGCCTAGTAAAATGTCTATTTCCAAACATGCTCAGAAAATGACTTAACTCATGTAGGGGCATGAATATGGGACAGTCAGAGGGGGGTCACCATGGGTAGAACTGAACCCTTAATGCTGTTGATAGTTAACTAGCATACTTTTTTACAATTAACTACATGCATATTGGATTCTAAGGTGTGATGTTGTGTTAAAGGCTATCTTTGAGTTTCACACTAGGTTTAATTAGGGCAAAGAATGCCTCCTGTTTTCATAAACTTGAGTAGAAGCAAAGTACAATGCTTGCAGTGTTCAGACCTGCAACTCTCAGAGGTTTCCTATTCCTGATTAGTCTTTGCCTGTTCTTGTGTCAAATCAGATATACTGTAAATCCTCTGTCATGCCTCTTCTGTTATCTGGTTTCCCCTGATCTGGAGATAGGTGTTCAGAACAAAGTTTAGGAGCTGCTAGAGAGAATTGCGCAGGCTTCTGTGATTGTGAGACTGCTCTTTTGATCTTTATTAAACTTTTTAGGAAAGTAGATATTTCAAAGTGTTCAACTACATGTTCCTCAAAGTTTGCAATATACTGCTCTAAAATTAGAATGACTGGAAGCTGCCTATAATAGTGAAATTAAATGATTTTGCTTGCTAATGTCTGACTTCAAAGCTGTACCTTTTTACATTTTGAACTCTACTTTAAAGCTATAGCAATGTAGGGAGCTGTATTCTTTTTCAGGTAGCAGGAATATCCTGGATGATTGAATTCAATCTCTGTACTTCCAACTTCAAACTGGTACTTATCTGTTTTGGTCTACTGATAATCATGTACGAGTCTGTGAAGCCTGATTGTAGTTCAGCATTTTGGAACAGCCCTGTGAGATGGTGAGATTTGTTATTCCCTGTTTAGTGTCTGGGAAACTGAGCCATGGGGTGGGCTGGCAAATTAGGTAGGAAGTCTGAGAGAGTCAGCAAGTAATTGCTGTAGCCAGCCTTTCTTGGTGAAATAAAAGGATGCTGTCTTTGGAAGACGTTAATCTGTATTTATTAGTAGCTTCCTTGGTTCGGTTCTGGCAATGCAGTGTTCTTGTGATACAGCACCAAAACTAACTCTGCAATAGAAATGTCAAAATCTACACACTAGGCATTAAGGGCTTGCTATTTTGCTTAGCAGTAAGTTAGAGCTCAGGTTGACAGGGTGATGATATGTGGATTCAAAACTGCTGAAATACAGATTTGTCTTCTTCAAATCTGGATATGAAATGGCATATACAGGTCTAAGACACCTTGATGCTGGTTATCAGCCCCTGTATGAGTTGGTGCTCCCAGCATAGCTGTTTAGATCAAGACCTGAAGGGAAAGTTGTATCAGCAGCACCTTTGCATCCATGCTGGACCTCAACATTCATCAATATTTATTGGGTGATAAAATAATTTGGGTAATGATCTTGGTCTGCAGTTCGGATGTTTATAAAGCTTTTCTATGGCAAAAATTTGGCATTAGAACTGCCAGTCTCAGAGATCAGAGTTATTTTTGTCCCTGGCTTGGGGGTGACGAGGGACACTTGGGGACCAGTGCTTTTTTTTTTTGCTTAAAGATTATCTTGGTTAACACATTCCCATAAAGGATAAAGTGACTTTTGTCTTGGCAGACTGCTGATCTTGTGTCAGTATCTGGAGGCGCTGCTGAAAGTGGAGTGTCACACTGGGCTGGTAACTCTTGGTACACCCTGCACTAGAATTCTAATAAGAGTGGGGGTGTTGTGAACACAGTCTACATTTCTGTGTAGTTTCAGAAGAATAAGTAATTTGGTATCCAGTTTGTAGCTGTGGGGTGAAGGGTATAATCTTACTCTGAATTAATGTATAAATTAGCATACTGTGGACCCCCTATTTACTGGGGCTCCTGGATGATCCTATAGTCTAATCAAATAGTGTAACACTTCCTAACAACTACATGTTTTGCTTGATAATATCTTACAGCAGCAAGTGCCATGTTGTATATGTGAGAGGAATGTATCTTTTGTTTTTTCCTTCACTGTATCATACTTGTGGTTTGCTGAAGTTGTGGATTTAACCATTGACTAATGATTTCCCAGTACAACAGTCTTTAACAGATGCTTTTTTTGATTCTGTTAACGAGCTGTACTCAAACACAGGAGCTCGATGCTGATTGTCCACAGTGTGGTGAGTTGCAGGGTTTTTCACTGGGTGAAACTGCTTTGATTGTGGTTTAGTGTCGGCTTACAGGAGCCAGCTTTGAAGCAGAAGGCAGTCTGGCCAGGGCAGCACAGAGTTGAAAACAATGCTGCTTGGAAGCTGAGAGCTACAGAAATAGAGAAGCTGTAGTTCTTTTCTTGCTGCTGTCCAACCTACTAGCGAAAAAACCTTGACGCTTCTGTTCTTCCCACCTTTCTGCTTTACTTGTCCCACTCCCAAATTTACTTAAGCTTTCATTTTTTTAACTTATTATTGTGCTGTGCTGTACTTCTGAGACCAGCAAAGCATGTAAGTCCCTGACTGCCTATATACTATTATTTCTGTAGGCATTAACCCAGATTTGCTCACATAGAAAATACTATCTGGACTGGCTCTATGAAAATTAAGAGCTGCCACCCATTAAAGGAATTGGCTTTCCATCTTTCTTCTCTTTGGTCAGCAAGACAGTTAATATTTTACTTGCTAGTAAGAAAGGTCTTAAAAGCAAGTATCTGGAAGAAAGATACCGTATGATTGGGAGTCAACATACCAGGGTTTGAGTAAGTTACAGTAAATGAGCCATTGCATAAGTACAGATAGCCCAAACTTGATACTTAGCTGGTGTGATCTGCACTGATGCCCAAGTAGTGTGAAGTGCCATACTCAGTTAACTTGAGTTCTGCTTGGGTTGCTGTGTCTGTTTATTGGAGAGAGGTGGGCACTTCAGCAATTTCAGAATTGCCTTCATTAGATCCTCTACATTGTATTGATGAGAACTGTTCAAAGCCAGCTAGTAGGAAACACTGGGGCCAAAGTATTTGCA
Source organism: Columba livia (assembly GCF_036013475.1). NCBI lineage: Eukaryota > Metazoa > Chordata > Aves > Columbiformes > Columbidae > Columba > Columba livia. The sequence goes on along the minus strand of NC_088602.1, from coordinate 20,161,266 downwards.
TGGCATTTAGGCTGCTTGAATATGGCCCTACAATCTGTGTCACCCTTCAGGGAGAAGATGGTGGGACCTCACTGGTTTCTGGTCTGTGCCTGTATCAATCTCTGGAGTTTCCAGAAGTCATATGACTTTCCACCAGCATAAAAACAAGGCGGAGAGGGCATGAGGGTACAGCAAGAAGGTGCAAAGGTTGGCGACTAGCTCAGCAAGCAGCAGGAAGAGTAGGGGATTGTTGCAGGAGGAGCTGAAGAGATAGTTGGAGAATTTGGAAAGGTAGGTGGGAATGGTGAAGGGGGAGGGTTTGGGCAGATATGAAGGACAAAGGCTTTTTTGGGAAGGAGAGGAAATGTCATGAGGAGACTCAAGGTGAAAGGCTGCCTCTCCCAAGTGTGTTGGCTTTTTCTGCTCTGATACAGGTACAGCCGTGCTTTTGTTAGAATTGAAGCACTATGTTTTGGCTTAGCAAGCTCAATACACTCTCAAAGGAGGTGGAGCAAGTCAGATGGAGAGTATACTTTCATGATGTTGTCCTCAGCAATAAAGCTTTGCCAGCTTATTTTCTTCACTGACTGCTCATTCTTACCCATGCTTTGCAGTTTGCAGCCTGATTTTTAAATAAAGATGTGCTTTTCAGATGCTTTGTGGGTCTGTGCTGTAAGGACAGATAAGGTTAAAAACAAAATGCACATACTGGTACTGGGAATAACTTTTGAACAAGCCACCTGGTTTATAATGCACCCCCACAAAGTTGCAGGAGATGGAGAACTGCAAGGTGACCTCAGGAACAAATGGTGGTGGGTGAGCATCTTGAGCTAACTTTGCCACTGAAGACAAGCTGCCCTTTAGGTAAAGGTATAGGTATACCCTGAAGCACTCACATTTAGATTCCCGTTCTTCATGTGAGTTGGGAAGGAGTAATTGCTTGTGGAAGCAAATCCTTGTGGAGTTGTGGTAACAGGCAGCAGTACTGTGTACAGTGAGAGGTGACATGTAAGAAACAGCACTTATGGGGATGAGGTGCACAGGTGCCACTTCTCAGCTTTTCCCACTGTAAGGAGTGGCTGACAGGCAGGGAGAGAAACAACGGCTGAGAGAAGAAATGCAAGGAGTCTGAAATTAAAGCATGGGTGACTTATGTAATACTGCAGCTTACATGGTGCCAGTCTTCCTCAGGTTTTATATTCAGGTGTGCATAAGTATTTCTAGTCATAAAACTTAGTTGTAATGTCATTTTACAGCTATTGTAATTGCAATATGTATGTAATAGTAACAGGGTGCTAGTAAAAACACTAATAAAGTTGTAACTGTTCCTCTGTTTAACATGCAAGGATTTCCAAAGCAAATCCTGAAAGAAGGGCTGGTGTGATGAAAAATCAGATGGTAAAAAAAAAGGGGTGGAAACAAAGATTTAAAAATCTGGCTGGTATGTTTTAAATATTTCTGGTATTGGGGGTCTTTCCTGTGCCCTCAAAGTTGTTAACCTGCTGAGACTTTCTCTATATTTGTATGCTAATGAAAAATAAACATTCTTAAAAAATAACTTGGCGGGATAGGAAGGTAATGCTGCTTCCAGGACTGTTTTCAGACAGATACAGAGGTAATAGTCCAGATATATTTTGCGTTCTGAAGGACACTCAGGAAAAGTTCCCTCCAATCTGAAGAAAATCTTGGGTCCTCTCTTGGTTTTCACCTGCTGAAGTACAACCCCACAGTCAACCAGCATGGTCTGGTGGAAATGTAGTTCAGGGAACCAGTGAAAGGAGATTATGCTTATGTTCCAGTAAGTCAAAGAAAAACAACAAGAAAAATCACACGCACAAAAAACCCACAACCAAACAAAAAACCCCTTTGCATTCATACAATGTGTCCTCGTTTTTCCTGAGCTGTTGCATGCTTTTGACTGATGCTCTGTATTATTGCATGTGACTTGCTGATTGTATGTAATTCTACTGTAAAGCAGAATAGTTGTTGACATTACTCAAAATGGGAGTGTGGTAGAGTAGCTTGCAAATTATCTTTCTGTCAATCTGCTTGAAGTGAAAGGGTGAGGGAGGGATGGACTGAAATGCCTCAATGCTGTCTGAAGGGCAGCTGTTTGCAGAACCCGAGCAAACCTAGATAATTGTGTTCCTTGTGAAGTATGTGGGAGACAAAGGTGAAATCCTTTAGTTAGGATTAAAGTCATTGTACTTTGAAACTTACCTTCTGGAAATGATACACTTTTGTTGAAAAGTCTCTGAACTACTTCTGGCCTGTCTGCACTCTTCAAATACCAACTTCAGCACTCCCAGCCTCTGAAACGTCTCCTGTATTCTGGGAGTGATGCGGTCTGTATTACAGTGGGGAACAAAAATCACCTAACAGGCATTGACAATGAAGGAGTCTTTGTCTAGTTACTCTAGGCTCTCTTTGTAGATAGTGGAGAGAAATGCCATTTTGAGATTAATCTTTAAGCAGCGATTTTAAACATACAACTCGAGATGGACAATGACCAAGATTTTACCTTCATTGCCTCGAGCTATTGTGGAATTTGCTTCAACTAACAATATAGAGCCCTACAGTCACATTCTTTTAAAATTTGTGAATGCATGTTATCCAGACCTGCTCATGGAAGGTGCAGAAGATCAGCAACAGTTCCTCAAGGTCTCTCTTTGCTGGGATGTACTCATGAAAATGTTGTTTACACTCAAAAGTTAAGAATGGGCCAACTTGGCTTAATTTATATAAGAGTTCTAGCTAACACTTTTTTAAACAACCTGACTTTTGGCTGATGTCATCTTCTATTTTGTTGCTGTTATCAGAGTACTAGGAGCTGTAGCTTCAATTTAAGGCTGTTTTCATCAATTTCCCCTGTCTGCTTTTCCTGCTTCATGTGGCTCATAGCTGTTTTCAGTTGGCAAACACACATAGAAGTTGAATGAGTGTGATAACCATGTGTGTAATCAACTAATGAAATATTACCTGCTGATATGCAATTAGGTTATTATTTATGAGCACTTATATGTAAGCGCCCTGTGTAAACAAAATTTTACCACAGCAAATGGACATGCTGTGATTATATGATGTCTTTATTTTATACCACGTGCTTGATGATATTTGTTTCCTGTCTTGATTAATCTTAGTTTTGTTTATTTGTCTTGTTTTAGGTCAGACAACTAAAACGAGAGAATGGATTGGGGAGCCCTGCAAACCATTTTAGGAGGTGTAAATAAACACTCCACCAGCATTGGGAAGATATGGCTCACTGTCCTGTTCATCTTCCGTATCATGATCCTGGTCGTGGCTGCAGAGAGAGTCTGGGGGGATGAACAAGATGACTTTATCTGCAACACTCTGCAACCTGGTTGCAAGAATGTTTGCTATGATCACTTTTTCCCCATCTCTCACATCAGACTCTGGGCCCTGCAGCTCATCTTTGTTTCCACACCTGCGCTGCTGGTGGCCATGCACGTAGCTTACAGGAGGCATGAGAAGAAAAGGCAGTTCAGAAAGGGAGACCAGAAATGTGAATACAAGGACATCGAAGAGATCAGAAGACAGAGGTTTCGTATTGAGGGCTCCTTGTGGTGGACGTACACCAGCAGCATCTTCTGCAGACTGGTCTTTGAGGCTGTCTTCATGTATGCATTTTATTTCATGTACGATGGGTTCAGAATGCCTCGCTTAATGAAGTGTGATGCTTGGCCGTGCCCCAACATAGTAGACTGCTTTGTTTCTCGACCTACTGAAAAGACGGTGTTTACTATTTTCATGATTGCTGTGTCCAGCATTTGCATTCTTTTAAATGTGGCTGAATTATGTTACTTACTGACAAAATTTTTCCTCAGACGGTCTAAAAAAGCTGGAAATGCAAAACATCACCCCAACCATGAGAATAAGGAAGAAACCAAACAAAATGAAATGAATGAGTTAATATCTGATAGCTGTCAGAATCCAGTTATAGGATTTTCAAGCAGCTAAGGTGGTGCCAATGCCCGTGTTCACTCTTTTTGGAGTGAATGGTTTTTGTTTAAAGGCTGCAAATGAAATTTGTTACATGAAACAATTTAAGTTGGGCAAGACTTTGTTATGTAGCATCAGGTGTCAATTATGCATGTCTGAAAAATTGAGGGCAGCCTGAACATGTGAAAATTACCTGAGGATTAAATAGGAAAGTATATTTCTATGAGTACCCTTACAAGCTGACTATGCCAAGTGGGAAACCCACTAATACCTTCATGCTGACACACTCCTGAAAACTACGTGCAACAGCAATAAGAACAAAATTCTTTCCAAGCTAGGTATTCTAGTATTACAAAACATTTTGTAATAGTGATAGTTTTTACTTGTGAACTGACAATTAAAGTATTTTTCTAAACTCTTAAGATTCCATGTTACTTAAGGTGTTCTAGTACGCAACTGGCGACATTTTGTTTCTTAACCAGGTGTATGTGGATGAGCTGTGTAACACCACATTCATAGAGAGAGCACAACAGTAGGCTGCACCTCTATAGCTTTGCAAGCACTGCTTGAGACTGGGCAGGTAGCTCAAGATACTTGTGTGCATGCTGCTGGCTGTAGGGGAAGTTGTGTGGAAGCCCACCATGTGTTGTGTGGGTAATTGAGGTAGCTAGGTCCTGAGTGCAAAGTCATGCCTAAAACCAGCGTGGCAATATAGATACAGCCTAAGTAGACTTGTTTCAAACATCTAGCAGACCTGGTGTTCTTCCTGATCTTTCACTGCCTACTACCAGTTTTATGTCAAAATACATAACTGTATGTAAATGTTTATTTCTCTAATGTATTAGCTGTATTCCTTTATGCTCTATCACATCATGGAACTTTTTTGGTTTTGATTTGTTTGCTTTTTTTTTTTTGTGGCAAATTGATGGCGCTGTTATGAAACTAGGGGCTCTTTGGTTTGAAGGACATGGAAAAGTATCACTGGAAAAGGAACAAGTCTTCTGAATAAAAGGCAAACACTTTTCTCAATGAAGTGAGAGTCTATATGTGAATGCTAATGAGATCTTAAGCAGGACAAGCGCTTAAGGAAAACCTGTTTTCTAGCAGGCACTTTAGACCTAAAATGCATGTAGCCTACACAAGCACTTCCTTCCCAGCCAGGACACTGAGGCCCTAATTCTGTTGTCTGTACCCTACTGGAGGTACACATTAAACTCTTGAGTGCATGGGCAGAGGGGTGTGCTGCTGAAAGCAGGGCAGCTTGAGGGCCAAAGGGGTGGGTGTGCAAATCCCTAGCTCTAGTGTTGTGTGTGTGTTTCCTATTTTGGGTCACTTCTCACCATAATAAAAATATTATGGACATGCCGACCTCAGCAGAGTTACATTTCTGTTGTTACACTAGTGCAAATGGATTAGCTTTGTTTTTCTGTCACGGAGCTACTCTTTCAAGGGGTTTAATGATGAGCATGTTATCCCTTGGAGCGGAGGTTACACTCAATGCAGTTTCCCTCCTGCTGTATCTCACTTTTTCTTACAGGTGCCAGCACAGCTTTGTGTGTGTCTGTGTGCAAGTGGGGGTTGGTGGTTATTTTGTGTGTGACCAGTGGGGCCCTAACAGGCTGCAGGCATAAGCAGCAGGAGAGAGAAAACACCCCGAGTCAGCTCTGTCCATGCATGAGGGCGTGAGCTGAGCCCTGTCATGTATCTATTCTGCTGGCAGACTCCTGATCTTTCCTGCCTTTGCAGCACATTTTCTTTTTTAATTGCTATAGTGAAAAGAAATTACTGCTGGTCTTCTGAATGTGTTTATCAGTAAGCCTGAGGAAAAAATATGAAAATCTGTATGAGTGTATTTGTATTCTCTCTGCAGACTGAAAGTACAAGCAGAAGTGGAAAGTGCTACAAAAGTTTGGCATTGTAGGTGTTGTTCCTGGTGGCCTCATCGTGGCTCCCTCTTCAGGCTCCACGTCTGCTATGGCAGTGGTTTAAACCTTTACTTAACCGAGCTGCTCTCTTAGGGTTGGGAAGGTGGATGCTCAGACTATTCCTCACTGAATTGCCCCCCAGCCTGCCCAGGGGCAAACAGGGAGGGCTCAGGCCTTGCCTTGTGCTGGTCCCAGGGTGTGGAGACACAGCTGCTTGTGTTCCAGACTTCATGGAACAACTCGAGCTGTGGACTTTAATCCAGGGCATGCTGCAAATCAAAGGAATTTGAATGGAGATCAGCTAATAGTTATGCTTGATTGTGTCTCACCACTTTTAGTGATCAAATTGGAATAGCCCTATGCTGAACGTCAATAAACCTGGAAAACACCTTAAGGCAGGTATGTTCCTCAAATGGAAGAGGGGTAGTTTTTCTTGGTCTATCATAAAGCGCAGCCTGTGAAACCCCAAATGAGGATATGACAACAGCTCTCTATATGGTGTTTTCATTTCCTGCGTATAAGTTTTCAAACAGTATTTTTCTATTCCAGCAGCTGGATTTTTCTAGTCTGTTATTTTAAGCCTGTATAAGTGGGCAAAGCTTAAATGAAGAAATTGGGCGTATGTGGTCCTTTGTGTGCCAGCACAGTGCTGTGTATGGCTGTGCCGTAAATGGGTTTGGGCTGGTTGGACATGTCCTGCCTGGTAGCAAGACCTGGTGAGGTGCAGTCAAGTGACGCTGCCCCACTGCTGGGGTGTCCTGGCAGCCAGGAGGGTCACGAACAAATGTGCCAGTCCCTGTCCAGCCTATGCCAAGGGTGGCTGTTAATCAAAGAGCTTACCAAGGCTTCACTGGTCGCTGACTCAGCAGGGAGGACCAGTTGTGGCTGAGATGCGTTTGGCTGGGATGTTTCTCGTCACGCTATGTGCAACCCTAATTACAGACACTTCTTTACTGGAAACATCCCCTGACTTTTGTTACTGCCAAGGAAAAGTCCCTGGTGATTTCAGTGCCCTCTTTAAATAATTCCTCATCTCCCCTTGTGTGAGGCTGAAGTAGATGGCATCATGAGGAAATGGCAGCTTTCAGGGTCCTGTTTTTCCAAGTCACCTTCCCACCGCCTGGGCCTGCTGTGGCCTGAGTAGGGAAGGCAGCTGTGTTCTGTGGGATGGTGGTTAAACCTTTCTGTGGAGACAAGCTGAGCTGCTTGTCTGGGTTTCAGACCTGCTCCTGCATCCTTGCAAGCTGGCTGAAGCTGGTTGGGGCTGCTCCGACCTGCAGAGCATGTCCATTCCCAGACCTCCTCTGTGCGCACTCTTCCTTGCTCCTGCCTTGTAGCATCCCCCAGGGAGAGGGTCTCCCCCCAAATCTCTGACCCACTGGTGACCGGGGATTTATATTACACTGGCATGGCCATCACCCGGCAATAGTTCGGCCAGTTTTTCTGATGGCAGCCGGCTTAATTGTCCCTGCCCATCCCTGCTGCATTTCCCCACCTTGTGATTTCCCCTTTGTTATGCCTGGGGCAGAGATTGCTTAAATCGGCTGTGGTGCCAAATGATTAATTTGGCCTCCGGAAAAACTCTTGCAAATTCTCTGCACCCCCTGCCACCCTTCTGTCTCACTTCCCTATCAAACAGGCAGGAGCCCTGACCATGCCCAGGCACAGCAGCAGCAGCGTCTGCCAGACTGCTCCCATTACACACAGCAGCCCTTGACTCCAGCCCCACTACACGCTTTCCTCCATCCCTCTCTCTTTTTCTCAGCCCACCCTCCCTGCAACTTTGGCTTTGTTTTTTCATTGACCTAAGCCCTTCCCAACAACCTGGCATGCCAGAACATTGAAAGCAAATGAGACCAAATGATCCGAACCCACTCTCCTTTTGCATAGTTTGGCTGCCTACCCTTCCCAATGGACTGAAGCCACAAGCTCTTTTCTGCCAGGTTGGTGTGAGTTTGGCTCCCCCAGCCCCTCTGCCAAGCAGAGACTCTGCTGGTGCATGTGGTGCTGGCCCAGTGCCTCCCTGACTCTCACCTTGCGATGGTGTGCTGGAAAGCGCTGCCACAGCCAACACAAGGCAGACCTCTGCTCCCAATTGCTTAGTGCGGTTTTGTTTTACCTCCGTTTCCCTTATGAATCAAGGCTTTATTACAGTGCTCCTGAAATAGATCTATTTCATAGAATCGTAGAATAGTTTGGGCTGGAAGGGACCTTCAAAGCTCATCTAGTCCAACCCCCTGCAATGAGCAGGGGCATCTTCAACTAGATCAGGTTGCTCAGAGCCCCATCCAGCCTGGCCTGGAATGTTTCCAGGGATGGGGTGTCCCTGGGGCAAGCTGTTCCAGTGTTTCATCACTTTCATTGTAAATTTTTTTTTCCTCATGTTTACCCTGATTCATCCCCCTTTCAGTTTAAAACCATTACCCATTGTGCTATCGCAACAGGGTCAGCTAAAAAGTCTGTCTCCATCTTTCTTATAAGCCCCATTTTAAGTACTGAAAGGCCACAATAAGGTCTCCTTGGAGCCATCTCTTCTCCAGGCTGAACAACCCAACTCTCTCAGCCTGTCCTCACAGCAGAGCTGTTCCAGCCTCCTGATAATTTCTGTGAGTCCTCTGGCCTCTCTCCAACAGGTCCATGTCTTTCCTGTACTGAGGCTCCAGAGCTGGACACAGGACCCCAGGTGGGGTCTCACCAGAGCAGAGCAAAGGGGCAGAATCAGCTCCCTCAACCTGCTGGCCACGCTGCTTTTGATGCAGCCCGTGATACGTTTGGCCTTCTGGGCTGCAAGGGCACATTGCCGGCTCATGTCTTTCATCCCACCAGTAACCCCGAGTCCTTCTCTGCAAGGCTGCTCTCAATTCCATCATCCCCCAGCCGGTATTGATATTGGGGTTTGTCCCAGCCAAGGTGCAGGACCTTGCACATGGCCTGGTTAAACCTCATGAAGTTCACACAGGCCCACTTCTTGACCTTGTTCACGTCCCTCTGGATGGCATCCCATCCCTCAGGTGTGTCAGCTGCACCGCTCAGCTTGGTGTCTTTTGCAAACTTGCTGAGGGTGCAATCCATCCCACTGTCTATGTCATTGATGAATAGATTAAACAGCACTGGTCCCAGTACAGACCCCTAAGGGGTACTACTTGTTAGCAGTCTCCATCTGGACACTGACCCATTGACCACTACTGTCTGGGTGTGACCATCCAGACAGTTTCTCATCCACTAAACAGCCCACCTATCAAGTCCATATCTCTCCAATTTAGAGAGAAGGATGTTGTGGAGGACAGTGTCAAAGGCCTTATAGAAGTCCAGATAGATTACATCTGTAGCTCTTCCCTTGTCCAACTGATGTAGTCACTCCGTCATAAAACATCACTAGGTTGGTCAGGCAGGACTTGCCCTTGGTGAAGCCATGTTGGCTCTCTTGAATTATCTCCATGTGCCTTAGTGTAGCTTCTAGGAGGATCTGTTCTATGATCTTCCTAGGTACAGAGGTGAGGCTGACAGTCAGTAGTTCCTGCGGTCCTCCTTTCTACTCTTTTTAAAAATGGCTGAAATTTCTGTCCTTTATAAAGTAGCACACTCTGCCCTCCTGGTGCTTCCCATTGCCACTGTGACTGTGGCACGGCAAGATGAGGAGATGCCTAGCAGCCATCCTTGGAGAGTAGCCCCTGTTGTGTATGTCTGCGTAATGATCACTCACAGCTCAGCTTCCAGCTCATAGGCTGTGTTTATTGATTTACAGCAAAAGGAGTAGCTGGGGACCTGGTTTACGGGTGATCACGCTGCTTCTTGTCTTTGT